>NC_135803.1:63142667-63442667 GCF_964213995.1 Mustelus asterias | reverse complement strand
CTACAAGGGCAGGTCAGAGGCTAGAACTCCTGCAGAGTAACGTACCTCCTGACTTAAAACCATTTACAAGTCAGGAGCGTGATGGAATACTATCCACTTGCTTGGATGAGTGCAGCTCAAGCAAGAAAACTTGACACTGTCCAGGACAAATCGGTCCACTTGACTGGCACCTCATCCACTCATG
This sequence comes from Mustelus asterias, assembly GCF_964213995.1. Lineage (NCBI taxonomy): Eukaryota > Metazoa > Chordata > Chondrichthyes > Carcharhiniformes > Triakidae > Mustelus > Mustelus asterias. Next base: position 63,442,483 of record NC_135803.1, on the reverse strand, counting down.
TTTACCATCTACATTTTGCACTGTAGCCACTCATCAAGGCTCCTTTGACAGCAACTTCCAAATCTGCGACCTCTACCACCTCGAAAGACAAGTGCAACAGATGCTTTGGTGCAACAGATGCTTTGGTACCACCACCACCTGCAAGTTCCCCTCCAAGCCACATGCTATCCTGACTTGACATTATATCACCATCCCGTCACTGTCACTGGGGCAAAATCCTGGACACCTTTGATAACATCATTGTGGTGTACCTATCCACATGGACTGCAGTATTTCTGGAAGACAACTTGCCATGACCTTGAGGGCAATTAGGGATGGACAATATAAAATGGTGGTCTCGCCCTTGATGCCCACATCCCAGAAATGAATTTTTAAAACTTTTTTTGTAAAAATGGCTTTCTGAACAAAGATGTACTTCTCACCTCAGCCCCCTCATTTACAAAAGTGATGCAGGAACAAAATGCATCCAAGCATCTCAAACACCATTCTACAGTTTCAGCTAGAGTAGACGTTGTGTACAATTAAGCCTTCAATTTTCACATTATCAGAAAAAATATGCATCCTTCCAATTATTATTGGGAGGAACTGAAGGATATTAGTATTAGTAGAGCAATGGTGTTGGGGAAATTGATGGGATTGAAGGCTGATAAATCACCAAGGCCTGATAAACTATTTCCCAGAGTACTTAAGGAAGTGACCCTAGAAATAGTGGATGCATTAGCGGTCAATTTCCACTATTCTATTGACTCTGGAACAGTAGCAACCCTCCATTCTGTAGCAAATGTAACCCCACTATTTAAAAAGGATGGTAGAGAGAGAACAGAATTACAGACCAATCAGCCTGATGTTGGTAGTGGGGAAAGTTCTAGAGACCATTACCAAAGATTAGTATAGCAGAGCACGTGGAAAACAGTAGTAGAATCGGACAGAGATAGCAGGGATTTACGAAAGGGAAATCATGTTTGACAAATCTACTGTAATTCTTTGAGGATGTAACTAGCAGAGTTAATGAGGGGGAACCAAAGGATGTGGTTTAATTGGCATTTCAGAAGGCTTTCGACAAAGTCCCACATGAAAGATTAGTGTGGAAAATTAAAGTGCATGCAATTGAGGACAGTATATTGAGATGGATAGAAAACTGGTTGGCAGACAGGAAACCAAGAATAAGAATAAATGGATCTTTTTCCGAATGGCAGCAGTGACTAATGGGGTACTGCAAGGATCAGTTTTAGAACCACAGCTATTCACAATATATATTAATGATTTAGACGAGGGAACTAAATGTATCTCCAAATTTGCAGATAAAGCTAGGTGGAAGGGTGAGCTATGAGGAGGATGCAGAGATGCTTCAGTGTGATTTGGGCAAGTTGAGTGGGCAAATGTACGGCAGATGCAGTATAATGTGGATAAATGTGAGGTTATCCTTTTTGGTGGCAACAACGGGCAGATTATTATCTGAATGGTTATAAATTGAGAAAGGTGAATGTGCAACAAGACCTGGGTGTCCCTGTACACCATTTGCTGAAAGTAAGCATGCAGATACAGCAGGTGGTAAAGAAGGCACATGTTATGTTGACCTTCATGACAAGAGGATTCAAGCAGGGATGCCTTGCTGTAATTATACAGGGCCTTGGTGAGGACACACCTGGAATACTGTGTGCAGTTTTAGTTTCCTTATCAGAGAAAGGATGTTCTTGCTATATTCGGAGTGCACAAAGGTTACCAAACTGATTCCTGGGTTGCTGGAGTTGATGTATGAGGAGAGATTGAGTCATTTAGGATTATATTCGCAGGAGCTCACAAGGATGAGGGATTTTTGGAAAAGACTACTAGTGCATCTACTATCTCTGCAGCTACTTCATTTAATATCCTAGGATGCAATCTATCAGGCGCAGGGGACTTATCGACCTTTAGCCCCTTAAAGAGGAGCTGTGTTTTGTCGACAGCCGGTTCTAGAAGTCATTCAAAAAATATTTTGAAATAGATAAGGCACAAGAATGGATACAGTGGCACAACAAGTTCAATGACCTCGCACAAGTGGTCAAGAAATTCCACCTCACTCAAGCTCTGAGCAGTGTTGTTTATATCTATATCTCAGTACTGGCATATGTTATTGTTACTTATTTGATAGCCACATCACCCAAATGCATTGCACAATGTGTTAGTAGGATTATATGGTGCATAACTGGAGATAAAATCATTTACTGAAGGGGCACTGGCATGGTTGCTTATCCTTGCCCCCTGTTATGACTGGGTGAGGAGGAATGAGCTGACTCCCCAGTTGGTCACAACAGAGGTCTGTCTAAATTTTGTTCCTCCGTAGATAATTTTTCCAGTATAAGTGTATTTAATTTTTATCAAATTTAGCCAATCCAATCAGGTTTCTTGAGCCAAAGAAAGACTAAGTTTACTTAAATCTGAGGGAAAGATAATAAAACTCACCACAAACACACATATCAGAAATAAAAGTTGAAGGAAATATACAAATAAGTCTCTGGCTTGTTGATGATGTGTAGATGATGTTAAGTTGCAACCATTAGTTAAGTGATTACAGTAGAACTCTGGCACTGACTTTAGCAGTTTTGCAATCTATTAGAGACACTTGTTGGCTTGGTTCAATTTTGCACTCTGCTGAAGAAGATACTCTTTGATTGTTTCCAGAGAAAGATGACCTACTAGTCTCTGCAGGGGTGCCTGTCCTTCCTGTTACTTGCTTCTTCCTGTTACACTTGTCTTCAAAGAGAGGTGTCCTTGCTTCTTTGTCATTGTTCTCCTATTCTGCCAGCGCATGTTTTCAGAACTGGTTTTAAACTCATTTCTCTGTATATTCCTGAAGAGAAATAGGTTATTTTGCATCTAAAGTCCATTTTGCTTTAATCCTAGGGGGCGGTATGGTGACACAGTGGTTAGCACTGCTGCTTCACAGCGCCAGGATTTGATTCCTGGCTTGGGTCACTTTCTGTGTGGAGTTTGCACATTCTTCCCATTTGTGCGTGGGTTTTCGGGTGCTCTGGTTTCCTCCCACAGTCTAAAGATGTGCAAGTTAGGTGGATTGATCATGCTCAATGTCCCTTAATGTCAGGAGGACTAACTAGGGTAAATGTATGGGGATAGGGCCTGGGTGGGATTATGGTTGGTGCAGACTCGATGGGCCGAATGGCCTCCTTCTGCACTGTAGGTTTCTATGTTTTGGGCACATTCTAAGATATAAATCAGCAGGAAATGGGGTTTGGATGCCTGATGGGATGTTGTTGGCTGGGGAGCAGTTTCCATTGTCTTCACAAACAGTGATTTAAAGGTCCAACTTCTTTACATTTTTTATGCCTTCCTTTCAAGTGTCTGAAGTGGGCCTTAGCCACCTCCACAGGAGCAAAATTCTATGTAACCCCCCAGGACAGACTTGCCTGTATAATCCATATAGGAATTTTCCAGAAAGCAATCGTTTTGCATTATCAGCCATCTTGTGATCAGTGTATTTTCTTGTATCTTTAATAAGAACAGGTTTTTAAGCAATTCATTATGTTTGTGGTGAAATTGTAGGTTGTGGGTCATGCTCAATCTGACTTCATGTCAGCTTTCCTGACACCCCATATAGGAGACTGTACTTGTCATCATTTGAGTGGCCATGACTGAGTTTGCGGCAAGTGGTGTTGCTGAAGCCATCAGAAGTTATTGTCTCTGCGTACCAAACCCTCTTTGCATCCCACTTTTTCCTCATGCCACAATTGCTTTTAATTTACAAACAGCAGGTGTTGTGAACACCTCTTACTTTTCCTCTGCTCACCATAACCCTACCCTTGTGCATTTTTCCTTTCAGATACCCAAGATCTTCAGCCTAACCAGACAATGATGGAAGATCAGGATGACAGTGATGAAGGACAGACACATTTTTTACTCATTCACAAAACCATCAGCTCAGATTCTTACACTGCATGTACTGTAAAGGATAGTTTAGAGGCAGGATTTGCAGATGGTGAGACACTGGACATGAGTAGCGCAGGTGCCAGATCACCAGAGGTTGTGCACAATTCTGTTGCAGAGAGCTCAACAGAATCTTGAGGGGAAGGCCTACAGAAGAAGTATGGTGGATAGGCATAACAAAACACTTGGTGCATTGGAAAGCTTGCCAGAAAGCTTGCAGTCAGTGTGCCGATAATGAATGATTCTTACCAGAACACATTTTGAATATTATCTGCTCTTAATATAAAGTTGCTTAATCTGCAGTGTTAATTTCCACTTTGTTAGGTTATTTAATATGCATCGTTGAAATTATTGGATAAGGGATTTTTCAGTACAAAAACTACTTTGAATTCGTAAAAGATTGTGTACCAATCTTGGCCAGGAAACACAACGGGTGGAATTCTCCCCCCAAAAATTCTAAGTATTGAATTTGTGAGATAACTGGAGTAATTCATGCTGTTTTTTTGCATGGGAGTTCACACTAGAATCTCCCACACTTTGTGCAATGCAAAGGCCACCAGCATGAATATAGATTTCAGAGGACAGGGCCTATCTCCGCCTGGGGGGTTGAAACCTGCAGGCCTCTGCGCATGTGCGGTTGCCCTGTACTGTCAACCTCCTGTTTGCTGGCCAGCTCGATTGCTCGCCAGCCCGAGACCTCTGCAGTGCTGCCCCTCCAATTCCCCACAGCCCGATCACGCCCCCCCCCCTAACCATTCCCGGGCCAGTTTCAAACCCCCCCTCCCCGTTGGGACGGCCTCGATCTCCAGTACCCCCTCCCCGCAGTGCCAATCACCCCACCACTCCCCTGCATGCAGACACCCTCGCAGGCAGACCCCACTCAGCAGCTCCTGATTGCTGACCCCCCCTCCTGCCCCGATTGATCCCAAAGGCAGAGTGGCAGCGGAGCCCCCCACCCCAATCAATCGCCCCCTAGGCCCTGCCCCCATGTGCCCCACCCCCTTGGCCCCCAATAGGCCCCACCCCCTTGACACTGCCTAATGCCCAGTGGGCAGTGCCAAGGTGCCCCCTGGGCATGGGCACTTTGCCCCTTGGACAATCCAGGGGGCACAGGCTGGCTCTGCTAGGGTGCCCATGTCGAGTGGACACCACTGCCCAACTGCCTGTAGCAGCCCCCATTGCCCCCTTCACTCCAGTGGGGTCGGGCCACTAGTTCCCCAAAAGTGGGGAGCTAGTGTAATCCCCGCTGGAGTGAAATACTCTGGCGGGTTGGAGAGGCTAGCGGGCACGGAGAATTCAGTCCCAGACCCGCTAATAATGATATTTAAATATAATTTAAATGCTCGCCCCACTGATTTCCACGCCGGAAATCCAGCGCTGGGAAATGTTAGCAGAGCACAGCGGGACCAGAGAATTGCGGCAACTCATTTCATTGTACAGAGACCCATGTTGGTCCTAACTTTTTAGGGGAATGGCAGTGGCACCATGGAGCACAGACTTGCTGTCCTTTTTCAAAATAAAAGGCATTCAGCCTCTACTAACTGCCAATCCAACAGTGCAATTTTCATACTTGTCAGTCAGCCATCCTATGCTGCTGCTGTCCATGCAAGGAGATTGGTTACAGGTGGTTGACCTCTTGACCTCCAGCTCCTTGTCATCTGTCAAGAGAAGGGCTGGAGCCTCTCAGGAGGCAATGTTACTGTCACATGTATATGCCTATAAAACGTATTGGAATTTGGACATTTTGCCTTTAAAATGCAGCATGGGATATGAACACCATACCTTCACAAAGAGGCGATATTTTGAGGTTTCTGGACAGACAGAGATAGATGTGAAAGAACATATCTCTCAGAAGTTACTTAAAATGCTAGTGACCTTCCAAGATGCTGATTGACTACCTTTACCATTTCAGTGGAAAGGATTTAAAATGACATGGTTGCCATTTAAGATGGAATTACAAATAAAGATATTTCACAGCCTAACAATAGCTGGAATTTTGCTGGGATAACAAACACCCTCCACAGTGTGGTGAATTACTTAATCATCAACCTATTGCATCTACATCGGAAAACTTCAATCCTGCAATCACATGACAGAAACTGGCTTGCAGTATGAAATACCTCGAAATACTTTATTAATCCACGAGAACAGGCACGTAGGTTGGTGTATGGTATGAAGACTAGAGGAAAGCCATCTTTTGCCCTGCCTGAAAAGTCACCTTAGGCAGTGAATTGGGGCTTATTTGGTTCATCTGCCAGAGTATAGTTCTTAAATACAGGAGGCTGTACTAACTTTGACTGAAAAAAGCGAAGATTTGCTGTTTGGGGTAAACCAATGCAATTTCATCACCAGAAACTGCCAACCTTCATTTTTCTTCAGTGTATCAAGAGGGAATCCTTTAGGCCTGCAAAGTTTTCACCTCCATCTTGAGGACTAATTAGGGTGATTTTTTTTATCCTCAAATTTAAGTGCATGTTACTTTTTTAGAAATAATCTGTTCTTGTGTGTCTGTGTATAGATCTAGTATGTGTGAAGAATGAGTGTTGTTGCAATTTTTGAATGTTGTGAGAAATAAATGTTTATCCTTTTGAATTAAACTTGCAAGAACGCCTGTTCTTTAAAGTGAAAGTGCTCAAGGGATTAAAATACTTCTTCTCAAAAACACATTTTAAGAGGGGAAGTTATCCTTATCCCTGTCTGTAACAGGCAACCAGCAGAATGAACCAAAACAGGAGGGGAAGTGCTTGCTGCAGGTTCATCATGACATCATCCAATGTAAGAAGTTTAACAACACCAGGTTAAAGTCCAACAGGTTTATTTGGTAGCAAAAGCCACAAGTTTTCGGAGCCTTGTGGGAATTCTGTTCACAAACAGGGCATATAAAGACACAAACTCAATTTACAGAATAATGGTTGGAATGCGAATACTTACAACTAATCAAGTCTTAAAGGTACAAACAATGTGAGTGGAGAGAGCACCAAGACAGGTCAAAGAGATGTGTATTGTCTCCAGACAGGAAAGCCAGTGAAATTCTGCAAGTCCAGGCAAGCTGTGGGGATTACAGATCAATGTGACAGTGAAAGATAAATCATCCCTCTGAACGTTTTTGCAGCCTTTGACATGGCTGACTATGCCATCCTTCTCCCCAGCTGGATGGGACTGGACTTGCCTGGTTCCATTCTTCTCTGTTGAATTGTGACCAGAGAATTACCTACAATTATTTTTCTTCCTGCTCCTGCACTGGTGCCTTTGGTGTCAGCCAGAGGCAACTTTCTATTTTTCATATGCATGCAGCCTCTTAGTGACATCTGCATGTAAATTGAGGTCATCCAGCTCTACCTGATCATCACCTCTGCTGCTGCACTATCTCTAAATTGGCAGACAGCTTATTCGACGTCCAGTACTGGTGAAAAGAAATTTCCTCCAATTAAATATTGCTAAGACAAAATCATTGTCTTAATTCCGTGCTCCAAACTCAGTGCCCTCGTTACTAACTGCATCCCTCTTATTGGCAATGGCCTGAGGCTGAACAAATCTGTTTTCAACCTTGGTGTCATATTTCACCTCACAATGAGCTGCTGACCACATAAGCATGCCATCACTAAGGCTGCCTATTTCTACCTCTGTAAGACCTGACTCAAACCCTGCCTCAATTCTGCTGCTGAAACTCATCCATGCCTTTGTTATCTCTAGACTTTATTCCATTGCATTCCTTGCCAGCCTCACATTCTATCCTCTGTAAATTTGAATTCATCAAAATCTTTGTTGCTCATGTTCCAGAGGGTGCAGTTAATTTTCCAAGGATAATACTGGCAGTATGTGGGTATACACATCAGAAAATGATTGACAGACTGGGTTTCATCTCTTGGGGGAAAAAGAAGGCTGAGGAGTGATCTAATAGAGGTCTTTAAAATTCTGAATGGCTTTGAAAGTGTATATTGAGAGAGAATGTTTCCTCTGTTGGGGAAGAGCATAACTAGAGTCATTAAGATAATCATCAAGAAATCCAATAAGAGAATTCAGAAGATTTTTTACCTAAAGCACAATCGGAACGTGAATCTCGTTTCTACAAGGAGTGGTTGAAGCAAATAGCAGAGATGCATTTAAAGGAAAACTACTCAAGCATTTGAAGGAGAAGGGAAAAGATAGTTACGATTGTAAATTAAGATGAGACAATGCTCAATTGGAGCATGAACACTGATGGTCTGGTTTGGCTGAATGGATTGTTACTGTGCTGTAAATTTGTCATCCAATGTAACTTGCACCAAGTACCATTCATCCATCACTCCTGTGCTTGCTGACCTGCTGTACTTCTTGCTTAAGGAACATCTCAGTTTTAAAACTGCTTGTTTTAAAATAAGCAAGGGACCAGATTAGAAACTCCAAGGTTGAATCATCGTAGAAACCCTACAGTGCAGAAGGAGGCCATTCGGCCCATTGAGTCTGCACCGACCACAATCCCACCCAGGCCCTATCCCCACATATTTACCCGCTAATCCCTCTAACCTACACATCTCAGGACTCTAAGGGCAATTTTTTTTTTTAACCTGGCCAATCAACCTAACCCGCACATCTTTGGACTGTGGGAGGAAACCGGAGCACCCGGAGGAAACCCACACCGACATGAGGAGAATGTGCAAACTCCACACAGACAGTGACCGGAGCTGGGAATCGAACCCGGGACCCTGGAGCTGTGAAGCAGCAGTGCTAACCACTGTGCTACCGTGCCGCCCGTATGTTATGAAGTTAGTCTAGATCCCAACCTTTTTGATTTTGGCATTAGGATGAGCATAAGAAGTTTTGCTCCAGGTATGATTCAATTGCCCCACCAGAAAGCTTTTATTAAAGCAAACTTTATTTAAGAAAAGTTAGATTCTAACAAAAGGAATTAGCATAACTTTTGCAAATTAACATACTTAAACTGATGGTCTGGTTTGGCTGAATGGATTGTTACTGTGCTGTAAATTTGTCATCCAATGTAACTTGCACCAAGTACTTAATACTTAAATATGACATAATACTTAACAGCTCGCCATCTCTATCATTCCAGTGTAAGCAACATCCCCATAGACATAAATCCTCCTTCAAAACCAATTAGCACCAAAAACAGATATGCTCACTGGATGCTAGATTGCCAGCCTTTTAACTTCTCTGGACAGATAGAGAGAGGCACCTGCCTTCTGACTCCTATACAGCAATTTCCAGCGAAGTATATATCCTCAAACAGCAGAATATCAGAGAAAGGGACTCATTTCCTGGCAGATTCCAGTGTCAAAAATCCAGAGAGAAACAGAGAAAGCGACCTCTCTCTAAAGATCACAAGCAACAAAATGCCTCAATTTTTTTGTGTAAACCCTGTCCTGCCCAGTCATATGACCCTACCTAAAAGTGTGGAAATAGCAGGGTAGATGTGGTGGGTGACTTTAACTTCCCCCATATTGACTGGGATTCTCTTAGAGCCAGGAGCTCGGATGGAGAGCAATTTGTTATATGTGTCCAGGATGGCTTTTTGATACAGTATGTTGACAATCCAATCAGGGAGGGGCCATACCAGACTTGGTATTGGGGAATGGGCTGGGCCAGGTGATCGATGTTTCAGTGGGGGAGCATTTTGGGCTTAGTGACCATAATTCCATAAGATTTCGGGTTATCATGGATAAAAGTGGCCTTCAGGTGAGGGTGCTTAAGTGGGTGAGGGCCAAATATATCCAAATTAAATAGGAACTGGGGAATGTGGATTAGGAATGGCTATTTGAGGGCAAATCCACATCTGGAGTATGGGAGGCTTTTAAAGGCCAGTTGATTGAAGTGCAGGACAAGCATGTCCCCATAAAAATTAAGGATAGAAATGGCAGGATTCGAAAATCGTGGATGACAAGGGAAATTGTAAGGTTAGTCATAAAGACAAAGGGTGCATATGATAGATCTAGGCAACTAAAACTGACAAAGTCCTTGAGGAGTATAGAGAAACTAGGAAGGAACTTAAACATGGAATTAAGAGAACTAAAAAGGGCCATGGAATGTCTTTAGCAAACAGGGTCAAGGAGCTTTTTATGCATATATTAGGAGCAAGAGGGTAGCAAGAGAAAGAGTAGGCCCACTCAAGGACAATGGAGAGAAGTTATGCATATGGAGCCACAGGAAGTGGGTGAGGTCAGATTTGCCTATCAGATTTCATAGAAATCATAGAAACCCTACAGTGCAGAAGGAGGCCATTCAGCCCATCGAGTCTGCACTGACCACAATCCCACCCAGGCCCTACCCCCACATATTTACCCGCTAATACCTCTAACCTACACATCCCAGGACTCTAAGGGGCAATTTTTAACCTGGCCAATCAACCTAACCCGTACATCTTTGGACTGTGGGAGGAAACCGGAGCACCCGGAGGAAACCCACGCAGACACGAGGAGAATGTGCAAACTCCACACAGACAGTGACCCGAGCTGGGAATCGAACCCAGGACCCTGGAGCTGTGAAGCAGCAGTGCTAACCACTGTGCTACCGTGCCGCGGGCTAAACATTCTATTGGTACAAGTTGAATTTGATGTTTTGGTAACCTGAGAACCAATTCTATTGTGGGGATGTTGGTATGTCATTAGGGGTATAAGAGCTAGCCCTCAGCTCCAGAGAGAAACAGCAACTATTCTCTGCCACGGCTAATAGCTTTTAGCTCAATGCTTCATCTGAATAGAAAAGGTAGCAAAAAAGAAAACAGATTCCAGACAGAAGACAGAAGATTACAGAAGACGACAAACCTGGTTGAAATTTTGAGTGACTAAAAAACTCTATTTTTTGTTAATAAGTGGGAACTGTATTTATCTAAATAGCATTCCATTCGAATAGTGTTTTATTCGGTTTGTTAATAGTTTAGTTAACCTGTTCACTATTAGTTAGATAAATAAAGTATCACTTGTTGATTTTAAAGAGAGAGTCTCAGGTAATAATTTTTGAATTAACCACAAGAAGTTGCTGAAGAGCAGATCATACTATTTCTCACACACTTTTAACAGATAATAAAGTGAAGTACTCCCCTTTGAGTGGTTAAGTGTTAGCTCTCAGAGAGGAGATCAACTTCCCCTTTATAACAGTAAAGTCAGCTGGGTCTGCAAAAGGAGCAGACAGTGCAGAGCAACAAGAGCTCAGGCTAAACATTCTATCGGTACAAGGTGACACCGTTTGGTTCTGGGTTCTCCCTAAATTGGAAGGGAAAACCGTGAAAATAGAAGCGGACATGGGGTGGCTGTGTGTTTGATTCCCGAAGTAGTGTACCAGAAGGTTAAAAGTCCTGCCACTGAAGCCTGCAAAGATCACATTGCGAACATATATCAAGTAAATGGTTCCCCTCAAGGGGTATGTATGGTGAAGATACAGTTGAGAGACCAATGTGCAGAGCTGCCACTATATGGTGAAAGGTGACTATCCTGCATTTTTCGGACGCTCCTGGTTACAGAAGTTGAAATTGAACTGGGGCGTGGTAAATAGGCTGACGGACCCGAACATGACATTCCAAGATATGTTGGAAAAATATAAGAATGTCTTCCAAGGAACCCTTGGAGAGTTGAAGGGTGTCAAGGTTAAAAAATGGTTGAAGCCAAAGACTTGTCCAAGGAGTTTGAAGGCATTTCTGGTACTGTATGCCTTTAGGCCTAGATTGGAGGCTGAATTTGAATGGCTGGTGGATTTGGGGGTGTTGGAACCAGTGACCACCAGTGAATGGGCCATCCCAATTGTTCCAGTCATAAAATCAGATGGAATGGTGAGAATCTTTGAGGATCTTAGTGACAATAATCCCAGCCCTGTGTGCGGACCAGTACCCACTGTCTCTCATAGAGGAACTATTTAATGGTCTGTCAGGGGGAAAGAAATTCTTCAAGATGGACCTAACTAAGGACTATCTGCAAATGGGGGTATAGAATCATAGAATCCTACAGTGCAAAAGGAGGCCATTCGGCCCATCGAGTCTGCACTGACCACAATCCCACCCAGGCCCTATCCCCATATGAAGACGGGAAAGGGTTAATGAACTTTTGTAACACTTGAGAGAAATACTTGAGGGTTTGTGAGACGCATTGTACTTGTTTTCGTGTCTGCAGAACCTGTTTTTCATGTATCCAAACAGATAAGGGCAGCAGCTGTTGTATACAAAATAATGTTTTTCCCGGCTAATCTGTTCAGGAATGTGGCTAACCCAGCTGGTAGCCATTTTGTGTTCTTTAATATTATGTACTGCTGTGTAACAGTGGAGCCTACATGCAGGCCTTCTGTGATCGTATAATGATACATTCATATATATTCATCATATCCTTACTGATATAAATTATACAGGTACCTACGAACATACATAAATTGTTGTATATAGGCCCCTGCACCTCTGTATGCCAGTTAACTTGTTTGTGCGAGACTGCCCCACAGGTGTCCACAGAGAGCAACAATCGCAGCCTTGAGACAACCGTGAAGAAACCGCCAAGGCAGCAAGGTTCACTCAATGGAGGACAAGCCACAGCCTGGGAACCTGAGGGGCCTGGGAAACTGCGGACGTGACGGGGGCGGGGGGGGGGGGGGGGGGTGGTATAAATATATGTTCTTAACCTGTATTTGCTGAGAGGCCTGGGACCGTGTTAGGAATCGGACCTCTCCCACAATTGTGAAAATAAACCACTGTATTTTGACCTACGACTAGTCTGAGGTATTTTTGCCTACAACACCATAGCCCCGGGGTTTTATTCTAGTTAGTCTCCCTGACACTAAGGGACAATTTTGCATGGCCAATCCACCTGACCCACTCACCTTTGAAGAATTCACAACCTCCACTAATGATAGTCGCAAACAGGGGTCTATTCCACTATAAGTGGCTTCCCTTTGGCATTATGTCAGCTCCGGCTCTGCTCTCGAGGACCATAGACCAAATCTTGAGTGGATTGATGCAAGCCCAGTGTTGCCTGGATGATATCTTGGTCACAGGTTCAACAAAGGAAGAGCATTTGAAGAACTTGGAGGATACCTTAAAGAGGTTGAAGGAGCATGGTCTACAAGTCAAGAGAGAGAAATGTGAGTTCTTCAAGGACTCCATTGAATACTTGGGTCAGGCAATTGATGACGGTGGGTTCCACAAGGTGTTCAAGAAGATGGAGCCCATCATGAAGGCCTCAAGACCAGACAATGAGCACTATTTTATTTTGATTCCAAGTGCTGGGTGGACTTAAAACTGGGAGTGTTACAGATCCGACTTTTAGTCCCGTTTTCAGGCACCCCCATATGCACTCTGCCTGAAAAAAGATCAGCAATTCTGAATAACGCTGCAGAAGTCTGTGGGTGGGGCTTAACGCACCCAAAATCCTGCAGCTCCAATCAGCACCTCCAACTCCAACCTACACATGCACAGACAAAAAAAGAATAGAATGAAGATCCCCTGCCACATCACTCCTGGGCCGGATAATGCCTTCCCCCGGCCCCCACAGATATTGCCCCACCCCTACAACATTACTTACCTCCTTATCCCCCACCCCCATCACCCAGACCAATCGTGGGCCCCTCCCCCCTTCCCCCTCACTGATCCCAGGCAGAATGGCAGTGGAACCCCCCCTTCCCCCCCGCACTGATCTCAAGCAGGGAGAGCCGTCGGACCCAACCCCTCCTCCCCCGCCCCACCTCCCCCCCACCCCACCCCCCACCTCCCCACCAATCTGAAGCAGAGAGCCGTCGGCCATTCGGCACTTACCTCCTCACTGGCTGGAGTGCCCGAATCAGACTTTTGTAGAGCATGTCTGTTTTGCACTGATTCTGGATGGGCAAACGTGGTGGTAAAGGGGGAAATGCCGGTAAGGTTGGGTGTGCATCCCATTAAGTCAATTTAACTGTATACAAATTCATTTAAATGGCTGTCATGCCCGTAATGGCCGTGGGCCCGATCGCGGCCATTTTTGGGCCTTGGTAAAGAGGGAACCGACATGGAGGCGGGCGCGGGTCGTGCTACTCGCCTCACACCCAACTTTACCAAGTTTTCTTACCTGAAAACGGGCACAACCTGATGGTACAATCGGGCCCAATTTGTCCCAGTTGAGGTGATTTTTGGGATTTATCAATTCATTGTGGATCTGATGACAGTGTTGAAACCAATTCACCGGTTGCTGGGGAAAGGACAGCTATGGAAGTAGACCAAAGAATCTGAGGAGATCTACAGGGACGTATAGCAATGGTGGCACAGTGGTTAGCACTGCTGCCTCCCAGTGCCAGGGACCCGGGTTCAATTAACTGCCTTGGGTCACTGTTTGTGTGGAGTCTGTACGTTCTCCTCGTGTCTGCATGGGTTCCCTCCAGGTGCTCTGGTTTCTTTCCACAGTCCAAAAGACATACTGGTTACATGTGTTGGCCATGCTAAATTCTCCCTCAGTGTACCCGTACAGACGTCTAGTGGATTTTCACAGTAACTTCATTGCAGTGTTAATGTAAACCTACTTGTGACACTAATTAATAAACTTAAACTTAAAGCTGGCTTTGAAGAGATCGAAAGTGCTAGCTCACTTCAACCCAAAGTTACCACTGCAGCTGGCAATCAATGCCTCACCCCATGCGGTTGGGGCTGTCCTGTCTCACATTATGCCAAACAGGAAGGAATGACCCATAGGATTCACTTCTGGGTCATTGTTGCCAGCTGAGGAAAAGTATGCTCAGGTGGCAAAAAAATGCTTGGGACTCATCTTTGGTGTCAATAAAGTTTACCATTTCCTTTATGATCGGCATTTTGTGTTTCTAATAGACCATAGGCCAGTGACATTTATCTTAGGACTGTACACTGGGACAACGTCCATGGCAGTAGCTCGATTGCAAAGGTGGGTGTTGGTGCTGTCTGCCTACTCATACGGGATCTGGTACAGTCAGTCAGAGAAACAGCAATTTCTACATTTTCTAACTATGAAAATGCTCTTGTTACAATTATTTTGATATTAGTGTTACCAATTCAAAATTTAAAGGTTCCAGTGACTTGGGCTGAAGCTGAGTTAGCTAAGTCCCTTAGCATTCAGTTCACAGAGGTGAGTTATTCTCTTGTCAGATGCTGCCTAACAATTACCCCCTCCAGCAGTGCCGATTTCCCCCCGCCCCCTGCAATGCAGATCCTCACCCCCCTCTTCCCCGGCAGGCCCCCCCTCCAGCCCACCCTGATCGCTGGCCTCCTTGCTGCCCCGACCGATTCCAATGGCAGAGTGGCAGCAGGACGCCCCCCCCCCCCCCCACCCCCATGCACGATGGGCAGTGCCAAGATACTTCCTGAGCATTGGCACCTGCCCCTTGGGCAGTGTCAGGGGGCACAGGCTGGCAGTGCCAAGGTACCCATGCCCAGGGAGAATCACCACCCCCCTGCTGCCCGACCTTCTGGCGTCCCTAATTGTCCCCCCTTCACTCCAGTGGGGTCAGGCCGCTAGCTCCCCAAAAGTGGAGAGGTACTATATACCCTACTGGAGTGAAACGCTCTGGCGGGGTGGGAGAGGCTAGCAGGCCCAGAGAATTCAGTCCCGGGCCCGCTAATATCATTTAAACGATGTTTAAAATATAATTTAAATGCTAGCCCTGCTTCCCTGCCAGTAATCCAGCGCTGGGAGAGGCTAGCGGGGCGCGAACACTTGCGTGAATCCCACGCATAGCCGCCCGCGCGATTCTCTCAGCCAGCTGTGCTAAAAAGTTAGCGCAGCGGGATGGGAGAATCGCGACCCATGTTTGACCTGCTGCAGCCAGAGAAGACCCGAGACGTAGTTGAACAGAACCAAGAGGGACAGATGACCAGAAGACCATGAAGTGCAAAGTCGAGGACTTTTCAGCGAGGGAAGTGCGTTCTGGTCAGGAATTATACTTCTGGAGAAAACTGGGTAACAGCTACCACTGTTGCAAAAATGGGACCTTTGTCCTACACAGTACAGATCAAGGAAGAGCTAGTCTGGAGCAGATATGCAGACAAATTGGTCACAGCACCGCATCAGCTGTGGGAAGCCCCACAAATGATGGAACTGTCCACGTTGGCCCCACAAGGGCTGCCCAAACCTAGTATTTCAGAGTTAGAGTTGATCACCCCAAGGGTCGTTACAGCATCTGTGGCACCAGCTACCTGTGGTCCGTCAGAAAGGGACCCTCAAGCTGAACAACACGATCTTCCAGAATCCCAGGAGAGTACTCTGGAAGAGATTCTGGCAATGAGGGAACAACCTCAATGAAACTGCCATCCCCTGTTCGACTCATCGGTTGGAATTTTCCCGTCCCGCCCGCCATGAGAATTGTAGCAGGTGGGACATGGACCATGCAAAGGTCCATTGACCTCAGGTGGGATTTTCTGGCTTTGGGGTGAGCGTGGCCTGGAAAATCCTGACCATTATGTCCATGTGTACTGTCAGAAGGGACTTTACGTTGGGAATTGTGTTAGTTTGCAAAGCTCTGTATAAATAGTAGTCATTATATGTAAAGGACATCAGTACTAGCCAGTCAACTGTGCACAGAGTAGGTCGTGGATGCATTGAAGACAATCGATGTTTAAAGTTATGTAAGAGAGATCA
This sequence comes from Mustelus asterias, assembly GCF_964213995.1. NCBI lineage: Eukaryota > Metazoa > Chordata > Chondrichthyes > Carcharhiniformes > Triakidae > Mustelus > Mustelus asterias. The sequence goes on along the minus strand of NC_135803.1, from coordinate 63,426,020 downwards.
TGTTTTCCTCATATAATAGATAGATATAAGAAGAAAATTCAAACATAGTAGCTTTACTGCAAGCCAATGTCAGTTTAAAAATAATTGAAACTCAACATAAGTTCTGTTATGCCAGCCTTCTCATTGTACCTGCCCGAAGGCATTCAAAAGCATCTGTTTCTATAAAAAAAAATTACTGGTGTCAGGCAAATGACGTAAAAAATCCCATAAATTATTCAAACACTCTCATAACAAAATAGAACAAAACAGATCTCAAGCCCTTGTATTAATAATCGGCAGCACAGCTTTCAGCTGTCTGATTGTAATTTGACTGCTCAATAAAAGCACAAAACTCCCAAACCAGCAGTCAACTGATATATTGGCTCTACAGAGAACTTCACTCCCACTACATATTTAGCAGCTTTAACATATTACACATTGAAATGAATGACTAGAGTACGCATGCATTATTGCATCCTCGTTAATGGTCAAACTGCAAGTGATGTGAGGACAAGTGCTACCACATGAATGGGTTTACAAATCCTGAGGTGTGACTCCACAATGCAGCAAGAACCATCATAGCAGGCCTGATATCAGTATGGCTCTCATAAATTTTTGGTTATTTAACAAACAAGTCATAGAGAGACACTTTGTAAACAGGAGCCTTGCTATGTTTGTTTTATTTATGAAGGCGAATCGGCAGAGCCCCTTCATTTATAAAATAATAATTGTATTTTGATTTCTTCTCTCCATCTGGAAAATACTGACTCCTACAAGGTTCCACATGCGCTAACAATCCTCTTTACTTCCCCAAAGTGGTAATTCTTCATATGAAGGCTTAGACAGTGCCAACAGGCAAATCAAGTATGGGAGGTTTTAGGAATGAGCCCAATTCTATTTTTGGCTGAAGTTCTGCAAGCACACTTTTCAGCAGGGATTCCTGGAAAGCAGTCAGAAGTGAAGTCAGTGGCCAAATTCATCCAAAACAGATCATGATCAAATAGGACAATTGTAGCCCTAACTGATCAGCTAACTCAGTAGAAAATGAATTGAACCTAGTTCTCAGTACCACAGTGACGGCACCTTTGGGGGAAATAAATGTTATTGTCACAATACTCAGCAACATTCTTCAGTATAATGTTTAAATATTGAAGGTTTAGTTTTATTCTTAGAGTCATAAGATGTTAAGTACAGAAATTTTCTTTTGTACATGAGTCACTTTCTCTATCACTTTTCTGATCATTTCCCATATTTTTTAATGTTCCTCTTTTTCAAGCAATTGTTTGATTCCATTTTAAATTAACCCACGAATTCTGCTTCAATTAAGTTTTACAATAGAGAATTCCATATTCTGATCACCGAATATGAAAAAAGAATCTTGCCTCTTTTAAGATTATGCTTCTTGATAAGCGATATAAACAATCCTTCACTGTTTACTTATAATCTTTCATAAAATCATTAATACCTCCATCAGAACATTCCTGATGCTTCTCTTCTAAAGTAAAAATTATCTAATGCTTAAATATCTTTTCAAATTCAGAACCTTTCATACTAAATAACAAACATGCTGCACCTTTTCTGCTGTTTTATTATCTTCCTATAATAAGAACTGTGCACAAATTTCCGAATTTAGTCCAACCAAGGTGTGATATAGTCTCAACATTATTTAGTAATTTATTCCATGCCTATAGAGGCTAAAAAAAACATTCCATTCATCTTCCTCATTAGTTTATCTACTTACATTTCAACAGTGACATCATTTGGAGATTGAGTTGGAAGGCTGAAATTTCAAATCACAAATTTTATTCCTTTCAGTTCTTTAGAGGCATAGTTTATCCATGACTCTTGCAACAAATATTAGTATTCTTGACCTCACATTCTTAAGTTAAGCAAAGAAGTTTGGTGTCGGGCCGGATTCTCTGACCTTGCCTGCAGCTGAGATTCTCCAGGCCCACTGCAGTAAATGGAGATTTGACTGAGCATAAAATTCTCTGTTCTTGCTGGAAGTAGTGGCATGGTGTGAATAGCCATCTCCTTTCATTCTAATTTTCCCGTTTTGAGATAGTGCAGTGGTTGGCAGCACCTGTCCTGCTGACCAGAATAGCATGATCCTGTGCCAGATTCAGTGCTTGGATCCTCATTAATTATGCATAGACGAGTTCCCCTCCGACACTCCTGATTCGTCCGTCCAGCCTCAGCTGGCGAGTTCAAAGTTCCCAGTGTCACATTTAAATACGAGTCCAACTTCTCCAGCGAACATGTCATCACCAGATCCTCCCAACATGTCCAGAACCCAGGGGCAAAAAGCTAGCAGCCTCAAGAAGAAGGCAACATCAGCTTTCAGTTCCAGGGGCCTTGAAGTCTTCGGGTAGGGTCTCACCTCTCTGCACAGCCAGATTGTGAAAAGCAAAGCAAACAGATGTTTGAATCCAGAGAGAAGGAGATCCCTGTACTCCCCAGTCACAAGTGCAGTACTAATCCAAGTTGATGACAAAGGGTCCATGGGTCCAGCAGCATAATGCTGTCCATGAAGACCAGCTCGGCATGGAGATGGAGGACAGGAACCAGTCTGCCCCAGCAGGCTGGTGTACAACTCAAAAGGAGCAGCGAAGAACTACAAAAAGTAGGCCCCGCATGTTGCACCCATCTTCCAGTCTCCAGTGAACTGAGGGCCATCTTGTATATGCCAGACTTTATCAGTCAGGTTTGACACCGGCATGATTTCCTGCTGGCGTAGCGCAAGATCGAAAGGCCTGGATAGGATTCCGGTGGCCAGCTGTTTTAATGAACATTTATGAGATGCAAGTAGTGTTTGCACCACCTGCCAGCAGGAAGAACAACCCACCATTAACTGCCGTTGGGAGGATTGCAATGGGATTTTAAATTGATGATTTCTGACTTTTTGCTTCCACCAGATTCACCGCGCCTGATCGCCGCCAAATCCACCATAGACACGTTGGGAGAATTCCAGCCATAATTTCTCTCCTATAGTCAGATGTTCCTTTTTTTGGCCCCCAATTTTTCTATTACCTGTTGCAGCCTTTGTTGGTTCACGGTTTCATGGATATTACTCTGGCCATTACGACTGTTCTTTGAGTTTCTACTCACCATCATACATACTTGCCCTTCACTTCTGTTGTGTTGAAATTGAGGACTCATTTTAACTTTGGACACTGGTATAAAACATGATATTGAATTGAGATGCCCATTACATACATTACCCAATTTTCTGTACCATTAAATTCAGCAGAAAGGAAAATTAGGCGGGGTGAATAGCAAGTAACCACCAATTTACTATTTTCAAACTTGATTGCGTCATTACCTTTGGTACTTGCTAGAGCAATTTAAAACGTAACTAATCTGCAGGATCCTGATGATTAAAATGAACCAGCTCATCATTGATTCAAATAGAGTGTACAAGGTGATAGAAGATTACCTTGTTTGCATCACTCCATTGTATTTGTTCATCTACATGGCTTGAAATGAATAACAGGCAAATAGATTAACTTTTAAACACAATGAATTTTGGCAGAACATTTAGAAAAATTGATATTATGGAAGCGATGTGTGGGCAGGTCAATAGTTCTCAGAACAGTTGCCTATGAATTTATCTGCACAGTTTGTTGATATTTGAGGGTTTTTTGAGGGATATTTGATAGGCTTTAATGTTCGAACAATCATTGATTTTTAACTTGCAAAGTATTATGTTGCCTTTTAGTTTCTACTCTATTTTTTGGCTATCTCCTGTTTGGTAGTTTTGTAATGCCATATGATCATCAAGATAACTTTATGAACTGATTATCATACTTCTCAACATATAGCCACTATATTGCAGTGAATGTATGATGTAACACATGTGAAGATACATGTTAGATCTCAAATGTCTGTTTATTCCAACGTGCTTGTTTGAGAACTAATAGTAATTGCTAGCTTGCATACTATGGAAAATGCACATGCTACATATGACTTCCCCCAATGTTCTGTTCCAAAGTGGCTAGATTGGAGGAAAATAGCATCAAATTTTCAGTCAATGTTACACTTTATTTGACAGCTGTGAGATCCACAAGAGTTCTTGACTACTACTTGGCTCTTGCTCCTAATAACTGGTCAAAAGCATAATAATCTTTCCCTGTGTCTCAGTTCTTTGCAACTTATAATGACACATCTCAGGCTGGATACTCACCACAGGAGAAGAATTACTCTGACCCGTTTGTGTAGCAAAATTGCCAAATGTTCTTTGTGAATTCACTTGTGATCTTGCTGCATTGTGACTATTATCATTGTGCCCCAAGTGCTGCTGGAGATGGAATTAGTTAATTCATTTCAGACTAGGAATGAAAGCTAAACCTTCTGGTCTGTACAGTTTAGACATACTTCATATCTGTACCCATGTGGCAAAGAGTGCCCAAACTATGTTCTATGGGCCCTTTGTAGTCCACGGACCCTTATTTCAAATTCTATTTTTTTCTTATCTAGCAGATTATACTGTTTGAATATTAAAGGTGTGACATTTGGAACTTACTTTTTGCTCTGTTGGTAGACAAACTCTAGACTTAGAATTGCAGCTTGCAATATGCAAATAAATGGGAACATAAACTTTGTACTTGGTTCCTGAGGGCCTGTGATGTCCAACTATGTTGCCGACCAAGTATGAACTAAGATGTTTTCCATGGATCTTTTAATTTCTTCAGAGACCAGGGGCAGAATTTTATTTTCTTTGACAACGTGTGAAGTCAGGCGGGAAAAGCTGTGTCCGCCAGTAACCTCAACTACACAGATACCCCATGGACTCCGCAACCACCTCCCCCCCCCCCCCCCCCCGCCATTACCACCACCATCGCAGACTTGGGAAACCTCACCTCACCTGCCCCTGTGAACCCCCCTCCCCATGGACTTGCAAGCCCTACCATCCATCATGGATTCAGCAGCTCCCTATCCCCAGTGAATTCCCCCACACCAAAACTCCCCAACAGAAGCCCCCCGGGCATTGTCCCCAGGGGGCACTGTCTTATTGGGGAGGGTGGTGGGCAATACAGTTGGGAAGCCCACTAATGATATTTAAATATATGATAATAGGGATCCCGACCTTTCACTGGCAGGGGGTGGAGGCAATCGAGTGGGGAAATCACACTGGCGCAAAAGCCGTTTTGGGTCTCCCCCTCGATCCTCCAACTCGCTGCCATTCCTGTCCACCAAAAATGGAGATGGAAAACTCCCCCCTAGATCTCTTTGATAGTATTCATCATCAATTATGTTCAGGAAATTACTTCTAAATTTGAAGGTTAAGAACGTGCAAAGGGTTAAATATTGTTTGGGAAAGATGACTAATATATAAATGCCTCTTCCATTCAGAGTGAACAAAAAAATAACCTTTATACAGTGGCACTAATTATGCTTGTTGCTATGCTGTTTTTCATGACCATTAATAATAAGTCCATGATGTCAATTATAGCTTAGTTGACAAATCAAACCAGAAAAGTAGTCAATCCTCTTTGGATCGGATCATGGTATCTTCTTTCACTTACAGCAGTATCCAAATTGCGCCAACAGAGGGTGCTAACATTTCATTTGCTTTCATTGTATTGTGCCATAACTATAAAATTAATATTTCAATAATTGCCAACATGCTTACAAAACATACCAAGCTGAAAGCTTTATTTTCTATCTTGTAGTTAATTGTTATCAAACTGAAATATAATGGTAAATTATTAAGTTTGTTTATTCTCTATGAACTCTTGTCATCTTAAATTACACACATCTGCCAGCATTAAAGGGTAGCTGCAGTCAGAATAAACTAGCTCTTCAGAAGCACCATCTGTAAACATTATGCAAGAATGACATAAATTGGCCTGTATTTCAAGGCACAAATGGTCTTAGGGTTGAAATAATATTGAAAACTATCAAAGATTATTCACATGGTTTATAATGCCTTGGCAAACTTTCCACCCTGCATGTTATCTTGGCTGTAGCTTACTGTGGAATGAATTAATAACATTTTAAAAACATAATTCAAATACAATTGTCATTTGGTGTTTCTAAACCACTGAACCTTCAGGCATGCAGACGTGGACATCATTTATGAAACCTTCTGTTACATTACAGCCTTGTTGTTTTTCCAGTCTATATTTAAACTCACGATAATCAGTGTACAGCCTCATTTAGCAATCAGTTGTGCATTGAATCCCTCAAGATAAAAAGACCAGTTCTTACCATATTGTCAATTTAACTCCTTCTGCATCCAGAACATGCTTCAGTTTAATTCCATACAGATTAAAAGATGTAATTTAGTCAGGCTGAGGGCAACAATGCAATGTAATTAATATTGTGGTGGAAAATAGTGGTATGGGCAGTATCTGACCAAGCAGTATCAGAATTGACTTAAGATCGGTTCCAGTGTCATTTAAGAAACTAATTGTTTTCTTTAAGTAATATATTTCAAAGATGTTTTTATTGCAGAGATAACATGGTTTTATTTTGTCTCTCAGCTCAGTCTGAAAAAAAACCACACTGTTGAATATTGTTACTTCAAATTTCCCATACATTGTACAAATCAGCCTCCATACTGAAGGGTTAATTGTATTTAAACATCAATTCTTAAAATATGTTTATTGAAAATGTTCTTATATTTTACATAGCAAACAAACACAGATACAGATCCACACAGAGCTCGCATGCACATTCCAATGCGATTGGGCTCAGGGCTCCCCGTGGTCAGGGGACAAACCCCTGGTACCTCCAATACCCACCCTGCTCAAGTCCCATTTAATTGCACCGGTAGTGACGGTGATAATATAAAAACAAAAAGGCAAAGGAACGCCGCTGGAGAACCAACCGAGTGCCCAAACAGCCCAGGCTATAAATTAGTGAGCCGAGAAAAGAAAGAGAGAGAGACAGTGAAGGAGAGAGAAGAAAGAGAGTGAGAGGGAAAAGAGAAAAGTTCTCATGTTGGTCCCCACATGTTGGCAGGGTGGGTGTACTCAGGTCAAGGGCCAGGGCGCGTCCACCAATCGGGGTGGGTTTCTGTGGGAGCACCCGGGTCCTGGAGCCACCCAGCTCCAACTGCAGCATCCCAACATGTGCTATAAATGGTTGCCAGGTCTTATAGAACCTAGCAGTGGACCCATGTAGTGTGCTCTTCATCTTCTCCAGCTTAATGGTATCTACCACCTCCTTCGCCCACTGTGAGCGCATTGGGGATGCACCTGATTTCCACCTAAACAGGATTAGTCACCTAGCCAGGAGTGTAGTGAAAGCTACAAAATCCGCGTGGCATTTCAGGCTTTAAAGGCATGACCCCAAACAGGGCAGCCTGGGAGGATGCACTTATGTCCCGATCTAGCATCGCAGCAGTCATCTCAAATATCAATGTCCAGTAGTTATACAGGGATGGGCAAGCCCAGAACATATGTAAGAGGGTGACGGGAGCTTGCCAGCACTGTTCACAAATGGGGATTGTGCTTGGGTACATTCTAGAGAGTCTAACCCTAGATATGCTCTGTGAAGGAGTTTACATTATATCACACCCAGCTTGGCACATATTGAGGAGGAGTGTACTCGATGCAGCACCATATCCCAATCCTCCGAGAACTCCTTCCCCCAGGTCTCGTTCCCATAAAGATTTAACCACTGATCAAAAGTTTCGTTGGGACAGAATTTGAGAATAAAGAACAGAAGATACCACGCATAGTAATAGAAGGCACTAAGAAAATGTCAATGGAGGCACGAGGTGGGAGCGTCGGAAATTTGGGGTCGGCCCAATGCACAAAGTCTTGAATTTGCAAATATCTGAAAAAGTGCGTTACAAGTAAAGCAAACTTATCCACCACCTGCTGGAATGACACAAACACGCTGTCCACTTACAAGTCCCGGAATGTTCTGATCCCATGTTGGTCCATCTGTTGAAGGCAACATCCAAAACAGTCGGAGGAAAAAAATGGTTAGCCGATACTGAGGAGGCCATTGACCAGGCCTGAAATCCAAAGTGGCATCTAAATTGCGTCCAAATTCTAAGAGTTGACTTGACAAGTGCACTCCTAGTATACTGAGAGGAGGGAAAATTTACCAGGGAACATATCAAGGCAGCCAGGGAAGACGGAGCACAGGAGGATTCTAACTGCAGCCAACAAGGAACCTCCTGTTGCCTCTCTCTCTGCACCACACACTACCACTCTCATATTGGCTGCCCAATAATAAAATAGAAAATTGGGCAATCCCATATCCCCCTCCCGTTTAGACTGTCCTCTGCATTCTTGGGTTTTTCATATTCCAGACAAAGCTTGAAATGAGCCGATCAAATATGTGAAAAAAGGATTTGGGGATGAACACTGGGAGGCACTGAAAGAGATACAAAAACTTAGGTAGTATGTTAACCTTCATCACATTGATATGGCCTGCTAACGATAACGGGAGGATGGACCAATGTTTGAGGTCCTGTTCCGTCTGCCCCATGAGTGGAATAAAGTTAGCTCCAAAGAGTCCACCAAATTTGCCAGTCACTTGCACTCCCAAGTAAGTCAACTGCCTAGTGACAATCTTGAAAGGCAGGATGTGGAGCGGGAAGCTACGAGCCGCTGCATTCAAAGGAAGGAGCTCACTCTTATTCAAGTTAAGCTTGTACCCCAAAATATGACCAAACCTCTTTAGTATAGACAAGACTTCGGGAATCGAGTTAGACGGGTGGCTGACATACAATAGTAGGTCGTCCGCATACAGTGATACTCTCCGCTCAATTCCTCCCGACTAATCCCTATCACTCGTTTGCTGTTGCGAAAAGCTGCAGCAGGTGGTTCAATAGCAATGGCAAATAACAGGGGGGAGAGGGGGCATCCCTGCCTAGTGCCCCGGGACAGAGAGAAAAAAGCTGAATGCACATCGTTTGTCCGGACCAAGGCTGGAGGGGCGGAGTTCAGTATTTTGATCCAGGAGATGAGTTTTGGGCCGAACCTGAACCTCCCGAGAGCATTAAAAAAAAATCCTATTCCACCTGATCAAACCCTTTTTCAGCGTCCAGCGAAATTAACATCTCTGGTAGCTTGGAGGTGGCAGGCACAGACATAATGTTAAACAGCGGCCGAATATTCGAGTACATATGTCTATTTTTAATAAACCCAGTCTGATCAGGCAAGATGATAGAGGGCAGAATGCCCTCCAAGCGAATGGCCAGAATCTTAGAGATCAGTTTGAGATCCCCATTCAGCAATGAGATCGGTCTATAGGAGCTGCAGATTTGTGGGTCCTTATTCTTTTTAAAGATAAGTGAAATTGTCACTTGCCTCAAAGTCTGCGGAGAGAGCGGTTCTCATATGATTCATTGATCATGCGCTGTAACAGGGGAGCCAACCTATCCATAAATTTTTTGTAGAATTCGATGAGGTACCCATCTGGTCCCAGACAGCATAGTTCTGTCCGCCGTAACAATTTTTTCACCGTCGATTGGTTTCTCCAGTGCCGCAGCCTCTCCTCTGTCCATCACGGGGAGATTCAGTGCCCCAAAGAACTCCTGAAAGTCCGCCTCATTGGCGGTACTCTCCAAGCTATAGAGGGTTGAGTAGAAGTCCCTAAACAGTTCATTTATTCGCTGTGGATCAGTAGAGACCCCATTCAGAGTCTGCATTTGTGGTATTAGACTTTTGGTGGAGAATTGGTGCAGATGATGAGCTAGTAGCTTGCTTGCCTTGTCCCCATGCTCATAGTGTGTATACTTAGATTTGAACAGCATCTCTTCCACTTGATGTGAGGACATGGTCTCAAACTCCACCTGTAGTAGTAAACGTTCCTTATATACCTCTAGGGATGGGCCCACAGTGTACGCGGCATTAACTTGGGCGATATGCCCCAGCAACTCTGATAACCTCCTATCCCTCTGCTTCGCCTCATGCACTGAATAAGATATGATCTGGCCCTTAAATAAGCCTTCAATATCTCCCATAAGGTAGCTGCTGAGACTCCCGGAGCATCATTAAACTCTAAGAAATCATTGATCTGGGTTAACAGAAATCTAACAAATTCATCATCAGAGAGCAGACAAGTATTAAATCGCCGAGATGTACGGGACCTACCCTCCTCCCCAATACCAAGTGCATTATCAAGGGAGAATGGTCCGAGGTTACAATGGTTTCGTAGGAGCATGAGCGCACAGCTGGGAGCAACTTATTATCTACCAAAAAGTAATCTATCTGTGAATACGTTCGGTGGATAGGTGAAAAAAAGAATATTCCCTACCAGTGGGGTTAAGAAATCTCCATGGTTTTGACACCGCGTATTCCATGAGAAATCACTTAATAATTTCTGCCGACTTGGAAGATACAGCGGTCCTGGGGGAGGAGCGGTCCAGGGCACAATTCAACCAACAGTTGAAATCTCCACCCAGTATCAACCGATGTGAATTCAAATCTAGAAGTAGCACGAAAACAACCGGAAAAAGTTTTCATAGTCCCAGTTTGGGGCTCACACATTGGCTAACACCAGGGGCATCCCCATAATTTACCTGTGACAATGACGTATCAGCCATTTGAGTCAGAAATGACATTGGCTACTACCAAGGATAAGAACTTATGGATGAGGATTGCCGTTCTCCCGCGCTTTGGTGTGAAAAATTGAGTGAAAGCATTCACCCCCCGCCCCACCCCAAACCCCACCCCCTCATCTTATATGGAGCCTAAAATATTCCACTGGTCTGAGGTAGGTCTCTTGGAGGAATGCAATTTTGGTACCCAGTTGTCGAAGATACTGAAATATCTTACCGCGCTTAACCGGATGATTTAATCCCCTGACATTGCAGCTAGTGAACTTGATCGCTTCGCGGTCAGACCGTAAGGGCCTCTTAGCCAGCATCCCACATTCCTAACAGTAGCCTGGTATCCCTCCTCACTGGGGAGTCTCTCCCTAACCGCTGACATCGGCAGACACCAAACCACAGGGCCCCACCAAACAGGCCCCCCCACCCCGCCACCCCCCGCCATCCCCTCCACCCTCCCCACCGGCCGCGGGGAACTAAACATGAGAAAAAGAGAGTGGACTTGAAAGAGGCCAAACCACACCCACAGAGAAAAAAAGGATATAGCAGAGAAGACACAAAAGCACCCACATAGACCAAACCCGCAAACACAGCGTTTCCCCCCTCCCCCACACGCGCCCTGTGCCTCCAACACCTCCTTATCACAGCGCCTTCACAGCACTCTGCATGGGACACGATCTTCACCTCCATTCCCACCGTGGTCACAGGTGCTATAACCTGGAAAGGTTTGTAGAAATACCAAACACTCGCAAAACCCATTACCCTTTCCTGGCTGACATTTTGGTCCGGGTATAGAATACAGATTCATAAAAAAACAAATATCAGTTTAAATCTGCCGTGCGGTCACCCGATTTAAAAGTCTGCTCCACAAATTTCATTGCTGCTGCCGGATCCGTGAACTTGTGCTCAGTTCCATTCTTGAGAGTAATCCTCAAGCAGGCCGGAAAGCGAAGACCAAACCTGACCCCAGGACAGTCACGCAGAAATCGTTTGACATCAGCGAAGGCCGCCTTTCTTGCCACCGCTGGGGTAAAATCTGGAAATACCAACAGCTTATTTTCCTGGTACCTCAGAGTGGTGCCTGTGCTGCTTGCCGCAGGATTCTGTCTCATGCTGAGGTGTAATATACTTGTACAATAATGGGCCGAGGAGCTTCTCCCGGTCTGGGCTTTGCCCGTAACACTCTGTGTGCGTGATCCAGAAGCGGCTCATCCTCAAATTCCAGCACATTCTGCAATAGCCGGGCAACAAAGTCTGTGATATTTGGGCCCTCGATTCCTTCTGGAAGGCCTATCAAACAGATGTTACTTTGTCTTTGGCGTCCTTCCATCTCATCACATTTCTCCCTCAGGGACTTAACCTCCGATGTCAAATGAGTAACTTGGCTCTTCAGCTCGGAGATAGTGTTTCCACTAAATGCCTCTGAGTCCTCAAGCTCCTTCAAGCGGTTCTCATGGGACGGTGACACCTTAGAGAGATTTAACAGATGATCCAAGTTCCTCTCTCAGCTCGTCTATCTTGGCCTGCAACTCAGTGGCCCACTGATCCAACTTACTGTCCAATCTTTGCATGGCCTCCATTTTAGCTTCCCCTGTCCTTTCACTCAGCATGCTCTGTTCAGAGGCCTCTCCAGGGGAGCGTGGCAGGGTGCCCCCCTCTGCCCCAGTGGTCCCACTTTTCGATTTTGGTTTGCCTCCTGCCATTTTGCCACTGCCAGCGCCTGTGGGCTTACCCATTTCCTCCATTTTCTGGAGCGCTATTTCTTGGTCCACGTATCAAGCTGTCTCGCTGTTTGATCTACCAGAGTTTTTACATGCATTACGTTCCACCTTACTTCACCCTTAAATGGGCGAACAAAAGCAGCAAAGGGTTCCCAGCCGAGCTGCAAGGTGCAACTTTTCTCCCTCACTTTAATTCACCCTTGGCTGAGTGAAAAAAGAAACAGCACAGTGTACCCAGGTTGATCTGACAGTTGCAGTTGCAGTTTTTAATCACAGGGAGTTCTGCCCTGGGCTGCTTTTCACTTTAAATCAATTCACACTTGACTGAGTGAAAAAAAACTACAAGATGGTTCCAGGCTGGACTGCAAGTCCCAGAATGCCTTTCAATGAGCTCTAGCTGCAAAAAAGCAACCCAAAAATAGAATTAACAGCTTGCAATTTGTAGCATGTCCTCAGTGGCTCTTGCTTCCCACCTTAATTCACCCTTTCTTTGGTGGAAAAAGAACAGAGAGAGTTCGCAAACTGAGCTGAAATTCACAGCCCCTCCCCTGCTGAGCACACACAATATGTTCGAACGGGCAGGAAAGGATCTAAAAATAACCAGCTAGACTTTCAAAGTTCTCCCTTTGCAAGTGCACTCCAGGTATGTTTAAAGCTTGCTTGATGTACATTAAAGTCTCTCCAAACCTCACCAAACAGCCAGATTTCAAAAAGGATCTTGCCACCTGTGGATCAGGCTTCCTCTCACACCAGCACCATCTTTTCTCCTCCAAATATCAATTTTTAAAACTTCTATTTCTCTCACTTTTCTCTCCCAAGATTCCCTTGTACCATGTAATTCTCTAACTGAGACAGTGATCAAATATTTAGACTGGGATCCTCCCAAAACAAAACTAAGTGCCCAATGGGCGGGAAAACTGGAGAATTTCCTGCCCGTTTTTTGGGCATGCTTACCGAAATGAATTTCTGACACTCTGTGCAATGTAGAGTGCCTTCGAGAGATTCATGCTGGAAAGTGGGGGGCAGGGCCTCATCCCGCCCAGGAGGCTGGCAGCTTAGTGCTGAGTGGGCCACTGCACATGCATCAATCTGTGAGTGGGGAGATTGGTGCATGCACGTTGACACCCTATCGCCAACCTCCCAATTGCTGGCCTTCTATTTATCCCTGACTCCCTCCGCTGGCCTCCTGACATTCCCCCCCCCCCCCCCCCCCCCACCCTCGATTATCAACCTTCCTGACCCGGCCCTGACTCCGGTCTCTGGCCTACTGGACCCCACACTGGGCCAGGCCTGATCTGCCCCCGGGCCAGCCCTGATTTGCACTCCTCCCCAGCCCCGTCCTACCCCTCTGATGGCCATATCCGATGTGATCCCGATGGCCAGCCCCAATCACCCCCTCACGCCCTCCACCACCGATCTCACTTGCAGAGTGGCAGTGGGACCCGTCCCCCCCCCTCCCCCCCCCACCACCAACCATCCTAATAGGCTCTTCCCCCACTATGCCCCATTTCCTCTGGACTCACCCCATTGGCACTGTCCGGTGCCCAGTTGGCAGTGCCAAGGTGCCCCATGGGCAGCACCAGGATACCAGGCTGGTACTGCCAGGCTGGCACTACCCAAGGGGCACCCCCTACCTCTGACCTTTCGGGGGGCCTCAATGGCCTCTGTCTCCACCAACAGGATGAGGATGCCTGTTCCCCATTAGTGGGGAGCAGACATAAACGCCGCTAGTGCAAACCTCTCCCGATGGCGGTAGCCGGCCTGGAGAATACTGTCCCAGGCCTGCTAATCATGTGCAAATGTCAATTGGGTTAAAAAAAAGGGCCATGAAGACTCACGATCGGCCGGATGCCGGTCTCGAATTTCGCTAAAGGCCCCCCACTGTTGTCTCCTGGCCCGCTGCACTGCTTGAGCAGCGCAGTGGGCTGGGAGAATCCCGGCCTTAATGTTTTCTGCCAGTGACACAAGTGTCTGAACACTGAGTAGTTGCAGGAGAATCCAATAGGATGATTTATCCTCTTAAGTTTTCATCCCTCACTCGTTATTTCTCAGTTCATCATCTCCCTGCATACTATAAATAATTCTCTTGAAATTAAATGATCCTGTGTGATCCAAACAAATTAATACACTGGAAATTATTCTGCATCCTATTTTGAAGATGGCATTAATCCATTTTAAATAAAGAAGGTAACTCTTCCTCCTTCAGGTACCATGCACTAAGTGAGCATTGGCTACCATGAATTTCCATTGAGTTGATCGAGGATTAAGGTTGGCAAAGTACTGCAGTGGTTTTCCATTGCCTTCTGTAGTATAGAGTCATAGAGGTTTACAGCATGGAAACAGGCCCTTCTTGTCCATGCCACCCTTTTTTTGTTTAAACCCCTAAGCGAATCCCAATTGCCCGCATTTGGCCCATATCCCTCTATACCCATCGTACCCATGTAACTATCTAAATGCTTTTTAAAAGATAAGATTGTACCTGCCTCTACTACTACTTCTGGCAGCTTGTTCCAGACACTCACCACCCTCTGTGTGAAAAAATTGCCCCTCTGGACACTTTTGTATCTCTCCCCTCTCACCTTAAACCTATGCCCTCTAGTTTTAGACTCCCCTACCATTGGGAAAAGATATTGCCTATCTAGCTGATCTGTGCCCCTCATTATTTTATAGACCTCTATAAGATCACCCCTCAGCCTCCTACGTTCCAGAGAAAAAAGTCCCAGTCTATCCAGCCTCTCCTTATAACTCAATCCATCAAGTCCCGGTAGCATCTTAGTAAATCTTTTCTGCACTCTTTCTAATTTAATAATATCCTTTCTATAATAGGGTGACCAGAATTGCACACAGAATTCCAAGTGCGGTCTTACCAATGTCTTGTACAACTTCAACAAGACGTTCCAACTCCTGTATTCAATGTTCTGACTGATGAAACCAAGCATGCCGAATGCCTTCTTCACCACTCTGTCCACCTGTGACTCCACTTTCAAGGAGCTATGAACTGACCCGGACCCTATGAACAGTATAGTTGACCCGGAAACTCCTGCTCACCATCAAGCATTTTAGAAGGATTGACAGGCTGATGATCTACCTGTTTGGCCACATTATGAATTCACCTTTCATGACAACCAAAGCCTAAAGTAGGACTGGAACCTGAGCTTCTCGAACAGAGGCAGAGATGCTACCACTGTGCCAGAAGACCTCCTTAATGGAGATAATTAGCTATATTAAAATAGATATATATTTCAGATGAATATGCCTGTATTAATTACAAATATCACACAGAACAATCCCAAATCAATGTGTTCTTGAATTATGATCCTGAATTCATGTGTTAAGTTACGTAACTCAGCATGTCAAAGTGTGACCACATGGAAAGCCTCCAAACATATTTTTCTTACGAGGCTTTCAGTACAATTCAGTGATTTCATGAGAAACTGCCTGCCAAGTAACTCCTCCAAAGGATGTGAAGGCTGAATGTGGATTTGGATATTGGCCACAATGTGATTAGATGCTTCTATAACATTGCAAACCATATTTAGCAATAGGCTGCTGTTCCTGCTCGCTCACTGAATTCTTTTGCAGCCTTTGTCTTACAGCTTTTTTCCCTGCCTTGCATCTTAGTCAAAGTTTTCATTGGAATTTTTGAAAAGTTTGTTACAATTCTTTTTAAAATCACGAGTCGTATTAATATCCAATGTGAATTACACAGAACAAATCAATTAAAAATTTATACTATATTTTTGCAGAGAAAACTTCAGTAATGAGTGTTAAGCATCTGTGGGATATTTAAGTGTTAACACATTCTGCAGATGCTGCAGTAAATATTTTATGCCTTGTTGATTAGGGACAGTAAAGCTTGCCAAGAAAAGTCATCATGAAGTGTTTATTTGAGTTACCGTAAACTATTCTCTAAGTTTAAGAGACTTAATATCAATGAATCCATGACTTGCTGTCTACAGACACCAGTTTCAATGACATAAAACATGATTTTAGAAAACAAAAATCCCTGGAAAATCCCACCCAATGCTATAATTGAATAATTACTAATTTAGAGATATAAATATCTCTAAAAAGAAACAAAATTACATTAACATGATTCCTGTGAGACTTCAAACATATATCAGTCATCAAGGACAGGGAAAGCTTATATAACAGAACAAGAAACATTGACCTCCATATTCAGCAAAGACTCCGACTCTTCAGTACTCTGCCAAAATCATTTGCAGCAATGATTTTATCCATAGTAGCACATTAAAAAAAATTCATTCATGGAAGGTGGACTTTGCTGCTAAAGTAATCCATCTCTAATTGTTGTCATGAAAATGGACACAGTGAGGGTGTGAGAGCCACCTACAACTTCACTAACTAACTCCAGGCATATTGAACTGTTTAGAGAAGATCTGTGGTTTTTAAAGAAATACAAGACCCTAATAAAAAGATGGCTGATGCTGTAAAGTGACCACCTCTGGAAAATTCCAACGTGGATTATACTGACAGACCTGTCCTGACAGGACATGGAATTTTGCACCTGAAGAGATGTCAAAGCCCACTTCAAACAAATGTGAAAAGCTGGATTTTAATTTCCTGTGTTTGTGAAAACAATGGTAACTTTCCCCAGCTAGCTATATCCTATCAGACATCTCCTGTTGATCTATATCTCAGAATGTATCAGAAAACTTCTGAGATGAAAGCAGAATGGACTTTGGATGTGTTAGGAAAGTTGGAATGAAATGAAAAGTAAAGAATTAGATATAAAAAAATTCTGATAGGGACCAAAAGAGAAAATGCTGGAAAATCTCAACAAGTCTGGCAGTATCTATAAGGAGAGCAAAAAGCTGATGTTTCAAGTCCAGAAGACCCTTTGTCAAAGCTGACAGGGAGTTAGCTGGACTGAGGACTTGTGAGATGCAGTTTAGCCGGTGGCAGGGTGAGGAAGATACTTTGCTCAGCAAAGTGGAGACTAAGGGCCCGATTTTACCATTGCGTCATGCCCGTTTTCTGGTGCAAAAACGTGTTAAAGTCGGGTGTGAGACCATTAACGCGATCCGCGCCCGCATCTGGGCAGATGGCCGCTTTACCGACACCCGGGAATGGCCGCGATCCGATTTGCGCCCGAAATGGGCGCAATGGCGATTTAAATGCATTTGCATGCATTTCAATTGAATTAATGAACTGCCTGCCCAACTTTATCAGCATTTCCCCCTTTACCACTGTGTTCACCAATCCGGAATCGCGCCGAAATGGACATGCTGAATAAAAGTATGTTTCGGGCGCTCCAGCTGCTGAAGACATGAGTTCAGAGCTTCCAACGGCTCCTGATTCAGATTGGTGGTGGTGGGGGGAGGGGGGGGGTCAGATGTACCTCTGGGGGAGGAGAGGGGAGTGAGACCAGATCATTCTCTGGGGGGGGGGGGGGGGGGGGGTTGGGGGGGGGGTTGGTGGGGGGAGGGAGGCCAGTTCATTCTCTTGGGGGGATGGGGTGGCTGAGGCCAGATCACTTTCTGTGGGGCGGGGGGGGGGGGCGCGGGGAGTGAGGCCAGATCACTCTCTGAGGGGGGAGTGAGACCAGATCATTCTCTGAGGGGGGAGTGAGGCCAGATCATTCTCTGGGGGTGGGGGGGAGTGAGGCCAGATCATTCTCTGCCGGGGAGGGAGGTGGGTGGAGTGAGGCCAGATCATTCTCTGGGGGGGGGGGGGGGGAGTGAGGTGGGGTAAGATGTATCTCTGGTGGGGGGAGGCCAAATGGATCTCTGTTGGGGGGAATGGGGGGGGGGGGCCAAAGGGGGGGACCACTGCCACTGTGTGGGCGATCGGTGGGGGGGAAAGGGGCAGAAGGTCACGATCGGTCTGGGTAACGGGGAGGGTGTGGATAAGGGGGACAGTGATATCTGTGGGGGCCGCTTTTCGCTCCCGAGCCGCTTTCTCCACTTTTTGCAGCCCGGGAGCGTTGTGACACGGGCGTGTTTTTTTCAAATTGTTTTCTAACTGCGCATGTGCAGTTCAGAGCTCCGATCGTTTCGGGCGCACTAAGCCCCACCCACAGCGTGATTCTGATCCATGATTTTTTTTTCAGGCTGATTGCGTATCGGGGCGCCTGAAAGCAGATTTTCAAGTTGGATCTGAATTACGCCCAGATTCAGCACTTGAAATGAAAATGGTAAAATCAGGCCCGAAGGGTCCAATTTTACTATTGCGTCGCGCCTGTTTTCGGGTCCAAAAACATGGTAAAGTTGGGTGTGAGGCTATTAACGTGATCTGCGCCCGCGTCCGCGCAGATGGCCACTTTACCGATGCCCGGGAACAGCCGCGATCCGATTCACACCCGAAACGGGTGCAACAGCGATTTAAACGCATTTGCATGCATTTCAATTGAATTAATGAACTGCCCGCCCAAATTTATCAGCATTTCCCCCTTTACCACCGTGTTCGCCAATCCGGAATCGCGCCGAAATGAACATGCTGAATAAAAATCTGTTTCAGGCGCTCCAGCTGCTGAAGACATGAGTTCAGAGCTTCGAACGGCTCTCTGACTCAGATCAGTGGCGGGGGAGCGGGAGGGGGGCGGGTCAGATGTACCTCGGGGGAAGGAGGGGGGACGGGTCAGATGTACCTCGGGGGGGGGGACGGGGGGTGGGTCAGATGTACCTCTAGTGGGGGAGGGGGCAGGTCAGATGTACCACTGGGGGGGAGGGGGCGGGTCGGATGTACCTCGGGGAGGGGGGGCAGAGGCCAGATGGATTTCTGGTGGGGGGGGTGGTGGGGGGGACCGTTGCCACTCTGCGGGCGATCGGTGGGGGGAAGGGGCAGAGGGTTGCGATTGGTCTGGGTGGCGGGGGGGGGGGGGGTGCAGTGGATAAGGGGAACAGTGATGCCTGTGGGGGCCATCGCTCCCGCTTTTTGCTCCCGAGCCGCTTTCTCCGTTTTTTGCGTCCCGGGAGCGATGTGGCACGGGCGCGTTTTTTCAAACTGTTTTCTAACTGCGCATGTGCAGTTCAGAGCTCCGATCGCTTTGGGCATGCTAAGCCCTACCCACAGCGCGATTCGGACCCGCGATTTCTTTTTCAGGCTAAGTGTGTATGGGGGGCGCCTGAAAGCAGATTTCCAAGTCGGATCTGAATTGCGCCCAGATTCAGCACTTCGAATGAAAATGGTAAAATCAGGCCCTAAGTCTGGGAACCTAGATCATAGCCACATCCAGTTGCAAAGCAGAGTTCTCTCAGAATCAGGCTGTTGTGCAAAAAGAATGAACAGAAGTCCGTCTGTGTCATACCCCATAAGTTCTGCTCTAAACTCAAAGAATGATTCCCAAAAGAATCCTACAGGTTCTGTGTGGGAATAACTTTCTGTGTTTGGCTCATAGCACTAAAACCAATGGGATATTGTTTTGGGGAATGTGTATTTGCAGTGTGTAGGAAAGTAGATAGACTTGGATTGGGAGAAGGATAATTTTAACACACTGTCTAGGTAACCACATTCGTAGTTAAATTTTGTTCTTTTGCTTTTTTGTTGCTTGTTTTAAAGTTTAATAAACATTTTGTTATTTCAGTAATTTATGAGACTGACCACTTTCCTCACCGATTTCATCTCTTTTCTCATTTTTTTTCAAATTGCAGAAATAAATAGTTAAGAACCAAGGTTTCAAGTTTCCCTTCTGGGATTTAGGATGCCCTCACAAAAGTTCATAGCAGATGTAAGTCATGCCTATTCCCCCTTCCTTCCAGGTATACACAGAGAAATAAGTTGAAAGTGGCTGTAGACCTGTGTTTAAAGGATGGCAGAAAAGAAACATGACCGTCTTCTAAGAACAATGCTAGAAAAGAACCAGGAGCTCTCTCTATGTGTCCCTCCCTCTCTTGCTGAAAACAAGTGCCTTTAAGAAAAATAGAGAGAAGCAGGAAACAAAACAGCCTTCCAAGAACACTGCTGGAAAAGCAGGATTTTTAATCTCCCTCTCTCACTGGAGACAAGTATTGTAACATGGTGTCCTCTTCAGCAGAGTTCAAGACTGAATCAAGCCAACAATTATCTCCAAAAGACTGTGAAACTGCCAAAGTCAGTTCCAGAGTTCTACCAAAATCACTTAACTAACAGTCGCAATCTACCACCATCTTCACCTCACAGGAAAGTCAAGGGCTGATTAGCATAATATTATTAACTTTTATTTGTATTCTTAACTTTCTTCTTTCTATTCTGCGTATGTGTGTGTGTGTGCATCATGGCTTTTATTAATTTCCTTGGGTTTTAGTAAGTAATAAACTTAGTCTTTCCTTGACTCTCAAATTGGATTGACACCTTATTAAAAAGATAAGATATCTATGGGGAAAGAATTTTAAACAAACTTTCGTTACAATGACTGAGGGGGTTGAAAAAAGAGGGGAGCTAGCTCATTCCTCCTCAACTGGTTATAATATTGTCATTGAGAAGGTGGTGGAGATCCTCTTTTATAGACAAGTTCAGTCTGTCTTGTAAAGGTATATCCATCCACATTGCTGTTTAGGTAGGGAGTTCCAGGATTTTAATCCAATGGCAAGAAATAACAGTGATATATTTCCAAGTCAGGGTGGTGTGTGACTTGAAGGGGAACTTAGAGATGATGATGTTCCCATGCTGTTGCTACCCTTTTAAAAAATCTTTCTAGGGGATAGAGGCCATGGGTTTGGAATGTGCTCTTGAAAATAACTAGGCGAGTTGCTGCAATACATTATGTAGATGGTTCATACTGCTGTTACTGTGCACCAGTGGTGGAAGGAGTGAATATTTAAGGTGATGGATGGGGTGCCAAAGCAGGCCCCTTTGTTCTGGTTGGTTTCTCATTCATGTGTTTCATTCATGCTGTCTTGCACTCATCCAGGCAAATGGAGAGTATTCCATCACGGTATTGACATGTGCCTTGCAGATAGTAGAAAGGCACGAGCAGTCATGCACTGAGTTTCTAACTGACCTGTTTTTGTCCCACAATATTTATTTGACTGGTTCAGTTATGTTTTTGGTCAACGATGAGCCCCAGGTTTTTGATAATGGGGACTTAATGATGGTAATGCCATTAAATATCAAAGGGAGGTGGTTCGACTTCTTCTTGTTGTACATGGTCTTAGCCTAACACTTACGTGGCATGAATATTACTTGCCAGTTATCTGGCCAAGCCTGAATATTGTCTGTCTAGTTGTATGTGAACATGGGCTTCATTACCTGAGGAATTATAAATGGAACTGAATACTTCAATCGTCAGTGAATATCCCTGCTTCTGATCTTATGATGGGAGGAAAGATTGTTGATAATGCAACTGAAGATGGTTGGACCTAGAACACTCACCCAAGGAACTCCTGCAGTAATGTCCTGAGACAATTGGCCTCCAATAGCTACAATTATTTTCAGCTTTGCTAACTTTGACTACAGGCAATGGAGAACTTTCTCCCTGGTTCCCACTGACTTCAATTTTACCAGGGCTCCTTAATGCCACACTCGGTCAAATGCTGGCTTGATGCCAGAGTCATTTACTCTCACCTCATTTTTTGGAATTGGGCTATTTGGTTGGACTAAAGGGTTTTCCTTGGCGCAGCAAAGGTTGAGAGAGGACCTGATAGAGGTATATAAGACATTGAGGGGCATAGATAGGGCGGATAAGAAAACAATTTTTCCATTAGTAGAGGGGTCTATCACCTGAGGGCATAGGTTTAAAGTAAGAGGTAGAAGGCTAAGAGGGGAGTTGAAAAACATTTTCACTCAGAGGGAGTAGTGGGAGTCTAGAACTCACTACCTGAAAGAGTGGTTGAGCCAGAAACTCTTGTAACATTTAAGAAGTATTTAGATATTCACGTGCAGGGCTATGGGCCAAGCACAGGAAAATGAGATTAGTGTAGTCAGATCTATGTTGACTGGCATGTTACATATTTAAGAGATTGCATGATTGCTTTCAGAGGCTGTCACATGATTTGATGGTAATGTCATTGAGTGTTCACAAGCTCCTGTTTAGTTTCACTTTCTACTCTACAGGCAACAGCTCTTAAAATAAACCTATTGTTGTTAGTTTCAATCTATGTATGCAAACCATGTCTTTTTCTTTTTGTGTAAAACCCACAGTCCCGAACATAATTAAGAAATTACAAAGAGAAAATTGGCGCTGAATCAAACTTTTATTTCATCAAGAACATCGAGAAAAGATCTTAAGTTTAAAAAATAACATTGTGGGTTCTTGTACTTCAAAAATGAGAAGGCTGGGGATAATCAACAACAGGATTAAAGATTGAAGTGCCAGTCGAGGAAAGCCAAGTAAGAAAAAAAAAGCAAAAAAGGAAAAAGAAATTGTGAGCCCGATTTTACCATTTTCATTCTAAGTGCTGAATCTGGGCACAATTCAGATCCGACTTGAAAATCTGCTTTCAGGAGCCCCCGTACGTACTTAGCCTGAAAAAAAAATTGCGAGTCTGAATCGCGCTGTGGGCGGGGCTTAGTGCGCCTGAAACGATTGGAGCTCTGAACTGCGCATGTGCAGTGAGGAAAGAAATTTGAAAATCGTGCCGCTGTCACATCGCTCCCGAGCCGCAAACAGCGGATAAAGCGGCCCGGGAGCAAAAAGCAGGAGTGATGGCCCTCACAGACATCACCCCACCCCCACAACATAACGGTCCCCCTTATCCATCCACCACCCCGCCTTTCCCCCCCCATCGATCGCCCGCAAAGTGGCAGCAGACCCCCATGCGCCCCCCCCCGCCCACCAGAGATCCATCTGGCCTCCCTCCCAGTATATTTCACATACTCACAGCCGAGTACTTTGACAGTTTCACTAATTAAGTGCACATGCACTATTATAGCTGTGGAATCCCTTCTCTCTGCTGCCTGTACTTGCAAAATCCACTGAGGTTCATATCCAGGCCTTTATTGAAGTTGTGTAATAAACATATAGGTGCGTGTACAAATAACCATTGCTTGATTCAACAACCTTTGGAATTGTGTTTAGCAATAGCCAACTTGCAGTAAATTCTAAGAGCTGTATTTTCAAGTTTAGAAGATAATTTGGGAAATGGTAATAAGATAATTTCTACTTCTTCTGAACTTGCTGGTTTAGGGGAAATAAACAACATTCATGGCAAGTGAAATATAATCTAAGTAGCATTTATAATAGGAATGATCAGAATTAGAAATGTGATGGGATAGAATTAACTCCCCCCCCCCCCACCAGAGAAAGTTCAGGCCTCCCTCCCCCCTTCACCACTAAACAATGATCGGGCCTCCCTCCCCCCCCACCCCCCACCAGACATTGATCTGGCCTCCCGCTGCCCCCCCCCCACCAGACAACGATCGGGCCTCGCTCCCCCCACCACCCCCACCAGACAACGATTTGGCCTCCCACCTCCATCCTCCCCCCCCAACATACAATGATCTGGCCTCCCGCCCCTCCCCCCCACCAGACAACGATCAGGCCTCCCTCCTCCCTCCCCCCCCATCCACCAGAGATACAATCTGACTCACCTCCTCCTCCCCCCCCCCCTCAACAGAAAATGATCGGGCCTCCCTTGTCCCGCCCCCACCCCACTAGAGAATGATCTGACCTGCTTCCCTCCTCCCCCTCTCCCCACCACCGATCTGAGTCAGAGAGCTGTTGGAAGCGCTGAACTTACCTCTTCAGCAGCTGGAGCGCCCGAAACAGACCTTTGCCGAGCATATCTGTTTCATGCCGAATCTGGACATGCAAACATGATAGTAAAGGGGGAAATGCTGATAAAGTTGGGCAGGCAGTTTATTAATTCAATTTAAATGCATGCAAATGCATTTAAATCGCCATTGCACCTGTTTCAGGTGCGAATCGGATCACGGCCATTTCGGGCCTTGGTAAAGTGGGCATCTGCACGGACGCGGGCACGGATCGTGTTAATGGCCTCACGCCTGACTTCACCATGTTTCCGTACCTGAAAACGGGCGCAACGCAATGGTAAAATCGGGCCCCGTGTTTCTCATGCAAAAATAATTAGGTAGACTCCTCTAAGCTGCAGGGCCCGCACATGTGTTGCAGTGTGTAGCAGTAGAGTGGGAGATTCACTACATAGTTGATAAAGGGTGGAAGAACTGTATGGTTTTAAAAGAGAATTTTTGTTTTTCTCAATCAGAGAAGGGTGAGATTCCAGGCTGTATCTGGCATATTTAAAAAGAATGGATGTTTTGCTGAATGGCTGGGGCCGTTTGAAAAGAAACATAAATTATCCTGGAGACCATTGACTTAAAGAGGGAGTACTGGAAAGACAGTAAAAAAAATATACAGAGCAGTCTTGAGTCACTAGTGCCTGCCAGTGTAATGGGTCAATTAGGGTCCATTAGTCCTTTTAATGAAGAAAATGAACCATGGAGTTCCTATGCAGAGCAGTTTCAGTACTTTATACAAGTGGATAAAATTGCAAGCGAGTT
Organism: Mustelus asterias; assembly: GCF_964213995.1. Lineage (NCBI taxonomy): Eukaryota > Metazoa > Chordata > Chondrichthyes > Carcharhiniformes > Triakidae > Mustelus > Mustelus asterias. The sequence goes on along the minus strand of NC_135803.1, from coordinate 63,401,405 downwards.
GCTCGTACCAACTTTTCTCAGTGCAATAGGAAGTAAAACTTTCAATTTGCTCTGGTGCTTGGTTCATCCAGCAAAGCGAGGAACCAAAACTTACGATAACATGACAAAGATCCTTGAAGAGCATTACTCTCCAAAGCCATTGATTATCATGGAACAGTTCAGGTTTCACCGAAGGAATCAAGTGGAAGGTGAAAGCATTATTCAGTTGTGGCAACCTTAAAAAGTCTGGCACAACATTGTGAGTTTGGTAAATGATTGGAAGATACTCTTTGAGATTGCCTAGTCTGTGGTGTCCAAAATGAGGCTATCCAAGGAAGATTGTTTACTGAACATGTTTTGACTTTAAAGACAGCACTAGAATTGACAGTATTGATGGAACTGGATGCTAAAGAGGTTTCACAGGAATGATGCAGGAATGAAGATCCACAAGTTGGGAACTGCCAGAAGAAGGCAAAACAGCAACAAGCTTGTCACGGATGTGCCAAAATGGACCATTCAGCGAATGAATGCTGGAGCAAGTATAGTCAATGACAAAATGCGTCACAATGCAAAAGCTTATTGGGCTATATCAGCTCCTGAGAAGAATATTCAGCAGAGCCTGGGTACCTTCAAGAAGAAGAACAAGTTGCATTCCACAAAAAGAATTTACAACATGGAAGAAAAGAATTACAACTGCGAAAAAGCAAATGTCCAGAAATATAATGAAGAACTCCAACTGAATGTCTTATCCATACACGATGGATCACATAGATTCTGGGTGATTCCAAAATTCAGTGGACAATCTATTAGGATAGAGGGTGATGTTGGTGCTGCAGATGTTTAATTCCTGAGACTTCGTACCATAAAAAACTGAAGTATCTTCCTTGAAAACCAGCTGATTTGATTTTAAGGACATACATAGAATATTGTGTTATTAAAAGATTATATCATGGTCAATGTAGAACTTGGTGGACAAACAGCAGAGTAGCCTCTTCATTTAGTCCATGGTAATTTTCCAGCTCTACTTGGGAGATCATGTTTGGAGAAGATACAGCTTAACTGGAGTGCTGTGAACAGACTGCTAAATGCCAAAAGAGACCTACAGAACCTTTTGGATAAATACAAGAGTGTATTCGAAGAGACACTTGGCTCAATGAGGGAGTTCAAGTGAAACTCAAGATGAAGCCTAATAGTGAACCAAAAATTCTCAAGGCAAGAGCGGTGCCATATGCAATTCATCCCAAGGTCGAAGAAGAACTAGTATCACTTGTTAACATTAGTGTGTTAGAGCCGGTTACAATGAGTAACTGGGCTACTCTCATCGTACCTGTCATGAAACCAGATGGTTCAGTTCATACTTGTGATGATTTTAAAACAACCATAAATCAAGTGTTGTGTGCTGATCAATATCCACTTCCTTCAATTGAAGATTTGTTATTTGCATTATCAGGTGGGCAGAAATTCAGCAAGATTGATCTTTCACAAGCATATTTACAGATGAATGTAACCACTGAATGCTTACTATCATTACTCATAAAGGACTTTTTCATTCTAAAAGATTGCATTTTGAAATAACATCCGCACCAGCCATTCCAAAGATCGATGGATCAGATTTTAAGTGGTCTCTCTGATGTACAGTGTTGCCTGGTATAGGAGCGTTTTTCAGAGACTAAGTATCAAGTTGGCTTTCACATGGAGGATTTCCCTTCTTAATTATGGCTCATTTAACACAAAGACTCGCAGAGACAAGTATTCTGGTTAAAGATGTTTCCTTTATTTCCCAAGCTTGGTTCAATGTATGAGGGAGAGAGATTTGGGGCAGATCCGAATCACTCTGAAATTACATCACTCTTAGTATTACAATTATACAATTTTCAAAAACCATTTGCCCATCCCTTGCTCACCACAGCCGGGTATGAGCCAATCATTATTAGTATCGATTATTTACCTTGACCAATAATATTTACTGTCTGACAGCATGGGACTATGTGAGTTTGGGGACTTTGAAAGTCTTTCTCACGGTCACCTGATACTCTTCCCAAACTTCCTTAACTGGTGTAATGTATGTCCTATTCATTAAACTGTCTGAGACCTCTGGCATTGTCCTTAACTAATGAATATTCTATTCATTAGGGCCATCTAGAGACACTGATAAGAATTGCTCTTCCCTTCATTCAGTAGCTGCATTGTTCCGAGAAATGTGATTCTTTTTACTTGACTATGTCCTATCATGCCTTAGAGCATTATGTCATTTGCCAAGGTGTATGCTAATATAAGTTTTCAAAAATACATGTCTAATTTCTCTAACAGTGGTTATATGTGTCTCTTTGCAAACAGTACCTTTGTAAACTATTCCAGGCACTTTGTGACTTTTCTATACTCTCTTCACTCTGGTTTAATCTACCCTGACCTGTTAGTCTTTTAATCCCAAGTTATTCTAGACTCCCTCTTACACCTGGATAAAATTCTAATTACAGGCCCAGTGAACAAGAACATTTGAATAATTTAGAAGCAACATTGGAACGTCTTCAAGCACATGGTCTGTGTATTGAAAGAAAAGTGTGACTTTTTCAAGCCGTTATTACAGTATATGGGCCACATTATTGATAGTATAGGCCTACATAAAGCATCCAAAAAAAGGATGCTACATTAGAAGAACCACGTCCGACGAATGTGATACAATTGAGGTCCTTGCTAGGATTAGTAAATTATGATGTCAAATTGTTTCCTTACTTAGCTACATTATTGAAGCCATTGCATAATTAATATGTGTGAAATAGTCATAGAACATCATGCATTGCAACTGCGCAGATGCAATGTGGAGAGGCTCTTTTAGGATTGTTGTGAATGGCTGATGATCTGTTTCAATAGTTGCAGGATGACCATATTTGAAGTCATGAAATTTCTGATAAGCAAAGACTAAAGCAAGGCGTTCCTTTTCAATTTATGCATAACGAATCTCAGTGTCAGTGAGGACCATTGCAGCAAATTGGTCTGCTATTCTGGGTGCAGATGGCACCATGTCTGTGCTGGGAGGCATCTGCAGATATATAGGTGCTCAAAAGTTATAATTATTGCTGGTGGGGCTGCAAATGCCTGTTTGAGTCTGATTAAGACTGTTATGTGGTGCTCTTGCCAGCACATTCAACATTTTGGTGGAGAGATTGATGAAGATGTCCAGTAGCCTCACTATAAAATGGAATGAATTTAGAAAGATAATTTGTCATACCAAAGAAATGCTGTAGCGTGTGTTTGTCCACAGGGAAGGCCATCTGTCGTATAGCCATTGTCTTGTCTGGATTGGGCTTTACACACTGGCTGTGAGCAGATGGCCCACATAAGGAACCTGGTGGACCCTGAATCTGTATTTCAGGGTTAAGCTTCATCTGAATGGTCCTGATTTTGTTGAGGATGAACCAATGATGTGTACGACCCAGGTATGTCATCAAGAATAATCTCACAAGGTTGGCCTGCAAAGAGTTGCTCCATGCACTGCTGGAAAATCATGCTGCCAGAGATTCCATGGACAGAGAAAGAAAACAATATCTGCCTACTGGAAACATGAATGTGTTTAGCTTCAAGGATTCTTCGTTTATTGGGATCTGCCAGAATCCACATTTTGCATTGAGAATGCTGAATACCTTAGCATTTGGTGTGTCTGTTACCACCTGTTCCACGGTCTTCATAGGATGATGAGGTCTGAACAGTGCCTTGTTTAAGTGCACTGGGTCAATGTATATTATGACTGCACCAACTTTTTTTACTGCGACCACCATTGCTGAAACCCATTTGGTGGCCTCATCTGTTGGAGTGATACACCTAGTGATGTCATCCGATGCAGCTCATTAACTACCTTCTGCTTCGTGGCCACTGGTACTCTTCTCAAAGTACATACTGTTAGTCATACCAAATCACTTAATCTCATGTGGTATAAAACTGGTCGTTGAGCAATAATGTCAAAGTTGACGAGGTCTTTGTACACTGTCATCTCTCGGACTTGGTGTTATAGAGTATGGATTCCAGACCAAGTTGAAAAAGCCTTGTGTAATGCTGTCCTGAAGACCTAATATTGACATAGCATTCTGGTCAACTATGTGGAACTTGAAACTACTCTGTGTACAGTGGTGGGTGGCTACACCTTCAGTGTGGATAGTTTGTCCACCATAAGCCACAAGGTCCACCTAGGTGCTGCGATCAGGTGCTGCATATGGATCTAGTTCCTGTAACATTCAGCTGGACACTATACTTTGCTCCAATGTCAATCTTTACTTCAGTTTTGTGTTACAGCAAATCATGTTGAAGATAAGTGCCAAGTCGTTTGTGGACTAAGTGGTTGCATGATGACGTGATGACATGGTTACATAAGAGTCATGTGTCGAGAGCTCGGGAGTATCGCCGGGAGTGTGGGCACAGCACAAACATGAAGTAGCTGCTAAGCTAGTGAATAAACTACTCTTTGTTATAAGTTATTTTTGTTTGTGATTCAGCAACCCAACATATTTACATGATGTCAGGAGTTGTCAGTCAGACCAAATTGCAGCACCAACCCACTCGGTCTTTGATGAAAACATTGCAGATGAGAAGGAGTGATGTATTTACTGCGGTGCTGCATTGTCTGACAAGTCAAAAAAGGTAAGAAGTCTAACAACACCAGGTTAAAGTCCAACAGGTTTATTTGGTAGCAAAAGCCACTAGCTTTCGGAACAGGCTGTTCCGAAAGCTAGTGGCATTTGCTACCAAATAAACCTGCTGGACTTTAACCTGGTGTTGTTAGACTTCTTACTGTGTTTACCCCAGTCCAATGCCGGCATCTCCACATCAAGTCAAAAAAGGCACAGGCTTATCCTCTACTAAACTTAGTGCACTCCGAGGCCGTTGAAGGAGGCCGGATGGAGGAGGAAAAATAGAACCCTGAAATAATCCTAAAAACGGTTTGAGAATATCTGTCTTCTGGTAAAATATACAATCCTTGACAGACATGTGTCTATTTCAACAAACCAAAGAGCAGATGAATCAATACAATCCTACATGGCAACCCTGAAAATATTGGCAAAGAAATGTATTTCTGGAACACTCACTGATGAACTAATCAGGGATCAAATCGTTTATGGAACTCACAGCAATTTAGTCTGTAAGCAGCTGCTGTGAGAGAAAGATCTAATGTTACAAGCACATGTTCACTGATAATTGCACATTGTCCAGTACAATTCACAACTTGACAGATATTGAAACAGTCCATGCCCAAACACTTGGACAGCATTCAGGACAGCATTCAGACTTGGGCTGATAAATGGCATGTAACATTTACACCACAGAATGTCAGACAATGGCCATCTCCAATAAGAGCGAATCTAACCATCTCGCTTTGATGTACAATGACTGAATCCCCCACTACCAACATCCTCAGGATTACCATTGACTAGAAATTTAACTGGATCAGACATACGAATACTGTTACTCCAAGTGCAGATCAGAAGCTGGGAATTATGCAGCTTGTATCTCAGTTCCCAACTCCCCAAAGACTGTCCACATTTACAAGGTACAAGTCAAGAGAGTGATGAAATACATTCCACTTGCCTAATTGAGTGCAGCTTCCACCATTGGTGCACAGTAGCAGCAGTGTGTACCACCTACAAGATACACTGCAGCAATTCATTAAGCCTCCTTCAACAACATCTTCTAAATCCATGCCTTCTACTAGCGAGAAGAACAAGGGTAGCAGATGCAAGGGAACATCACCACCCACAAGTTTCCCTCCAAACCATACGCCATCCTGACTTGGAAATATATCACTCTTCCTTTGTATCGTTGCCTCAAATTCCTGGAACTCCCTCCCGAGCATTAGTGGTGTACCTACACCCCTCTGGACTGCAGCAGTTTAAGAACTTGCCATCAGTTTCTCAAATGTAATCAAGGATGATCAACAAATGCAGTGACACTCATATCTCGATAACAAATAAAAAAAATTAGAAAAAATGGTCAGTTACTTCTCATAATTATTTTGAGAAAAGAAAATTTAATAAAATGTAGCCATGATGAGGCGATAGTCAAGTTATTTTATCAGAATATATTGTATGCTACATCATAATACAGTCTCAATAGTTGCATCTAGCAGTGATTAGTTCAATAAAACATCTGGTTTTGTCATACAACATAATAAAATGGTTATCTATGCCTTTATGTTATGGTCCACAAGTGCACTCTAATCTTGTAACCATGGGAGATACTAAATTTATCTTGATTGATGTGTCAAGCTCTCTGCAAATAACAGAAAACCAATTATCTCTGAGTGAGGGATGTTGGCTATGCTTGCCGGCTTCAAACCATAAATCTCTTAATGTTAAAGAGGAAATGTTAAACTGTATATATACTAAAGGTGCGTCACTGAGAGATGAAATATGATATTTTCTGAATTGATTGATAAATCAGCAACATGGGCAGCGTCAAATCCCTGAAGTGCCACTTCAATAGAATAACAATGTTGTAAAAAATTAGTTTGTTCAGGGTTAAAGCTTGGTTCTGCTGTTCCTAAATTCATAGGTGGGCTTTTCATCAGAATTAAGCTGCTCGAAAAAAACATAGCTGAAGCAATCATAATCCAATTTGGGACTAGAAATGTCTGAAGTGCTAACATCAGGGGAACCTGTAATGGTAATGGCCAGAATTTTATGCTCCCTGCCCCCTCCCCCTCTGCCGGCCTGTTCTGAGGATGGGTGGGAGAGCGTAAAGTTGCATGGATGGAACCCCGACCAGAATCTCTTCCATCCGCCCTGATCCAGACACAACTTCAATAATGTCCCTATTAAGGCCCTCAAATGACCACTTAACGACAACTTAAGTGTCTCTTCTGACCCAGCCTCAATGTTTAGGCTGGTGGGTACCAGTTGGAGCAGGGTGCCAAATAGAAAAGGTTTGCAGTCTAGATCTCGGGTGGGGAGGGGGGAGGGTGAGGACATCTTAATCTGAAGGTTGGAATGTGGGTTATTTATCTGGACTATAAGAGTACAAAGGACAAAAGTTATGCTATCCATAACACAGTTTAGACCCACCAAGAGCATCTGAGTAGTTCTGGGCAGCACACTTCAGGAACGATATACCAGGCTTGGAGAGAGTGCAAGTAGATTTGTCAAAATTATCCCTGGACTCAAAGGATTAAAATATGGGGAGAGATTTCACAAAATAGGGGTAGAAATTCATGGCCCATTGCAGCGGTGACAGAGTGAGCTGTTCAAAACTCAATTAACTTTTGAGGGACTGTCGGCAGGGGGGTCGGGAGAATTCCACGCAGGATTGTATTCCCTGGAATTTAGAAGATTAAGTGACAAGTTGATCTAAATTTTCAAGATTTAAGGGAATAATTAGAGTAAGTAGAGATGAACAATTTCTGTCGGTTGGAGAATCTATGAAGAGGGGATATAAACTCGAAATTAGATCCAGGGCGTGATTTTCCCGCCCTGTTATGCTGGTCGAGTAGTAGGAAATGTAAGTGGCAGGCTGTTAAAGGGAATTGCGTCCGGCAACTGGCCAGTCGCAATCTTCCCAGGCCACTTTTATTGAAGTAATCAGCCTCGTGCCGGGTGTGGTGGACTTCAGTTGTGCCTTTGTCCTACCTGGACCACCGTTGTGTGCTTGTGATGCCTGGGCACATCCCCTGCCGGCTCGGCTCCTCCCCTTGTCACCTAGTATAAAGGTGGCTGTCTCCTCCCCCTTGTTTAGTTGGGGTCGGTTACCTGTTGAGATGTGCTCCTGATTCTGTTATGAATAAAAGCCTACAGTTGTATTGGCACACAGTAGTCTTTTGTCTAATTGATAGCACATCAATTTTATTCATAACATTTGACCGACATGGAGCAGCTTTTAAAACCCGACAAGTTAACATTGGACCCTCAAGAGGTCGGAGTCTCTGATAAATTTGACGATTGGCTGGACTGCTTTGAAGCATTCATCGACGCCGCTGCGGTCGTCGACTCCGACGGCGATAAGCTCCATGTGCTCCGCGCCCGGGTAAGCGATGCAGTCTACGGTATCTTCCAGGACGCCACTACATACGTGGACACTATAGAACTCTTAAAAGGTCAGTTTTGAAAGAGCCCTAACGTGGTCTACGCCAGACATCTCCTGGCTACTCGCAAGCAGCAGCCAGGAGAATCGTGCGCCCAATTACTGCGCGCCCTGCGGGTCCTAGCTCGAGCTTGCGACTGTAAGGCTGTTTCAGCAGCTCAGAACACGGAGGACCTGATCCGGGACGCCTACGTCGCGGGTGTTGAGTCTACTTACATTCGGCAGCGTCTGCTTGCACAGGATGGCCTGGATCTCCAGAAAACGGCTGAATCGCTAGAAGCGGCCTCCCGCAATCTCGGGGCCTACCCCGCATCCCGTTCCATCGACGGTTCCACCGCGACGGCTGTTCCAGCGGGGTCCAAATGCTACTTTTGCGGCCTATCCAAGCATCCTCGGCGTCGCTGCCCGGCGAAGGATGCGATCTGCTCCGGATGCGGTAAGCTAGGCCACTTCGTCAAAGTCTTCCGGGCGAAGCCGATCGCGAAGTCTCATGGCGCCACGTGGGTTCCGCGGGCGCAGCCATCTTTGATGCAGTCAGCGGATGCGCGGGAATCGCCATCTTTGATGCCGTCATCAAGGCGCGCCGAGCAGGAAACTTTATCCGTGACGTCATCAGACGCGGACGAAGATGGATTCTTACTGGATTCGACAGTGGCATCGATTTGCCTGGACCAGTTGCAGCCTCACCAACTCTCCAAGTCAATAATGGAGATCAAGGTAAATGACCATGCAGAAAACTGCCTGTTCGACTGCGGGAGCACAGAAAGTTTTATACACCCTCGCACAGTGCGTTGATATGCCCTTCCCGTGTGGCCCTGGAGACAGACTATCTCCATGGCTTCGGATTCCCACTCAGTGGAGGTCCTCGGGTGCTGTTTGGTGACGCTGACGGTACAGGGCACAGTCTACGAGCGTTTTCGGCTCCTCGTGCTGCCGCGACTCTGTGCAGCTGTGCTGCTGGGGTTAGATTTCCTCAGCCATCATAGGAGCGTCACCCTGCAGTATGCTGGCCCTTATCCCCTGCTCTCTGTCTGCAAGGCGCCGTCACTGCAGCGCCCCCCGCGCACCACCTGCAGTCTCTTGACCTTCAAGATTACCCCCCCCGCTTTATTCGATAATCTCACCCCGGATTGCAGGCCTATAGCCACCAAAAGTAGGTGCTATAGTGCGGAAGACCGGGCCTTCATTCGGTCTGAAGTACAACATTTGCTCAAGGAAGGGATTATCCAGGCCAGCACCAGCCCCTGGAGGGCGCAGGTGGTCGTAGTTAAATCAGGGGAGAAACACCGCATGGTGATTGACTATAGCCAGACCATAAACAGGTATACGCAACTAGATGTGTACCCTCTTCCCCGCATCGCGGACATAGTCAACTGCATCGCGCACTATAGAGTTTTCTCTACGATTGATTTAAAATCGGCCTACCACCAGCTCCCTAACCGCTCAGAGGATCGCCCATATACTGCCTTTGAGGCGGACGGTCGCCTCTACCAGTTCCTCCGAGTCCCCTTTGGTGTCACCAATGGGGTCTCAGTTTTCCAGCGGGCCATGGATCAAATGGTGGACCAGCACGGGCTACGGGCCACTTTCCAGTATCTGGATAATGTCACCATCTGCGGCCATGACCTGCAGGACCATGATGCAAACCTACAAAAATTCCTCCGTACGGCCACTCTCCTGAACCTCACATATAATGAGGCGAAGTGTGTCTTTCGGACACGCCGCCTCGCCATCCTTGGGTACGTGGTAGAAAATTGTGTCCTTGGTCCCGACCCAGCCCATATGCGTCCCCTTATGCAGCTTCCCCTCCCTACTACTCTCAAAGCACTGAGGAGATGCCTGGGCTTCTTCTCCTACTATGCCCAGTGGGTTCCCTGTTACGCGGATAAAGCCCGTCCGCTCCTAAAATCGATCTCTTTTCCCCTGGCGGAGGAGGCCCGTCGGGCCTTCGACAACGTCAAAGCGGACATCGCGAAGGCCGCGATGCATGCTGTGGATGAATCCATCCCATTCCAAGTGGAAAGTGATGCGTCTGACTTTGCCCTAGCCGCCACCCTTAACCAAAGGGGCCGTCCGGTGGCTTTTTTTTCCTGGACCCTAGAAAGCCCTGAGATTCGACACTCCTCGGTTGAGAAGGAGGCCCAGGCCATCGTGGACGCCGTCCGGCACTGGCACCATTATCTTGCGGGCCAACGGTTCACTTTAATTACGGATCAGCGATCCGTTGCCTTTCTGTTTAACACCAGGCAGAGGGGCAAGATTAAGAATGACAAGATCTTGCGGTGGAGGATTGAGCTCTCCACCTACAGATATGACATCATGTACCGGCCTGGGAAGCTCAATGAGCCCCCAGATGCCCTGTCCCGTGGATCATGTGCCAGCGCCCAACTAGACCAGCTACAGTCCCTCCATAATGATCTCTGTCACCCGGGTGTCACCAGAGTTTTCCACTTTGTCAAAGCCCGTAACCTGCCCTACTCCCTCGAGGAAGTCCGGACGATTACCAGGCAATGCAGGGTCTGCGCAGAGTGCAAACCGCAGTTCTACCGGCCAGGTGGGGCGCACCTTATAAAGGCCACTCGCGCGTTTGAGCGCCTCAGCATTGATTTTAAAGGCCCCCTCCCTTCCTCTAACCGCAATATTTATTTTCTGATTGTCATCGATGAATACTCGCGTTTCCCTTTTGCCTTCCCCTGCCCGGACATGACCACGGCTACGGTGATTCGGACCCTGAACACGCTCTTCACCCTGTTTGGCTTTCCATCCTATATTCATAGCGACCGTGGGTCCTCATTCATGAGTGACGGGCTGCGGCAGTACCTGCTCGCCAAAGGCATTGCCTCCAGCCGCACCACCAGCTATAACCCCAGGGGTAATGGTCAAGTAGAGCGGGAGAACGCAATGGTCTGGAAGGCTGTTCTATTAGCACTACAGTCTAGAAGCCTTCCAGTCAGCCGTTGGCAAGACGTCCTCCCGGACGCATTACGTTCAATTAGGTCACTCTTGTGCACAGCGACCAATATGACCCCTCACGAGCGGATGTTCTCTTTCCCCAGAAAGTCCTCCTCGGGTACTTCGCTCCCAGCTTGGCTGATGTCCCCGGGGCCCGTTCTGCTTCGGAAGCATGTCTGGACCCATAAGGCAGATCCCTTGGTCGAGGAGGTCCAATTGCTCCACGCTAATCCTCAATATGCTTATGTAGCGTACCCTGATGGGCGGGAGGACACGGTCTCTGTCTGCGACTTGGCACCCGCAGGTGCCCCTGAGGCCACCACGTCCCTCCGCCCCACTGTCCCTTGTGTTGTGCACCCAGAGACCGCTATGCCCCTCCCTCCTTCAGTCCCAGTCTCCCATATTGTGTGCCCAGAGCCCACTACGGCCCTCCACCCCCCAGCCCCAGTTCCCACTGTTCTCCATACACCACCAGGGCCACAGCTCACTCCCCTCACCCCTATGTACAGCTCACTTGAGTCACCGGTGCCATCGCCACGCAGTGCCCGACTATTGGATGGGACGACGGATGGGTCCGCCTCACACCACCTGGTGCCTCCTCTCGACGCCCACTGCATGGAGCCTGGGCTGACTCCGCTCTCTGCTCGGACGACTCTGCAACCTGCCCTACGACGATCGCGACGGCGGATCAAGCCACCAGATCGTCTGGACTGGATATTGTTTCCGCTTCCCCGTGTTGTTTTTTTTAAAGGAGGGGTGAATGTGGTGGACTTCAGTTGTGCCTTTGTCCTGCCTGGACCACCGTTGTGTGTTTATTATGCCTGGACACATCCCCTGCCGGCTCGGCTCCTCCCCTTGTCACCTAGTATAAAGGAGGCTGTCTCCTCCCCCTTGTTCAGTCCGGGTTGGTTACCTGTTGGGATGTGCTCCTGATTCTGTTATGAATAAAAGCCTACAGTTGTATTGGCACACAAGTAGTCTTTTGCCTAATTGATAGCGCATGGTGTGAGGCTGATTTTAATATTCATCACCTCGTTTAAATCCTTTTAATGAACTCAGGAGGCAATTGTCCGGGCTCACTTGAACTTCCAACTTCACCGAGAACGTTCCCAACAGTGTGGATCACAGATGGTCCCCAGCAACAGGAAGCTGATATGATGGCCCTGCTGGTGGGAATGAAGGTCATTGAGACCCACCCGAGAGGTCGGAGGCAGGGGGGCAGTACCTCTTGTGCAGTGCCAGTCTGGCATTGCCCACTGGGCACCAAACAGTGCCAAGAGGGGGTTGCAGAGGTGGGGACTCGTGGGGGGGGCAGGGCCAGACAGGGGCGGAACCAGACTGGAGGTGAGGGATGGGGGGAGGGTGTGGGCGGTTGTGAGGTGGGGAAGGAAGGTGCATTAGGGGTTGGGACTGATGTGGGACTGGCGATCGGGGATTGGGGCTGCCCATCAGCGGTCGGGGCCAGCAATTGGTAGGCCAACGATCAGGATGGGGGGATGTTTGGGGCCAGCGATGTCCGGGGTTGGGGGAGTTGGGGCCGGCGATCGGGGAGGTGGGGGCATGTCAACTAATCTTCCAGTATACAATCGCCCCCTGAGCTCTCTGTTGCCGGCCTCTCCAGTGGTATTAGGCTCTCCCCATCAACCCCCCCCACTCACTGGCATGAATCTCCTGATGGCTACTGTATTGCACAGAGTGCCGTAAATTATTAAAACTCAGCTTGCACAAAAAACAAGTGGCAAATCTCTCGTTCTCCCGCCCGTTGGGCACTTAGAATTATTTTGGGCAAATCGTGCCCCCAGGCTTTTAATGAGTGAAGTTAGGAAACACTGCTAAATGGAAATGATAGTATAAGTTTGGAACTCTCCTCTGCAACAGCAACTGATGCTGGATCAATTGTTAGTTTTAAATCTGTAATAGATTTTTTGATTCATCAAAGGCATTAAGGGATGTAAGGCAAAAGGAAGTATTTGGAGTTTGGTGGCTTTCAAACGTGACCTTATTGAATGACAAAACAGGCTCAAGGCACTCAGTGACCTACTGCTTTTCCTATGCAAACAATGTATTTATGTCAAAAATAATTTCCAATGAAGGATTGTTAAATTTTCTGGAATAAATTGTTCTTGACACTGAATTGAAGCTTTAAAGCCATTTTAATAACACAAAACTTATCAGAGATAAACCTATTTCAAACCATGGGCAGAACTGTCCCATTTTCAGGCAAAGTGCCCATGCCCATTCTTATGGTCTTATGGTCTTATGCCCGTGGGAAAACAGAATTGTTTTCCGCTGGCATTGGCAGAATCTGTCAGGTGGGATTCATCCACCTGAAAGATGCTAATGAGGTTATCTCGGGGAATCAGCCAGCCAGCCCCGTGTTCCGAGATTAGGATGCCTTTTTTAAAATGTTTCCCCCGATCTCGGCAGTCGGAGACACAGCCCTCGGCCCAGAAAATAAAATGATGACTCCTCCCCACTGATCAGGCCAGCACCACCAGCCCCTCGCCAAAGAAAGGCATCCTTCCCCCACCCACAAATAATGAGTAACTGTTCCCACACTCAGGCATGAAGATGACATGACCCAATCAGACCCTCACTCAGCCCCCCCTTCAGGTCATGCACCTTGGCAGTGTCAATGGTACACTGCTCTCTGGCACCCTAGCCTGGTGCTTTGGGCCCTGAGGGGGGGAGGTCAAGGAGATAATTCTCATGGCTGGACTGCCTCTTCTAGCCCTGGCAGACCTGAAGATCACCCCTGGCATGCTGACTTCAGGCAGCCCTGTGATCAGCATCTGCATTCCTGTCAGTTGTGAAACTTTTGAAGTGGCCAGGTCACTTTAATCTCCATGCCCCCAGGTCACTTGCCAGGCTTTTAAATCATTGCAGCACTCCATCCTGCAGCACAAATTTCCCTTTCTCCCTGCCAGAAGCTGCAGGTGTGAGCAGAACCCTATGAAGTCCTCTGACAGAGAGGAGATGTCAGTTTCACCTGAGGGGGATTCCATTCTGCACAGTTGTGCGCTCAGGCCCAGTGTATTCACGCAGCTTTGACTTGAAGTTCCTGGGTGGAATTTTCCCAATCCGCCCCACCGCCCCCCATGAGAATTGTAACGGTGAGACATAGACCATGCAAATGTCTGTTAACCTCGGGTGGGATTTTCTGGTCTTAGGGCAAGCACAGCCAGAAAATCCCAACCTCGAGGTATCCTAGCAAGCTGAAACCTTTGAAACCTTCTCCAGTCCATTGGAACCCTTTGATCTCTGCCAATTTTGATGTGCATGGTTTTAAATTGGGCTCCATTGACAGATTAATGGATTTCTCCTCATGCTCAAGTCATTTCCCTGCACACTTAATGCATCTCAAATACCTCCATTGATCCTAACCACAATGTTTACAAAATGACTAAAACAATTTGACAGCTGTGTTTTCTTTGAAAGGAACAAATGGTTTGCAAAAGAGGTCTACCAGGGCTAGAAGGGGTAGGCCACTCACGAGACTCCCATCCCAGGGAAGAGTGGTGAAGTCAACCCCTTGCCCCCCAGCCTGAGCCCACCCAACCTCCAGGACTCTTGAGGGATCCTTCCTCTGCAGCCTGGCAGCAGCAGAGGGACAAATGGCCACTGGGCCTACTATCCTGACCACCCCCCCCTTGGGGCCCAAGGCACCAGGTTAAGGTGTCAGTGCCAGGGGACAGTGCACCATTTGCACTGCGAAGGTGTGTGGCCTGAATGGGGTGCCTGAATGGGAGGTATGAGAGGGGAGGGAGCCTGAGGGAGGTTGGGTCGGGTCACCCTGTCTGCATGGTGTCTGTGGTTTGACCTATGATCTGAATGGTGGGGGAGAGGATGACCCTCTTTTCTGAGGGGTTGGTGATTCTCCCCTGGACATTCGGAGTCCAGCATGCCATGTCCCCGCTTATGATTAGCAGCACCAAAGCCCGCCTGGTGCCATTCCCACTGGGGGACTGGGTGCATTGTGGGGGCCCTTGAATGGACTATCAAACCTGCTAATTGTATTACAATTAGTGGGTTTGCATAATTATCAGGTTGCCGCCTGCTATGGGCAGGAACCCGATCGGGGCTGGCTGGGCAGGTCAGGTGAATCCTGATTGTCTTAACCGTTGTCATGAATCCTAATTTTTGGCCGATGCCCCATTCTGCAGGGCATCGGGATTCCCGCAGGCCGTCTCCCAAGGCTGGAGAATCCAACCCCTATATGTGCAGTTTGGGGTGGATTTTGCAGTGCCCGTATCATCTACAGTGCTACTCAGTGCAATAATCCGAAAGTTGCAATGGGTCAACCACAATGTTACTCCTGAGGATTCACTGCCACAAACGCCAAGTAAGGTTCATGGCAAATATGGGCTAATTGCCAACCAATTCTGAACTAATTACACATTTGAATTTTAAACCTGTATTTTCAGGTGTCTGGGACCGCCTCTTGATTTGTGAATATTTAATGAGGAAACCACACTATTTAAAATGGATTTTTTTTAAACATGACATCTTTAAAATTATAATAAATATTGTATAGAAAGTAAAATCTATTACTTTTTAGCATGATTAATTTAGGCTTTTTAGATAGCACTTTTTAAAATGATTTATCTGATCAAAATGATTGTACTTAAAAATTAATTTGGAACAAGTACGTTTAAAATTTTAATTTTGTGAAATTAAGTATTTCTACTAAAATTTTGATTTTCAAACGTTTGTTTTAATGTGATGTTTCAAGGCCTATTTAATGGATATTTTCCCCCATCCTTTATTACTGCAACAGCTGTTTTTTGTGGTGCAGTGACTGGAGGCAGTACCCACAACTGCCCATTTGCTCTTAGCTATTTGATTAATGCCTTCCATTATCGCTGCAACTTTTGCCACTATTGTGACTGCTAACCTTTGCTAAGCCTCTTCCCACATAAAGGGAAGAGGTTCACCTGGATATAGTACAATAGTTGCAGTGTTATTTCCATTAAAGCACCATCTTGCACCCAAAAGTTAACAGCCCGAAGTCAACTTGGCACTGGTTAATTTGAATTTCTGATGGAATTTCCAGTAAATGGAGTGTATCTTTTGCTCCTGAACTCTTTATCAAAAGGAAATAACACACGTATCCAATAATGTGGTCATTGTTCTATTTAACTGAACTTGAGTGAAAGGAGGTGTGAAATCGTTCTTGTATCCATGCCACTGAAAGCCTGTTCCGGATATGATAATGAGACTAATATCTGGAAGCAGTGGAGAGTACTTCATAAATTCTTAATTCTTCTCTAAATCCTGCAGAGGATATTAACCGCATTGTATTCATTCATTTTATTGAAGAGGTCATTAACAATAGGGTAAGTAATGCTGCAACATTAAAGCAAATGCTGTCAGATCTATCTTACTAATTTTAACATGGTCCAACAGTCACCCTTCTTCAAATTCAACAATTGGCAAGTCTATTAATGTTTAGATGATACCAAGCTTGGAGGGACCAGTGGAATTGAGAAAGTCATCTGAGAAAATAATGAGTTGAACAAACAATGTATGCAGGGAAATCATTAGGATTGAGACATACAAGATTCTCAGGGGGCTTGACAGGGTAGATGTTGAGAGGTTGTTTCCCTATGTGGAACAGTCTAGGACCAGAGGACATAATCTCAGAATAAGGGGTCATCCATTTAAGAAAGGGATGAGGAGGAATTTCTTCTCTCAGAGTGTAGTGAATCTTTGGAATTCTTTACCACTGAGGGCCGTGGAGGCTGGATGATAAGAACATAAGAACATAAGAAATAGGAGCAGGAGTAGGCCATCTAGCCCCTCGAGCCTGCCCCACCATTCAATAAGATCATGGCTGATCTGACGTGGATCAGTACCACTTACCCGCCTGATCCCCATAACCCTTAATTCCCTTACCGATCAGGAATCCATCCATCCGTGCTTTAAACATATTCAGCGAGGTAGCCTCCACCACCTCAGTGGGCAGAGAATTCCAGAGATTCACCTCCCTCTGGGAGAAGAAGTTCCTCCTCAACTCTGTCTTAAACCGACCCCCCTTTATTTTGAGGCTGTGTCCTCTAGTTTTAACTTCCTTACTAAGTGGAAAGAATCTCTCCGCCTCCACCCTATCCAGCCCCCGCATTATCTTATAAGTCTCCATAAGATCCCCCCTCATCCTTCTAAACTCCAACGAGTACAAACCCAATCTCCTCAGCCTCTCCTCATAATCCAAACCCCTCATCTCCGGTATCAACCTGGTGAACCTTCTCTGCACTCCCTCCAATGCCAATATATCCTTCCTCATATAAGGGGACCAATACTGCACACAGTATTCCAGCTGCGGCCTCACCAATGCCCTGTACAGGTGCATCAAGACATCCCTGCTTTTATATTCTATCCCCCTCGCAATATAGGCCAACATCCCATTTGCCTTCTTGATCACCTGTTGTACCTGCAGACTGGGCTTTTGCGTCTCATGCACAAGGACCCCCAGGTCCCTTTGCACGGTAGCATGTTTTAATTTGTTTCCATTGAGATAGTAATCCCATTTGTTATTATTTCCTCCAAAGTGTATAACCTCGCATTTATCAACGTTATACTCCATTTGCCATATCCTCGTCCACTCACTCAGCCTGTCCAAATCTCTCTGCAGATCTTCTCCGTCCTCCACACGATTCACTTTTCCACTTATCTTTGTGTCGTCTGCAAACTTTGTTACCCTACACTCTGTCCCCTCCTCCAGATCATCTATATAAATGGTAAATAGTTGCGGCCCGAGTACCGATCCCTGCGGCACGCCACTAGTTACCTTCCTCCAACCGGAAAAACACCCATTTATTCCGACTCTTTGCTTCCTGTCGGATAGCCAGTCCCCAATCCACTTTAACACACTACCCCCAACTCCGTGTGCCCTAATCTTCTTCAGCAGCCTTTTATGGGGCACCTTATCAAATGCCTTTTGGAAATCCAAAAACACCGCATCCACCGGTTCTCCTCCATCAACCGCCCTAGTCACATCTTCATAAAAATCCAACATGTTCGTCAAGCATAACTTTCCCCTCATGAATCCATGCTGCGTCTGATTGATCGAACCATTTCTATCCAGATGCCCTGCTATCTCCTCTTTAATAATGGATTCCAGCATTTTCCCTACTACAGACGTTAAGCTGACCGGCCTATAGTTACCCGCCTTTTGTCTCCTTCCTTTTTTAAACAGCGGCGTAACATTAGCCGTTTTCCAATCAACCGGCACTACCCCAGAATGCAACGAGTTTTGATAAATAATCACTAACGCATCCACTATTACCTCTGACATTTCTTTCAATACCCTGGGATGCATTCCATCCGGACCCGGGGACTTGTCCACCTTCATTCCATCCAGACCCGGGGACTTGTCCACCTTCATTCCATCCGGACCCGGGGACTTGTCCACCTTAAGTATGTTCAAGGCTGAGATAGACAAATTTTTAATCAGTGAGTGAATCAAAGATTATTGGCATCTGGCTGGAAAGTGGAGTTGAAGATTGAATCAGTTCAGCCAATATCTCAGTGAATGGTGGAGCAGACTCAATGGGCCGAATAGCTTACTTCTGCTCCCAAGTCTTGCAATGTAATGCTGACAACTGTAAAATTCTGCACACAGTAAAGAAAGAGGAGGAGCACATATACTCCATTCATGACGCTGATGTCGTTTAAGAAGAATCTCAAGAAATCTTAGTAAATTTAATATTCCACTTGTCCAAGCACAGCTGAACAGCGATCAATAAGCCAATTAAATTCTGAACAAGATAACCATAACAGAGCATAACCAGAAGAATTCATGATCAAGTTGTATTGTGCTTTAATCAGACCACACCTAGAGCACTGTGCTCAGTTCTGTTCATCGCAAAACAGAAGAGACATTCAAGTGCTGGAGCCAGTGAGCAAGGAGTCTTGGAACTGATCCCTAGTCTTGGGGATCTGAATTATCTGAATTAGAATTAGGAAAAAACTTGGAGCATCTGACTTTTCAGCCTGGGAAGAATGTGTCTCGATTCTCCAGAATTAGTTCCAAGTGTTGAGGTCAGTGGGAAATCAGGAGCGTTTCTGTCTGCACACTGGACTTCTGGTTTTCTCACAGGCTCTCCAGCCTCACCCAGACGTAGAAGGCCATGAGAGCACCAGCTGAGACATCCTGATATTAGACATTACCAGTCTATGAGGCCAGACCTTGCTCCCTCTCCACCTGTGCACTGGTGGTAGGGAAATCTCACATAGGTCCCCACTCGAACCCTGGAAAAAGCCAATGGTGAAGACTTTCAGGGCAGCCATAACTTTCACAGCCAATCAGAGCAGCTGTCCTCCTCATCCTCATGGTGCCAGGTGTGTGAGAACCTGGCACAGGTGCCGCGCTGTGTCACTGTGAAGGTACAGTCTTTGGCGGCACATGTTGTCCGACATCCTGTGATAAGACCAGCGCCTTCTGTAGACACGTGTCCTACAGTATCACTGTCTTCTTACCCCCTCTTCAGTTTGATCGGCGGCTAGCACTTGAGCCTCTGCGGCAGCCCGATGTTTCGGTGCTGACTCTTGTAGTGCTGGGTCAAGCCTGGCACTCCAGCCATCAACTATCTGCCTCAGCAGCAATTGGCAGGAATAAAGCTAGTTGGCCTGGATGTAGACCAATATTCATCTTCAATCTGTGAGGAATTGGAAAGAAGAGAGAGAGAGAGACTGTCAGTAAGATCATCCATCCTTTGCCCCTTAAGTCCTCCCTAATCCCATCATGATCCAGCATATGAAGGCTAACCAACACTCACCATTCGTGTCACTCAGCACAGGCTTAAGGAGCTTCTGCCCACACCAGCTAGCTTGCATGGGCACAGACACGGCTCATGGCCCCCCCATAATTGACCACTGGGGCCTTCAGACTGGCTGATCCCTTCCTTCACTTCATCAGTTATGGAGCAAATCATGTTCTGATGCAAGTGGACACCCTTCTGTGGCTGCATGTCCACAAGCCCCAGGTTCTGCCTATGACTACCTCTTCCTCAGAGCCATACTTACATTTAGTGTCTGGGGGACTAGCTGATTTAGCAATGATGATAGACAGTTGATAGGAGGCTCAGGGCTAGCAGGAATGTGAAGGGGCACAGGTGCTCTCAGAGACGAAGAAAGATGCCAGCTGTATGATCTGGAGTGACCATCACCACCTTCTTCCTGGATAGTTGCCACATCCCAAATAGTTGCATGGCCATGGTACGACCTGGCACTTTCACATTGCATGGCAGACCATTATTGCCACCTCCACCCCCTCCAAAGCCCAGTGCCTGCCAGGACATAGAGTTGACATTACAACCCTGTCGCCTTTAGTGATTTTCCAGCTGATGGGGGCTAGTGTAGAATTCTTAGTATGAGGCCCTTCATTTTAGTTTTACTAATAATATGTAGACTAGGTTAAGGTAATTATAAAGTGCCTTATATATAGATAGAATTTACAATGCCTGGAACAAAATATGCAAAGATATTATAAACTGAATAGGCATTTTAAACCATACAACCACAAATTAACTAAATATTATAAGCTTAAATTGTATTTGCAATATAGATGTATTGTGCGCCTTGGCCAACTTTGTTCTGAATGCAGCATGATGGGAAACAGTGGTAGACAGACCAGCTTCTTTTAATACAATGGAGCAAAAAAAGGCAGCTTCTCTTATCTGTTTTTGGATACGCAAAAACAAGTTTAATCGTAGGCCTGCTATTTAAGGGAATAAATTTGTTCATGGGTAGCGAGGCTGGAGCAGTCTCTCAAACTAATAAAGGAGGGCCCAGTTCCAGCAAAAGAGTGATTCCTTTCACCAATTAAAAATCCCAGGTGTTAGTTATGGCCTTGGTTACTGGTAATGATGTGGATTAGATTTCCTAGGTAAAGGGGAAGGAACCTACATGGGCAATAAGCTAATAATCTCCTATTCCTGTTGACAGGTGGAACGTTATTGGCTAAGGTAATAATGTGCAATATTGTGATTGGGCTCTCCAGTCTGATTGATGAGACTAGGCAGGATATTGAAATGTTCAGAATAATATAATAATTTTACCTTGCAATATTAGCTCAGAGAGGACAGTCAACCCTCATTGACTGCATCTCCCTCCTGATGGATGCATTAGCAAGTAAATTTATTTTCATTCTTTAACTATATACTGTCTTTCACAGTCTATGTGTTGGTTGAGTGATGTTCAACAAATAAAAGAGCACCCAGGAAATTCCTCTTACAATCTGGCGCTGTGACAGCAGGGTACTCACCGGTGACCGGCGGTGAGATGTATTCCCAAAAGGTGGGTGAATACGTTCTTTAAATATCACCCAGTAGCTAGGGGGCTACGTGCCTCGCAGCTAGAAGCCACAAGTTGAGTATCTCGGACTGGGGAAGAGGTGCATGTAAAGAGCCCATGCTTAATGTAGAGAGGCCGGGGACGGACACCCAGATCTCGTACGGAGCGAAGCGAAAAGCCACATGGGTAGAAGGGGCATTTGCAGAGAAGCTACGCTTAAACATAGCGGGGCTGGGGACGGACTCTTGGACACTCCTATGCAGCAGAGCGAAGAACCGTGTAGCTAGAGAAGCGTCAAGGAGCTAGACTGTGCATACAGATGGCGGCTGGCTCGGCCGCAAAGAACTCACAGGGAGAGATTCCAGAGGCAGAGAAGGGACAAGGTGGCGTGAGACAACCAGTAGGGAGTGGTCCCAGGAGTACAGGTCTCCTGTGAGAGACTTGTGAGAGAGAGAGAGAGAGACAGATTAATATGGTTGGGCTAAAGCGTCATAGACCAAAGAGGGGAGTAAAGGGTTAAAAGAAACTAGCAGGCACTGACCCTCTGTGTATGGCAAAGAGAGAGACAGGATGTAATTATGCGACCCATGGTCATTTTCAAGAGTAGCAATCCAACAGAGATTTGAGTTCTGCCATGTTGGGAAAGGAAAATCAAGATGGCGTAACGTTATGTCTGAAAAGTTGTAAGAAGATTATGCCCGAGTGGTAAAGCCCTTACAGGACTTGATAAAGGGAGGAAGAGCTAGTCAAGAAAAGATAGAGTGGGGCAATGCAGAAGTACAGTTGATTTGATTTTGTATTTGCTTGTGTTGGTTACAGAGGCAAAGTTGTAGAAATAATTAATAATGCAAATTTTGAGCTAAACTGGAGAGATCGTAAGTGTAAAAGTTTTAAGTTAGTTGGGATATTTAAAAGTGAAAAAAATAAATTTAATTTTGGATTAATTTGGATCAGGCTTGCTGTTACTTTCGAAAATGTATTCTTGATAGAACTGCCAATGAAAAGATAAATGAAAAGAATTATTCCGGAGTGTTTGAAGTGATGATGTCAATCTAAGCAAATTTACTCCACCCCCACTGAAACAAGCAGAGAATTAACCCATTCTGTCCCAGACAGGATGGATCCATGTTTTATAAGACTTGCAGTAGTTTTAAGACATAAAATCAAAAATCTAACAGAAAGGGGAGTTGCATTAGGTAGAATGGGAGTGCGTGTTTAATGATGGGAATTATTATACGGCCATATGCATTCTAGTTAAAATGCGTGACATGGATATACAAAGTAGTGAATCAACCACAAAACTAGTTTTGAACACAAAGCACACCCTGTTGTAAATTTTGAAAATGGGAAGGTTGAAAACTGTATTAGATGCCAGATGGGCTAAAAGGGAGAGCCCACCCATAACACCAAATTTACCGATTAATATAATTAGAGATGAAATAAATGAGAAAGGAAAATGAACAGGGTGATCAAAGATATGTTACAGAGGAGCTGATAGTAAACAAAGGAGGACAGAATCAAAAGTGGGATTCATTGGATACAAGAGAGCATTTAAAGGGATTCTAGGAAGTAGAACACAGTTTAGGTGATAGCTATGGATGAAGGAACAAAGTTTTCTTAAGAAAAAGAAAAGATAAGATAGGTACTAATGGGCAGTTGAAAGCCGACAACATTGTTTTCTGAGTTTGGGATGATTCTGACATAAGAAAATGTGCTGTAAGCAAGTTAGCTTAATAAAATTGTGTTATTTAAGATAAGAACAATCAAAATAGGTTATGGCCGGGACCAAATTGAAAGATTTGATCTCTGTTTCAACGATGTTATTAGGTTATAGAATTCGGGGAAAAAAAAGAGTTTCCAGAGGACCGGGGAAGGTTATTTGTGTACAAAAACTTTTCACCAGAATAGGGGTAAGACAAGTATTGAAGACTTTTTAACTATTGTAAGGATTTTGTGGAAGATTATGCCCGAGTGGTAAAGCCCTTACAGGACTTGATAAAGGGAGGAAGAGCTAGTCAAGAAAAGATAGAGTGGGGCAATGCAGAAGTACAGGCTTTTTCAGATTTGAAGCAGGCTTTTACGACAGCCCCAGCTTTGGTCACCAAACCATTCCACATTTTCTGTGAGGAAAATTATGGAATATAGGCAGCTGTAGTTGCTCAGCAGCAGAGGGACAGATTGAGACTGATGGGGTATTACTCCGCTCTGTTAGACTCAGTTGCCAGAGGGATGCATCGGTGTGTGAGAGCACTAGCTTGCATCTCGTGTTTGGTCAATGTTTCGGAGCCCCTCACCTTGATGGGAAAAATAATCCTCCATAGCCCGCATACTCAGGAATTTACTCCAGGCAGCCAGTGTTCCTTTAGAAGCAGCAGTAATAAAAGTCCAAGCTCACAGGAAAATTGAGAGTAAAGTACAGCAAAGAAATAATTTTGCCGACCAGGCAGCAAAGGCCTTAGTAAAACAGGATTGGGAGTGGACACAGCCTGTAGGGTTGGTAACTGTAGCAGTTCAGGACAGTCCAGATATTGATGTAAAACAAGTGCAGGAACAAGCAGATGAAAAGGAAAAGGAGCAATGGAAGAGAGATGCAGGGCGGAAAGGTCATGATGGAATATGGAAGAGAGAAGGGAAAATAATAGTTTATAAAGTAATACAGCATTCGCTGCTGAAGATTTATCACGGGATAGCACACACTATTGTGTGTGCATCTCTCCTGATGCATGCATCAGCAAATAAATTCCTTTTTGTTCTTTAACTATATACTATATTTCACATTCTATGTATTGGTTGAGTGAGGTTCAACAAATACAGGGCACTCAGGGGAAACCTCAGAAAATTCCTCTTAAACCAGCCATCCCTGAAAAGCTTCAGCCATCATCGCCCGTCCACGTGAGGGGGCAATGGCCGCAACATTAGCTATTATTGATAGGCTTGGTGTCCCTTCTCCTGATTTTCGTTGGGAGTCCAATAGGGGGGCGGGTCCTCAAAAATGAATTCTTGTGCCTTCTTGTCTGAACTGTGGCAGCTGTTTGTATGATCAGATGTTAATTCTGTGCAGGCATGCAGCTCCTTCTGAAGGAGCTGAACTGATGGCACAGACTAATAATTATTGTTACTCAGAGATGTGTGCCTTTGCTGGAAGCTGTAGCTGTAGCCAGTGTTTAAAATGAAAGTCCTGTCATAAAGCTGTTGTGATCTCTAGGAAGGATGTGATATTATAAATGTGATCTAGTGGGATCAAGATGAGGGCAGAGTGCGGGGCAGAGAGAATGTGCATAAGTCGTCATGGACTGTTGACTGATTGTATCAACAATGGAGGTTTTGGTCTAATATGGACACTCTCTGCCAAAACAGCTTTCAGCTGCTACTGGTGCATCTTATGTCTAGCCTCTTAGCTATGTCCCTCCCTCAGCTGCTGTGAGGCTGTCACTGAAGGGAGATCAAAGAGGTGTGCCAGCAGCTTGGGCTCAGTGAAATCTGAAAGAGGGAGAGAGCCTTAGCGAAACTGACATACACTGTGAGGGAAAAGAGTTCTGAGAGTGCCAACAGCTGTGGCTCATGAAATAAACCAAGGGCAAGGCTACATTATGAATGGATTGTTGTAGGAATGCATTGCTAGTGTTTAACTACACCACGAGGAAGTTCAGCCAAGGCACCCCCGTCCTGCAGAGACTCCCCATGGACATTCCCTTCCCACCCTCAGATGGTTAGCACAACCCCCTTGTACACCCCTGAATAAAGTTCAGAGGGGCACTTACCTCCTTGCTCCCCTATGGGTTTATGATGCCAAGTCCCCGATTTTCAGGATCTGCACCAAATCATGCCAGCATGACTTCTGGCTGGGGTGGCGGGTGCTAACAGGAGGGTGGAGAATCGGAATTCAAACCCGATAATCACATGGTTATTAGGATTTTAAAATATTCATCAGGTTCCCAAACGCTCTGGGTGGGAAACCTCATCGGGAACATTGCAAAGGGCCCAATTCAACGCACCGTCAGGATTCCTGCCAGGAACTAGTGGCCCCTGTGAATCCCAGCCATAGTTTTCAGTAAGGTATATAAGATTATTAAGGGAATGGAAAATTGTAAATTGTGGGATTAGGACAAGGACTCATTGAGTGCTTACACTCCATCAAAGCATTTATTAAAAGAAAATCCATATTCGACTAAATAATATGGAAAGGTGGATGGCTGAAACCCCCTCCCTGTGGAGGCAAAGTCATCGGCATGGAACCCACTTTATTTACCCTATTTCATTGTGCCCCACCCCACCAGAAACATCTCCTGGTGGGAGCATTTAAGTTGTTGTGCACAAAAAATGGTATACTCTGCTTGGTGCAAAATACATGAGATAGTTCCTGTCTTTAGCATATTATGTGGAGATGCCGGCGTTGGACTGGGGTAAGCACAGAAAGAAGTCTCACAACACCAGGTTAAAGTCCAACAGGTTTATTTGGTAGCACAAGCTTTCAGAGTGTCACTCCTTCTTCAGGTGAGTGAGGAGTTGTGTTCACAAACAGGGCATTTTTAGATACAATTGTAAATTGAGTTTGTGTCTATATATGCCCTGTTTGTGAACACAACTCCTCACTCACCTGAAGAAGGAGTGACACTCCGAAAGCTTGTGCTACCAAATAAACTTGTTGGACTTTAACCTGGTGTTGTGAGACTTCTTACTGTGTTTAGCATATTAATCAGAGCAGAGCCTGAGGGCATAGTTTTCTGGCCCCGCGTGCTCAAGCGCAGATTGCACTGGCCTCGAAGGACCAGAAAATCATGGGGAGGGGCCATGGCGCATTTATCACCTTTGGGATTCTCACGCCCTCGATCTTGGAGGAGCCGGTCTTCTCAGTGTCTTTAGATTGCCACTCCAAAAAAATGCAAACACTGAAGTCTTGCTCCTGTTCATGCCAGCAGATATTACGGTCCTGCTAATGATGCACTCCCACCACAGGTTTCTCAACAGTGACACCATTGACAACAGCGGGACCATAAGATCTCCTTCACTGGAGATCCCGCCTCCAGTGAATGCATGCCACCTCTTGCTGCCGTGAAAAACACCGCAGAGTGGGAAGAAAATCCCAACCTAAGTGTGGGAGAATCTCCCAGGCTCCAAAAAACTTTCTAAGTGTAGTTAAATTGCAAACTGAACAGCCCCAAACCACCCAACAGGAATCTCATTGGTTTTACTGCTGGAGACAACACTTAAAATTTTTTTGGGAGAATTCTGCCCTCATTCTCACATTTATTCTCATATTAGATTGTAAGAAAGGTTTAAGAATCCATCAGTACAATGGTCAATTCTATGTTTACGTTTTTCTGTGCTACTGGACCTGATTTCACAAACTGCCTTGGGTCATGGAGCCTGCTGTAATGGGATAAAAGTCTGAGTTTATGTTACAACACCCCATTTAATCTGGTTGTTTACGCCCTATGAACTCGTGTGTATATATACACATTGGTACCTTGTTACTTTCACAAGGCAGTGAGTAAAGATAAACAGATACTTGTGGATGCACTACCACTGAGCAACATAGCACAGAACTTGCAGACTGTGCATGTTAGGAGGATCAAAGTCTGCGGCCCATGATTTTCCAACTATTAAATTGTCGTACAGTTATCAATCTTCAGACAAGTTACTAGATCTTTTAGATACCATATGTAAGATGGCAAAAATGTCCTGATAAATTAGGCAACATTTAATAATACATATTTTGTGATTAATTTGAGTGAGAGAAGTAAATAAAAATCAATGTAAATATATTGAGTCTTAATTAATAAAACCTTTAATCAAAATTAGCTACATTTGTAAACCAACATGACTTAATATTATCTCCAATCAGACACTTGGTAAATCTTCTCAGAACCAGGCAAACTCATTGTCTGAGGTATTGTGGATATTAAAGTGTACCCAAAGCCATATGTGGCCCTAGTTTAAAAGAATTTAAAATCATAATTGTACAGCATAATTGGAATCATTCTTTTGTTATGTAGATAAGACTTTAAACTCTACAGTGTTACAGGAATTGTGGAAATTGTACATTTTAGGTGGGTCATGAGGCATTTGTGTCCTGATGATGGAACAAACTACAGCTCAGAAAGTTCAGCAATTTGCATAGAGGAAATATTCCAAAAATTGTGAATTCAAAAATCAGTAATGTTTGAATTATAAAATGGAAAAATCCACATGGAAATGCTTTTGTTTCAATTGAATAATTTATTTCCTATGAAAATATAAAGGCTGCACCAACAATGAAAAAACAACCAAAAGTACCAATTGGTCCATTACTAAATTTAAAAGTTAAAAAGAGTGGAAAGTTACTTTCATATCGAGTTGGCTGAAAGCTCAGACTATCTGAAATTACCTTTCCCTTGAAAGATGGAGTTTATGCATGACATTCTCATCTTTAATGCTAACATAAACAGTGACAGTTTTGGACATGCAAAGGAATTGGGTGTTTTGTAGTTCTGACAAGATGTCATTGATTCTTAAATCTAAAAAAATCTTCTGTAGTCTTCTACCCTTGGATTGCGGATTTGCGAATTATATTTGTAAAATTGCTTTTCAGTTATAACCTTGAGCGAGGCAGACAAGACGTCTCCTGTTCTGCCCATTGCTACCCAATTTAGTGGAGGGGTTCTGGCCTAATGCCAGTTTCAAATGGTTGCCATGGATGCTTCAAAAAAGAGCCAATGGATGAGATGTTTCTCAGCATCCTTGGGGAATCATACTCATCCCTGAAATTAAGCCTTGTGTGCATTTTATGCTATTGTATTTCAATTTCTACCTCTTTAACTTGTTTTGCTAACTTTGATCTGATAATTTTGAGCAATGTTTACTGGAAGAAATAACTTTTCAGTCTGATGTCTTTCAGTGAAATGTGAATGTAATAATGCTGGATAATTTTGTCATTTCTCAATTGAATATATCCTTGCTGTAAATGGCTCACCTCACTCGGACAAGCTCACTCAGTAAGGTCAGTCCTTTAATCTTCCAAGGTATCATCACTTCCTTGTAGTCCATTATGCTTACACAAGTCCTTTAGATCCCTTTGTATGTCTTGTACAGTTTTGTATATGTGTATGCTATGTTTGTTGAGCTTTATTGTGAAAAAAGCGGATGTAGTTCATGGCACAATTATATTTGTGCAGGACTAAATCATTTTGCTTCAGCTATTGACAGCTATACACTATGGTTATTAGTATGTAAATTAGGATTTAGTAATTTAGGCTTCTTCAGTTTACGGCATGGTAGCACAGTGGTTAGCACTGCTGCTTCACAATGCCAGGGACCCGGGTTCGATTCCTGGCTTGGATCACTGTCTGTGTGGAGTTTGCACATTCTCCCTGTGCCTGTGTGGGTTTCCTCTGAGTACTCCGGTTTCCTCCCACATTCTGAAAGACGTACCGGTTAGGTGCATTGACCCAAACAAGCACCAGACTGTGGCGACTAGGGGAATTTCACAGTAACTTCATTGCAGTGTTAATGTAAGCCTTACTTGTGACTAATAAATAAACTGTTAACTTTACATTATACATCTCTTGGAGGCATTGGATTAACATCTTTGTGAGAATAGTCAACAGAGTTCCTGCACAATATTGGTCATGTTATCAGACAGTGGAATTGCAGTGGAAAAGACAGTGGATTGGGCGGCACGGTAGCACAGTGGTTAGCACTGCTGCTTCACAGCTCCAGGGACCTGGGTTCGATTCCCGGCTTGGGTCACTGTCTGTGTGGAGTTTGCACATTCTCCTCGTGTCTGCGTGGGTTTCCTCCGGGAGCTCCGGTTTCCTCCCACAATCCAAAGATGTGTGGGTTAGGTTGATTGGCTATGCTAAAATTGCCCCTTAGTGTCCTGGGATGCATAGATTAGAGGGATTAGTGGGTAAAATATATGGGGGTAGGGCCTGGGTGGGATTGTGGTCGGTGCAGACTCGATGGGCCGAATGGCCTCTTTCTGTACTGTAGGGTTTCTATGATTTCTGCACCCCATTTGTGTTTTGCACTGTAGCATAGCAGAGCACTGTTAGGGGTCAGAGCTCAGTTAGTTACAGCTCAAATAAGATAGGGTTGTGAACTCAAGTGGGCCATTTCATTCTGTTTAATTTACATGATTACACCTTGTGCTCTATTGGATAACTTAGCAAACCATTGGTGATAAACTAATGAGCAAGAAAGCAGACAGTACTATTTTAATCACTGGCAATCAGTGAGCATAATTAAACACGCATTTATCACCCAAAGAATTTTGATGATCTATATTTGTTTCCTACTCTAGAAGTCACTGCCAACATTTTTTATGTCTGACTATTAAATGAAAATAACCTGGGGAGAGGTGCCTGACCTCTTGACACTACTACATAGTTGACATTAATAAGCTTAAATGGGGAAACATGAGCCGAAAAGTGCATCCTCCCCTCATTGGCAGTGTAACTTCTTTGATCCATAAGAATAACGCTAAGTTGTGTCTTCAATAGAAAAAAACACAGATTTACATGTCACAGTTCACCTCGCCTACAACTTAACTCAAATATGAAATGTACGTTCAATAAAGTAAAAGGAACCTTATAAAACTAAATCATAATATTATTGCTCTAATTGATTAGAGACAAACTGTTCTTGGCAATGATCACCAGTTGCAGAACTATGGCCATGAGCTCTCCTGCACCAAATTATCATGTTATCCATTCCCTTTTTAAGAAGTTCTCATTGGTGCTTAGGGGCCACTTTTGCCTGGTGAAAATAGATTTGACTCTTAGCTGGTGGCAAGGAATGCAGAGGCTGTAGCAGCCTGAGGGTGGGGGTTAAATATTATGTTGTACTGTTGCAACACAACTAATTTAGTTTGAAAATACTTTGTTCAAAGGTTGCCATTACAATGTGGCTGCCAGCTGGTTCAAGCTTCATTAGATTATTGGATTTCTTCAAGTCAATTTTTCATTGTTGACTGAAAACTACATAATTCAACCAGTGTCTCAACAATTTTCATGCAGGTAAATGCAACAGTGAATAAATATATTATATGCTAAAGAAGTCAGACAGAAGAAAGAACTTGCATTTATATAACATAAAGATATAATGAATACAATGGAAAAGGCTATATGGAAAAGCATATTCTGCCATTCAATAAGACTGAACTTCGACCTTAGCTCCACAATATGTTCTCCAGTTATCTGAAAGCACTTAACAATCAATGAATTACTTTTGAAGTGAGGTCATTTGTTTTGTACACCAGCAAATTTGTGCACATCAAGGTGCTATAAATGACAATGAGATGAATGACCAGATGCCAAAGTGAGCCAGCACAATTGCTGCCAACAGTCAGAATGAATTAACTCTGGGATTTGCAGGAGAAACTGACTTCCTTCATATCCAGGACCTTATTGGTCACATTTATTAGCTCTGAAGTACCTTGGGATATCCTGAGACTGAAAGCTGCTTTATAAATGCAAGTCTTCCTTCCCTTCCCTCTAGGATAGATGTTGGGGCTTGTGCTTGAATCACTGATACTGAGAGGGAGAAGAAGCAAGATGCAAGCAGATGGGGAGGCGTTGAATGACAAGCAAGTATTTGAAGTGTGATGTGAAGAAGAAATCCTAAGGGAAGTCTCTCATTTTGCAATATTTACCAAGAGAGAAGAGAATGCTAGTGACTGCAGTTAAGGAAGCACAAGGAAGAGGCAGTGTGCGTGCTTCCAATAAAAATGAAGCAGTATAATGTACCTTTGTATCTTTGTGCTGGTTAGTGGGGACAGTGATGGATGGAAGAAACTAGGAAGAAAAGGTAAGAAGAACTGTTGGCAAATGTTACTGAGAGAAAAGGAGAATGTAGAGTTGTCCTCACTCTTGTTACACTAGTGAGATAATTGAACCTTCTATAGCAATTAATCCAGGTCCTGAAGATTATTTTTCTGGAGCTGACTCCTTCTGTCGCCACTCAACAGGCCTGATGGACTCTTTGATTAAGAACTCTCCCTCTATTGTGGAGGAAAGGATTTTCATCTGCTACCTTACTCTCTGCAGGTGGAAAATCCAGAGAGGCTTCTGTGAACCATAGGGTTTAATTGTGATTTCTGATGGTCCTTTTACGTTTGTCAGCAGCATTTATCCAAGAGCCAGAAGGCTATTCAATCTCACATGAAGAGGTGCATTGTTGCTTCCAACAGGCCTATTGCTGACCATAGAAACTGTATAATCAAAGTGAGTGGGTTTCCCCATATCAACCAATCATGTTAGATTGAAATGAGGATTGGTGATTAAAATGTCCAAAGCCTGTTTTATGATCCAGTGGGTGAATTTCTGATTCTCCCTGTCTGAAGTTAAAATCAAGAATATAGTATTGGAGTGTTAGCTTTCAGATGTTAGTGGATTCAGTGTTTTATTATTTTCCAGATTAGTGTGTCATGAAGCTCCAGCATAATTGAGATGGTTATTATTTTTGATGAGTCACTTGCCATTTAGTTGTTGAAGACAATCAAGTACAAGAGAATGGGCCCGATTTTACCATTGCGCCGCACCTGTTTTCGGGCGCAAAAACTTGGTAAAGTGCATTTGCATGCACTTAACTTGAATTAATGGGCTGCCCGCCATTACCATTGGGCATTTCCCCCTTTACCATCGCGTTCATGCGTCCAGATTCGGCACGAAACAGACATGCTCGGCAAAGGTCTGTTTCGGGCGCTCCAGCTTCTGAAGAGGTAAGTTCAGAGCTTCTAACAGTTCTCTGACTCAGATCAGTGGTGGAGGGGGAGGCGGGCCAGATCATTCCCTGGTTGCGGGGGGAGGGAGGAGGAGGCGGGTCAGATGTATCTCTGGTGGGAGAGGGGGGGGGGAAGAGGGAGGCCCGATCATTCTCTGATGGGGAGGGAGGAGAGTGGCCAGATCATTCTCTGGCAGGGGTGGGGGGAGGGGGAGAGGAGGGAGGCACAATCATTTGCTGGAGGCGTGAACGCGATGTTTGGGCCTAGTTGGGGAGGGGGGAGAGGAGGGAGGCACAATCATTCGCTGGAAGGGGGGGGGGGGGGCGGAGGCCCAATCATTCTCTGGGGGGGTGAGGCAGGGGGGGTCCACTCTGTGGACGATCGGTGGGGCGGAAGGGGGCAGGGGGTCACTATCGGTCTGGGTGGCAGGGGGTGGTGGATAAAAGGGACAAGTTATGTTGTGGGGGTGGGGCAATATCTGTGGGTGCCATCGCTCCCACTTTTTGCTCCCGGGCTGCTTTATCCATTTTCTGCGACCCAGGAGCGATGTGACAGCAGCGCATTTTTCACATTTTTTTCTCACTGCGCATGCGCAGTTCAGAGCTCCGATCGTTTCAAGCGTGATGAGCCCCACCCACAGCGCAATTCAGACTCGCGATTTTTTTTTTCAGGCTAAGTGCGTATCGGGGTGCCTGAGAACCGGTTTCCAATTCGGACCTGAATTGCGCCCAGATTCAGCACTTAGAATGAAAATTGTAAAATCGGGCCCAATGTGTGCAATTATTAGAACATGATGGCAATAAATAAGGCTGTTTGACTCTACTTTATTCAGACAGTGTTTTGGGTTGTTTATTAAGCTGTGCATTGCCATAGTAATTGGTAGTGTTGCTCCAGATTAATTAGGAACAGTCAAGCAAGTTACCTTGATTATAACTAAGTCTACTAGCTAACGGTCAGCAGATAGCAATGTGATTTACTTTCAAAATACCAGTTGTTAACAGGAAAGTAGAAAATTGGTTGCAAGCTGGTGTTACCTTGCAAGATAAATTTGTTTCTGTTATGCTCGAAATTCCCTCAAACATGTTGTTCTTTTAGATAGAACGAGTGAGATAATATGGAGTTCGGCGCTTATGGTTGAGCTGGGTGGAGAAAAGAACTAACAAAGAAATAGTGAAGGGGCCAGAAAAGCAAACAGACCCTTAAATAATATCAAAAGAAGACAAATGGAGTTCTTTGGACATGTGATCCATGCAGAAGGCTCACCACCAGTAGAATTAATGGAAGAAATGCAAGAGGCTGACAGCAAAGGAAGCAATCAGATATGATTGAAGACTGGCTTAACCAGAACTCTAACAACAAGGACATCCGCTGTTGCTGTGATTGAAAAGTTTAGAAGACCATGGTCATCTACACCACTCAGCAAGGCACTTAGACAATGACAGCAAAATTATATGGGAAGAGTGTTACGACCATTGCAGGAGGGATGAAATCACTCCACTTTTCTACCAATCTTGGTTTGTCTGTAACGGGGTGTTTTGTGCCAATTTAGAGAGGATGTGCTTTGCCAATATTAGGAAGTCCCATTATTTATGCTTTCAGGTTATAAATAATTAGCCAGGCAGATTTTCTGGGTTTAAACAGAGTAAGATAAGTTTTCCCAAATTTAATAATAAAAATGTGGTAGATTGCAACCACTATTGCATCACATATTCCCAGGGTCCACATACATACAAACACAGATGGTAGAATAACAGGATAGACATAAAGATTTTTTTTCTAGTTCATGAAGAAGATAGAATAAAGAATAAACAGCTTCTGTTTGACTGGCCTCTATGCGGAAATTCCATGGGGCAGCCATTTTATTAATTGTCTTCCAGCTGTATGGAACAGATTTCCATGTTTTATCCTCAAAAGATCTCAGTTTGCAGTAGATTTCTCTTCCCTGGATGGCTACTTTGCAAATCTGGGCACAATATTTTTGAGAGAGAGAGGGGCTTCAGCCTTTTTTCAGGACAGCATTCTGATCTCTGTAGCTTGGTAAACAGTCCTTAAAGTATCTTGTTGGCTGTTTATTCCAGTAGTATTTGATTAATCCATGTCTGCTGCAGTCATTGTTTATGGAATAGTTAATTGCATTTGGAAATCTCAGAAACTTTTGAATCATAATTCAAAGAGAAAAAACAACAAGAGATCAATCTTTCTTGCTCCCCAGGGAGTCTGAGTATCTGTTCCTTTTCATCTCACTTGGTGGAATGCAAGCTTGCATATTGTTGTTGGCTGTCAGTCCTCCATTTTCTTAATGGGCACCCTGATCTGAAAAAAAATACGAAAGCAGAAATATCCCATGGAATACCTCCCCACCTTCGTACCAACAAGGAACCCTCACCCCATCTCGGGGAACCCCACCTCCTCGGGGAGCCTCTACCCCTTGGATATGGGACTCCTCCTATTCCCTTCTCTCCCCCCTCCAAGGAACTCCCGCAAAACAACCTAGTACCTCCCCAATGGCAATGTGCTGGCACTGCCTGGACATGGCTTTTTCCCCACTGGGGCCTCTACTTACCTGTGCGCCTGGTGGGTTCTCTTTGTCAGGCCCCTGTAATTCCCGCTAATGTGACATCATGTTGCTGGTGTGAGGCGAGGGTTAGAATTCTTAATGTGGTAGGGTGATACTGTGGGGAGGCCCTCTAAATGGATGCTAATTGGGATGCCTTTCATTTTATGATCTCCATTACATCATTGGCAGGGAGGTGGGAGTTGGGGGCAGGGCAATCTCAATAGGATATCCCACCAGTGTAGAAACCGTTTAAGAGTCCCACTGCATTCTCTACCCCCTCCGGCCTTCCCACCCCCCTCTTTCCATAGTTTCAGAGTTAGAACGGGCACAAAGCTGATGGTGATTATGGAACTGAAATGGTGAAGAAGGGTCATAAAGGACAGAAGGGATAAAAGCTTAATGGAATAAAGAATTTTAATGATGAGTGGGGAAAATGGAGGAGATACTCTGAAGTTGAGATGTGTGTAAATGGGTGAAGGGGGTCAGAGGAAGCAGAGTCAGCAAAATGGATGTTGCTTTTATTTTGATACACAAAATTTCCTTGTGTCACATCTGAGCTATGATTCAATTTGGTTCAAATGTCCCAACATGTCACATGGTTTCTGCACCTGGGAGACAGAAATTATGATATAATACAACTTGCAGTTATATAGCCCCTTCAACACAGTAACATTTCCCAAGGCACTTCATAGAAGCATTAATTATGAAACATAATTTGACAGTGAGCCACATAAGAAGGTGTTAAGACAAGGTACCAGAAGCTTCTCAAAGAGGCAGGGTTTAAGGATTGTCTTGGAGGTGAGAGAGGCAGAGAGGAGGAAAGGTTTAGCAAAGGAATTCTAGATGTTCGGGCCTCGGCAGCTGAAGATACAGTTGCCAATTATGTCGCATGAAAATTGGGAACATGCAAGGGGCCAGAATTAAAGGGCCAGAGAGATCTTGGGGAAATGTAAAGCATAAGGAGGCTACAGGAATATGAAGAAGCAAGGTCATGGTGGTACTTGAAAGCAAGGATGAGAACTTAAAATTTGATGTGCAACCGGACAAGGCCCCTAAGTAGGTCATTGAGCACAGATAATGGATGACCAGAATATGATATGGCCCTTGAATGGAGGAGTGAAGTGCAGATCAGCAGGTGCACGTCACTTGTGTACCACAGTAAAACACATCAGGGTGATTACATGCCATTGTGTCCTCATGATCCAGCAAGGGGGTCTGATTCCTGTGAGTAGAGATTATAATTAAATGTAAATGAATGGAAATGACGGTCTTGGTATTCAGGAGCGGGAAACACGTCCTGAGGAGCAGACGATCACAAATTGTTTTTATGACGACCTGAAACAGAGTTTCACAATCTCATGAGATTTTCCACTGCAACCCATCATGATGCCTGCTGCAAATGGAAGCAAAAAATTCCAGTTAGTGCTTTTGAATTCCTCTTTGAAAAGTTCTATTTAAGTCAAACATTTTGTTAATATTCAGTCAGTGGTTTTGATAATGGTATCTATACAAAAGAGCCACACTAAGACCTTAAACAGAAAATGGTGTGTTATTTGCTTATTATGACAAGTGGGAATGACTCCAGAACTTGATGTAAAACACTTGTCTGATGTGTATGTAGGAGCTAGTTGAGGATTATTAAACCAATGATGATCTAAATCATTTATCCTGCCATCAAATTTCACATGTTGATCAGTTTTAATATTTGCTAGCGTAACCTGGTTTCAGTTCATTGTTCATTTCAGCTTTTGTTTCCCCTCATTTCCCTGCATATCATACTCCCAACCTGCATTCCTTATGCGTTTTATATCCTGATTTTTAAAAAAAAAATTCTCTGTCTTGATAAAAGCTCCAGTTTTAACTCAATCCATCCAGTGAGATCAACCAGGTTCAAGTCAGTAATCCATGTTAGACTCCATTAAATATTATTCTTGTTGACTTCAACTTCTGAACCTGCACCAATCCTGCCAGCCAATTTAAGAGCTGGTCAGTCTAAAATGTATTTCCTGGTTGGCAGAGATTTATGGTGCCAAGCTTCATAATTTAATACATTTGATGCTATCACTTAGTTAGTGTGGGGAAATGGAAATATCATAAGGGCCATGGAAGGGGAAGAAATCCTGATAGGTTAGTCAAGATTTTTTAAACCATTAGACATTAAGACACTGACAGAACTACCAGCATTGAGTTAGATGACTTTAAAACAGAGTTATAAACTAATGAGAAAGCAGTTTACACACATATGAAATGCAGTAAGAGATTTTAACAAATGATTATGATTTAAAAACACATGCTGATATTTTAAATGTATTAATATATTTTTAAGAATCATTGTTCACTTTAGCCAAAGGCAGATTGCTGCAAAACATCATGGTAAAGGGCATTAGGATAAAACCATATTCTAAAGGAATACTGAAACCTTGGAAATATGCAAGTCTTTATCAGCAGAGTTTCTGATGGTAAGAACATTCAGAACACTTAATCAAACTTCATGAATAGGGTTTATTCACTGTCCAGAAAAGATGGATGCATGCCCAGATGTGGAATTATGTGCTAATCTGGTTTGGTGTAGGGGAACTTATGGGAACATTCACTTTGAACACTGTGGCTCGTGTCTGAGGTTACGAGGCAACAGAGGAATTTGAGAAAGCCGAAAGAGGAGGAAAGTCTGGATTCTAAGGACTAATAAAGTGCTATTATGCCAGAGAGTAAGATGCAATTGGCTAAAGTATATGACAGGTATTATTGCTGATTTATGTATATTGAAGATTGATTTAAAGCTAATGAAAGGCCGGAGTAATTGAGAAGAGAATCTATAATTGATCTGTTTTGAATTGTATATGTTAGAATTCAGTGGAGAGGTCTAGTTGCTCCATCTCGGGACCTTCCCCGACCCTTTGATGATTTCTCCTAGTGGCTGCTGGTCAAAATAAGGGTTAGGTCTTTAAACTGAGGCACTGGCTTAGTGAATCTTGCATTGTCTGAAATTTCTGACGGTACCCTCGAAAACCCCACCAACAGGCCATAATAATACCATCAGGTTAAGGCACAATCTCAGGAAGAGAATAAGCAGCTTGACCTTGGAAAATTAAGAATGTTACTTTCCGTCAGAAGTGAAAAAGTGTACCTCTTTATATTAGAACATAGAAAGCCACAGCACAAACAGGCCCTTCGGCCCACAAGTTGCGCCGATCACATCCCCACCTCTAGGCCTATCTATAGCCCTCAATCCCATTAAATCCCATGTACTCATCCAGAAGTCTCTTAAAAGACCCCAACGAGTTTGCCTCCACCACCACCGACGTCAGCCGATTCCACTCACCCACCACCCTCTGAGTGAAAAACTTACCCCTGACATCTCCTCTGTACCTACCCCCCAGCACCTTAAACCTGTGTCCTCTCGTAGCAACCATTTCAGCCCTTGGAAATAGCCTCTGAGAGTCTACCCTATCCAGACCTCTCAACATCTTGTAAACCTCTATCAGGTCACCTCTCATCCTTCGTCTCTCCAGGGAGAAGAGACCAAGCTCCCTCAACCTATCCTCATAAGGCATGCCCCCCAATCCAGGCAACATCCTTGTAAATCTCCTCTGCACCCTTTCAATGGCTTCAACATCTTTCCTGTAATGAGGTGACCAGAACTGCGCGCAGTACTCCAAGTGGGGTCTAACCAGGGTCCTATAAAGCTGCAGCATTATCTCCCGACTCCTAAACTCAATCCCTCGATTAATGAAGGCCAGTACGCCGTACGCCTTCTTGACCGCATCCTCCACCTGCGAGGCCGATTTAAGAGTCCTATGGACCCGGACCCCAAGGTCCTTCTGATCCTCTACACTGCTAAGAATGGTACCCTTCATATTATACTGCTGCTTCATCCCATTGGATCTGCCAAAATGGATCACCACACACTTATCCGGGTTGAAGTCCATCTGCCACTTCTCCGCCCAGTCTTGCATTCTATCTATGTCTCGCTGCAACTTCTGACATCCCTCCAAACTATCTACAACACCACCTACCTTGGTGTCGTCAGCAAACTTACCAACCCATCCCTCCACTTCCTCATCCAGGTCATTTATGAAAATGACAAACAGCAAGGGTCCCAGAACAGATCCCTGGGGCACTCCACTGGTCACTGACCTCCATGCAGAGAAAGACCCCTCCACAGCCACTCTCTGCCTTCTGCAGGCAAGCCAGTTCTGGATCCACAAGGCAACAGCCCCTTGGATCCCATGCCCTCTCACTTTCTCAAGAAGTCTTGCATGGGGGACCTTATCGAACACCTTGCTGAAGTCCATATAGACCACATCCACCGCTCTTCCTTCGTCAATGTGTTTGGTCACATTTTCAAAGAACTCAACCAGGCTCGTAAGGCACGACCTGCCCTTGACAAAGCCGTGCTGACTACTTTTGATCATACTAAACTTCTCTAGATGATCATAAATCCTGTCTCTCAGGATCCTCTCCATCAACTTACCAACCACTGAGGTTAGACTCACCGGTCGGTAATTTCCCGGGCTGTCCCTGTTCCCTTTCTTGAATATAGGGACCACATCTGCAATCCTCCAATCCTCCGGAACCTCTCCCGTCTCCATCGACGATGCAAAGATCATCGCCAAAGGCTCCGCAATCTCCTCCCTCGCCTCCCACAGTAACCTGGGGTACATCCCATCCGGTCCCGGCGACTTACCAACCTTGATGCCATTCAATAGTTCCAACACATCCTCTTTCTTTATGTCCACATGCTCGATCCTTTCTGTCCACCGCAAACCAGCAGTACAACCACCCAGATCCCTTTCCACCGTGAATACCGAGGTAAAGTATTCATTAAGCAGCTCCGCCATTTCTAACGGTTCCGCACAAACTTTTCTCCCTTCACCTTTTAAGGGTCCTATGCCTTCACATCTCATCCTTTTACTCTTGACATATTTGTAGAAAGCCTTGGGATTCTCCTTAATCTTACCCGCCAAGGCCTTCTCATGACCCCTTCTCGCTCTCCTAATTTCCTTCTTAAGCTCCTTCCTACATCCCGTATACTCCTCTAAATCCTTAACACCTCCTAGCTCTCTGAACCTTCTGTACGCCTCTCTTTTCTTATTCACCAGGTTCATCACAACCTTCGTGCACCACGGTTCCCGTACCCTACCAACACCCCCCTGTCTCATCGGAACGTTGTCATGCAGAGCTCCAGACAAACATTCCTTGAAAATCCTCCACTTTCCTTCGGTACTTTTCCCCAAGAATGCCTCCTTCCAATTTACCCGTCTAATTTCCTCCCTGATGACACTGTATTTCCCTTTACTCCAGAGAAACACTTTCCTAGCCTGCCTGATCCTATCTCTTTCCAATGCTATCGTGAAGGAGATAGAATTATGATCGCTATCCCCAAGATGCTCACCCACCGAGAGATCCTCCACCTGTCCAGGTTCATTAGCCAGCACCAGATCAAGTACAGCCTCTCCTCTAGTAGGCTTATCCACATACTGTGTCAGGAAACTCTCCTGGACACACCTAACAAACTCCTCTCCATCCAAACCCCTAGCCCTAGGGATATTCCAATCTATGTTTGGGAAATTAAAATCTCCCATCATGACAACTCTGTTATTCCTACATCTCTCCAGGATCTGTTTCCCCATCTGCTCCTCAACATCTCTGTTACTATTGGGCGGCCTATAGAAAACACCCAGCAACGTTACCGACCCCTTCCTGTTCCTAACCTCCACCCACAGAGACTCCGTAGTCAATCCCTCCACGGCGTCCACCTTCTCTACAGCCGTGACACTATCCCTGATCAACAGTGCCACTCCCCCCCCTCTCTTGCCTCCCTCCCTGTCCTTCCTGAAACATCTAAAACCCGGCACCTGAAGCACCCAGTCCTGTCCCTGAGACATCCAAGTCTCCGTAATGGCCACCACATCACAATTCGAAGCAGCAATCCACGCTCTAAGCTCATCCACTTTATTCACTACACTCCTGGCATTAAAATAGACACATCTCAGACCTTCAGCCTGAGCACTTCCCTTCTCCATCACTCGTCTAACCTCCCTCTTACCCTGTTTACATTCCTTATCTATTTGCGAGCTAACCTCCTCGCTCTCAGTCCCCTCATTTCGATTCCCTCCCCCCAACCTTTCTAGTTTAAAGTCTCTCCAGTAGCCTTAGCCAACCTTCCCGCCAGGATATTGGTCCCCCTGGGATTCAAGTGCCACCCGTCTTTTTTAAACAGGTCACACCTGCCCCTAAAGAGGTCCCAATGATCCAAGTACCCAAATCCTTGTCCCTTGCTCCAGTCCCTCAGCCACGCATTCATTCTCCACCGATTCCTGTTCTCACTCTCCCGCGGCACAGGCAGCAATCCCGAGATTACTACCTTTGCATTCCTCTTTCTCAGCTGTCTACCTAACTCCCTATATTCTCTTTTCATGACCCCTTCCCTCTTCCTACCTATGTCAGCAGTACCTATATGCATCACGACCTTCGGCTCCTCTCCCTCCCCCTTCAGGATTTCTGGGACTCGACCAGAGACATCCCGGACCCCTGCACCAGGGAGACAAACCACCATCCGAGAGTCCCGTCTGTGTCCGCAAAAACGCCTATCTGACCCCCTCACCGTAGAGTCCCCAATTAGCACTACCCTCCTTTCCTTACCCTTTTGCACTACTGGGCCAGGCTCAGCTCCAGAGACACTGCCACCGCTGCTTCCCCCAGGTGGGCTGTCCACCCCAGTAGTACTCAGACAGGAGTACTTATTATTAAGGGGCACATCCACCGGGGTGCTCACCATCAACTGAGCTTTCTCCTTCCTCACTGTTACCCAGTTACCCTCCTCCCGTGGTCCCGGTGTGACCACCTGCTGATAGCTCCTGTCAATGACCTCCTCACTATCCCTAACCCGGCGAAGGTCCTCGAGCTGCAATTCCAGTTCCCTAACATGGTCCCTTAGGAACCGCAGCTCAACACACCCAGCACAGATATGGTCGTCCGGGAGGCTAGGAGCCTCCAGGACCTCCCACATCCTACATTGGGAACAACATACTGGCCTCACACTCATAATTGCCCCTTTAAACACACAGGGAAAAAAAAAGTGAATGAAAATTTTAAACTTGCCTTTCCTCCTCCTGTTTTCTCCAAAGCCCTGCTCTCACTGGGTCTTTTTTTTTAGGTTAGAGGAGGAGGGAGGGTGGGATACTCTACAAGTGTAGAGTATCGGGATTCCTCTCTGTTCCA
Source organism: Mustelus asterias (assembly GCF_964213995.1). NCBI lineage: Eukaryota > Metazoa > Chordata > Chondrichthyes > Carcharhiniformes > Triakidae > Mustelus > Mustelus asterias. The sequence goes on along the minus strand of NC_135803.1, from coordinate 63,359,637 downwards.
ATTTATTGGGGGAAAAAAAAAAATCTCTCTCTCCCAGACCTCCCTGCGCGACCACTTCCGGGTTTAGATATTTTTAAAGAAAAAACCCGCGAAAAAGTAAGTTAAAAATAACAGCGCTTACCCGCAGCACTCCTCTCGCGAATCTCTCCCTCTCTGCTGCACTTCCAAGACGCAATGAGGCCGATTCACTGAGGTGAGTAACTTTTAAAAAAAAAAATCTCTCTCTCCCAGACCTCCCTGCGCGACCACTTCCGGGTTTAGATATTTTTAAAGAAAAAACCCGCGAAAAAGTAAGTTAAAAATAACAGCGCTTACCCGCAGCACTCCTCTCGCGAATCTCTCCCTCTCTGCTGCACTTCCAAGACGCAATGAAGAAATCAGTTTTCAGAAAGGGTTTTCAACTTGTATGTGAAACAAACAAAATATTGTTGTGTGGATCTGCTTTAAAAACAACAATGGGGAGGTGATGGCCTCGTGGTATTATCACTGGACTATTAATCCAGAAACTCAGCTAATGCTCTGGGGACCCGGGCTCGAATCCCGCCATGGCAGATGATGGAATTTGAATTCAAGTATCTGGAATTAAGAATCTACTGATGACCATGAAACCATTGTCAATTGTCAGAAAAACCTATCTGGTTCACTAATGTCCTTTAGGGAAGGAAATCCGCCATCTTTACCTGGTCTGGCCTACATGTGACTACAGAGCCACAGCAATGTGGTTGACTCGCAACTGCCCTCCAAGGGCAACTAGGGATGGGCAATAAATGCTGGCCAGCCAGCGACGTGCATGTCCCATGAATGAATGAATAAAAAAAATAAAAGCAGTTCAGCTTCTTTTAATATTGAGCCTTATTGCTTATCCTGATGGTGCGATCTCACAAGCAGCAAATGAATGGTTAGGGTTTTGCTGGTCTCAATTCGGGGAGTAACCATTCAGTTACTTACTGCTCTAATTGTGCCATGGAATTTTTTTACATCCATCTGAGTAAGTGCATTTTACTCAGTTTAGTGCCTATTTTGGCTTAATGGGACTCTGGCAATAGTATTACACTAAATTATGAACGAACCTAAATTGTATTTTAGCCTGTGATGGGGATTTTCATTCTGAGTTTTCCGACTTGGAGGTAAAAGCACCACAAACTAATCTAAACGAACAATTTTTGCTACAACAAGTTTTGACTAAAGCAAAATACTGAAGATGCTGGAAATCTGAAATAAAAACAAAAAATGCTAAAAATACTCAGCAGCTCCGGCAGCATCTGGAGAGGGAGAAACAGTTAACATTTCAGGTTCAAGTTTGGATCAAATCATCAAGTGTCTGTATAATTAAAACATCTAACTTTCTGTTTTGATCAGTATTACAGTATTGAGTAATAGGAATCCTATTACTCAGTAATCAAATAGGAAGCCTATTGTTCAATAATCAAAATGCTTTGGAAGGCCAGTATCATATGTCAGGACGCTTTAATAGCAGAGCCATGTTGTGATATAAAAACAGAAAATGCTGGAGAAACTCAGCAGGTCTGACAGCATCTGTGGGGAGAGAATTGAGCCAACGTTTCGATCTGGATGACCCTTCGTCAGAACTCAGATATGTTTTGATATGGTTTGTTCATTGATTCATGTCATTTTCGATCATGAGATGAGCTTTCAATCACATCTGTGCAGTGACTAAGATTGCCTATTTCCACCTCAGTAACATTTTAAAACTCCACCCCTGCCTCAACTCTTCTGCTACTGAAATATACTTGCGTTACCTCCTCATTTAAGACAATCCTTCAAACCTGCCTCTTTAATCAAGGTTTTGGTCATCCACCCTGATATCTCCTTACATGGCTCTATATCATTTTATTTTCTAATATCTCCATGAAGCACCTTGGAATGTTTTATTATGTCAATTGTTTGATATAAAGCATACTTTTGTAATTAAACAGATGTCGCAGAAGACAACCGCACTTTCTGTAGTATTACATTTTTTTGAACAATATACAAATTACTTGCTTAGATTATAGTGATGTAAAATGCTTAGAGGAAAGAATAGGATAATAAGAATAAACAAAATAGACAAGTCACTTCCATTTGTGGGAAATGAATAATAAGCACAGGTGCATTTGGATTTTTAGTTCTCTTTACGTACTCTAGAAAACAAATTTACTATTTAAATAAAATCTAATAATTAATCATGTACATACAGCTAAAGTTAAGACAAGGTGCAATATTATTCTGGTATTTCTAGAAGAGAAAAATAATAGTTTTCTTTGAAGTAAAACTTGCCTATCAATTTCAGCAGAAGGTATGCAATGAGGGCTTTGTTACAATCATTCAATATAGTAACAGGTAATATGGGTTCAAAAAGAAGGGAAGCACAATGCCAATAGCAGCCTGCCGCTGCCACATATCCACTATGTCCCAACCTCAGGATGTGGATTGCTTCCTCATTAATCTGCGATGAATTGGGCATTTTGGGAGGCTGCTGCTCATGCCTCCCTGTTGTTATGGATTGGCGTTCCCTTGAAACAGAAAGTTTAAAAGGGTCAAATTTACCATCGGTTGCATACATTTCTCAGCATGCATCTCATAATGTGTGAAGATGTCTGCATGCAATAGACGTTTCCGACCAGGTGTGGTTGTGAATGAAAGAACACTTGCAATTTAAGGTTGGTGTATAAAAGAAAGCATGATACACAGTGGGAATTATTGGTGAACAATTAAAATACTTTCTACATTGAGAGGGGAGGTGATTGTAAGGAAAAATGCTTCATATTGTAGTTGTCTCCTTTTGTCTTCCTGATCAGGTGACACAATAGATTGGACCTATTGTACCATTTTGATTCTAAGTGCTGGGCGGACTTGAATCTGGGGGTGTTTCAGATCTGACTTTTAGGCCCATTCTCTGGCGCTTCCATACGTGCTCTGCCTGCAAAAATATCAGCGAGTCCAAATCACGCTGCACAAGCCTGTGGGTGGGGCCTGACACGCCCGAAACCCTGCAGCTCCGATCGGCGCCTCCAACTGCGCATGCGCGGGAAGAAAAAAGATAGAATGCCCCTCCCCTACCACATCGCTTCAGGCCGGATAATGCCTCCCCATGGCGCCCACAGACATTGCCCCATCCCCACAACATTACTGACTCTCTTATCCCCCCCACCCACCCGACACCCAGTATGATCCTGGGCCCCTCCCCCTCCCCCCCCCCCCCCCCCATGATGTCAGACACAGTGGCAGTGGACCCCCCTCCCCCCCCCCCCCCCCCAATGATCTCAGGCAGAGTGGCAGTGGACTCCCCTTCCCCCACACTGACATCATGCAGAGAGATCCACCCCTCCCCGCTCCACCCTACAGATATTAGGCAAGGTGATCCCCCTCACCCCCACCCCGGATCCTCCCACACAAGGCCCCCAACTCCTCTGGACTTCGATGGCTCTGTGGCACCTTCCTCTCTCTCCTTTGTCCCCAATCATTGAGGCACTGATCCACCACCCGCCCCCCTCCCCATCAGCACACCTGCAAGTGCTCACTTGCCTTCCCCTCAATGCTAACAAGCAAACTGCATGTAACTTGCTGGAATGTTCTGCAAAACTGCTTGCAGCTGATCTGCCTTAATGAGGGGCAGCACCATTAAAAACTCAAGAATGGATAGGCAGGCAGGCATTCCTGCACAAAATGTGCGCATGAGAAGCCCCCCGATTTTCTGAGGGCAACCTGGGGAGGCAACCGGATGCAGCAGAGGTGAGGTGGGACATCCTCTTCCTCCCAGGGGGATGCAGACCCAGGGGGCTGATGGAAATGCGGCCTGGGAGCAAGTCGCCACCTCGGTCAGTGCCAGGGCACTTGCCCCCCCGCCCCCTCTGAACCACGAAGCAGTGCTGGAAAAAAGTCAATGACTTCACCTGTGCAGCAAGGTGAGTGCTGAACCCCATCTTGCATCTTCCTCCAAATTTCCCCCAGATCCTTCCATCCCCAGCACCCTGCATGCTTCCAGCTCCTAACCCCCAAGCACCTCCTTTCTATCCCCCCAAGAGCCCCACTGCACTTGCCCTCCAAGGGCCACCACCTGATACTCTGCAGGAGTCACACCATCATTTCTTTCATGGCTCCATCTGTCTCAGTAAGAAGTTTAACAACACCAGGTTAAAGTCCAACAGGTTTATTTGGTAGCAAAAGCCACATCTGTCTCCACAGGAGAAGACCGACCATAACACTCATGAGAGGGCGAAGATAGGGGGTGGTGAGCCAGACCTTCGGGCACTGGAGCTGTCAAGGGAAGGGGAGATGCGGGCTTTTAGTGACAGCATGGTCGGGCTGCCGTCAAGATGTGACCACCTGTCATTCCTCCACTCACTTTGAGGCAACTTCTCAGGGGCACGAGTTTTGGGTGCAAGGGTTTAAAGGAGATGTACGAGGCATGTTTATTTGCACAGAGAGGGTAGTGGGTGCCTGGAACTTGCTGCCAGGGGGAGTTTGCGGACTCAGATATGATAGTGACCTTTAAGGGGCATCTCTACAGCTATGTGAATGGGATGGGAATAGAGGCATATGGTCCCCAGAAGGGTAGGAGGTAACAAATCAGGTAGGCAGCCTGGTCACTACAGGCTTGAAGGGCCTGTTCCTGTGATATAATTTTTTGGGTGCTTTTTTCTATGTTCAATGGAGAAATGTGAATCATGTGTTTGGCATCCCGGATTCCTCTCCCTCCCTTGCACTTAACCTTGTGTCCTATGTTGCAGGGACAGATCCGGACGCCCCGGGGCCTTCTGGACTCCAGGCCCGTACTGCAGCTCCCACCCATCCTGGTCCAGACAGCTCGGATGAGTCCTCGGAGGATATGGGTGAAGGGACCCCCGAGGGTGGCACAGTTTTGGAATCAGCTTCCACCTCATAACTCATCATCCCAGATACTGATACGTCGGTGGGTCCAGTTAGTGGTGAGGCTTCTGGGTCACTTTCTGGTGGAGGAGGAAATGCCTGAGACCTCTGACGTGCGGGGGCCAGTTGGAGGCGAGGACTCAGCTGGCCCCAGGCTACATGCTGGGCCTTTGAGATCACTTCTCCCTCAACTGCTGGAGATGCAGCAACAAAGCCAGGAATGCAGGAGAGACTGACGGCCACTCTGGACCAACTGCGAGGCTGTTGGGAGGAGTCCCAAAGCTTTCAAGCAGAGCAGCTATTGCCTGTCTTTCGTCCCAGACCAACACTGCAAGGGTGATGTCTGCAGTGGAAAGCCTGGGGCAGGGGATTCTCCGCATGAGTGGCAGGCTCCAAGCGATGGCCAAGTCACAGCAGGCCACAGCAGAGTCCCAGAGGGCTGCGGCTGAGTCACAGCGGGCCACAGCTGTGGGAGTGAACAGGCTTCTCGAGATTCTGCGGCCCATGGCTGAGAGGCTCGAGAACTTGCAGGGGACCCAGCACGACAGCACTGAGACACAGCAGGCTATGGCAGCAGCCCTTGAGAATGTGGCCCAGTCGCAGAGGGTCATGGCTGAGGGCTTGCAGAGTGCGGCCCAGTTCTCAGAGGGCACTTGCTGCAGCCATTGAGTGGTGGCCCCCGACTCAAATGGCCATCGCAGAGGGCTTGACCACCATGGGTAGGACGCAGGTGGTCCTCCAGGACCACCTGCTCACAACTCTCACTGCAGAATCATCGCCGTCCCATGTAGTGACCCAGGGACCCCAAGGGAGGAAGAACAGCTCGAGCCCATGCCGGGGCCTTCCAGCCAGGAGACTGTGGCTGTGGCTACACCCCCTTCCTGACACTGGGGCACCTCGGGGGCAGCGGGATGAAGTGGGTGTCATGGAAACATCTCAGATACCTGGAAGCAGGCCAGGGCCCTCAAGGTCCAGGGCCTCCGGAGGATGCCCACCATGCACATCACAGGCCATGGGACATGGTAGGCAGGTGACCTCTCCACCTCTGATGTACATTCTGGGGAGTCACTGAGATGTAGTGGTAGGCCACGTAAGGTTAGGAAGTTGTGGTTGCACTGAGATGGCACGTGTGAAGGGCTGCACTAGTTAGAAAGATATTTAAGCACCTTAATGTTTTCTGTTCACAAGTTTTTATGTTAGAACGTCTTATTTAAACACTTTTATTGCAATTAAATGTTTTTTCACCACCCACCTGTGACTACTTTGTCTCAGATTTGTCTCGAATAGTAATCCTCTTCCATTGATGATCGCCGGAGGGATGTTTCATGTTGATGTCAGTTGGGGAGGCCCTTCAATGCTGTGTCACTGAGAAAAGGAAGCCATTGGTTCCCCAGGCCCCACGAGCGATTCCCTCCCGTCCCTCACCCCACCCGCTCCAGGGCCCTGTAGGGGGATTTCAGATCCCTTACCCACTACACAGATGTGGGCCCAGGTGCCCAGCCCAGCCCAGGCATACAGGGCTCCTGCTTGACACAGGTGCATGGCTCATTAGGAGATGCCACAGACATCTCCGCTAGGGGTCTGGAAGTAGCATTAAAGTTCAGAGTGGCCGTCAATTTGACAGCCACCGAGAGTGGGTGCCCCCCCCCCCCCCCCCCCCACCCCCTCTAGATGCCAGGTCCTGCAACAGGTTGCACAGGTGTTGCACTGTCTCCTTTCAGAGGAGACGGTGTCCGACATCTGTTCAAATGACACTCGTGCACAGAACTGCCGGGGTCTCTGCTCCCTCCTTCTCCTGCCCCCCCCTCCCCCCCCGGGTGAATGGTGGCCACCTCCCGCCTCTGGTGGTCTTCTCCCTCTATTCCTGCAAGTGGTAAGGCCCGGGCCTCCTGTGCCCACAATTCTTCCTCCAGCACCTCCTCCTCAGCTCCAGCAGCAACCAAAAGAACAGCAAGATAGATTGCTTGCATTGCAAAAGCCATCTCGTCGCTCTGAAGGCGGGGGGAGTGGGGGGGCGGGGGGAGTGGGGGGGGGGCGGGGGGAGTGGGGGGGGGGGACAAATGGAGAGAATCACATGTAGAGGTTAAGGAACACTGCTTGCCCCTAGCACATCAACAGTCACAGACCCCCCCCCCCAATTTCCCTAGCCATATGCTCCCCACAATCACAGCCACCCCCAATTCCCCCAGCTACATGCTCCCCACAATCACAGCCACCCCCAATTCCCCCAGCTACATGCTCCCCACAATCACAGCCACCCCCAATTCCCCCAGCTACATGCTCCCCACAATCACAGCCCCCCAATTCCCCCAGCCACATGCTCCCCACAATCACAGCCCCCCAATTCCCCCAGCCACATGCTCCCCACAATCACAGCCCCCCAATTCCCCCAGCTACATGCTCCCCACAATCACAGCCCCCCAATTCCCCCAGCTACATGCTCCCCACAATCACAGCCCCCCAATTCCCCCAGCTACATGCTCCCCACAATCACAGCCCCCCAATTCCCCCAGCTACATGCTCCCCACAATCACAGCCCCCCAATTCCCCCAGCTACATGCTCCCCACAATCACAGCCCCCCAATTCCCCCAGCTACATGCTCCCCACAATCACAGCCCCCCAATTCCCCCAGCCACATGCTCTGCTCAATCACAGCTCCTTGCAAAGTTGCGAAGCTGCAGCAGTGCAATTTGCAAGGACTTTGTGCACATCCTTCAGTTGTAAGTGAGTTGAGTGCACTAGGACCCAGCAGCACCACAAGACCCAAGTTCAGTGCTGCGAGTCGGACATTGAAGACTCTGCTGAGCAACAGCCCCCCACCCTCCACACACTCGCAGCCCCGCCCCCGACCAGAGAAAGAAAATGGCCACAACAAAAGGACACCCATGAGCAGCAGAGAGCCATCGGATGCTATACACTTACCTGCTCACTAACCCTCACTGATGGAGCGCCTGAATCGGACTTTTATGGAGCATGTCTGTTTCGCACAGATTCCGGATTGGCAAACGTGGTGGTAAAGGGGGAAGTGCTCATAAAGTAGGGCGTGCAGCCCATTAATTCAATTTAAATGCATGCAAATACATTTAAATGGCTGTCGCGCACGTTTCGGGCGTGGTCCCGATCGCGCCCATTTTCCGGCATTGGTAAAGGGGGAACTGGCATGGAGGTGGGCGTGGATCGTGCTACTCTCCTCACGCCCAACTTTACCAAGTTTTCACGCCTGAAAACGGGCGCATTTTGATGGTAAAATCGGGCCCATTATTTCTTGTTCTTGGACACAGGGGACTGGAATTAATACTCATTTCCATGGCTACCAGCCTTTCACTGCTACTTAACTGTTCTCCTTTGGAGTTAATGTGTATCCTTTCTGCACAGTGCCTTGCTCCTCTGCCTGAATTCCTGAAATAGCACTTTCACAACTGCTTCCAAGAAGCAGGTCGCTCTCTGTACTCCAGCTGATTTCAGACAATTTCAGCAAAATAATGTGCTTGGGAGCAACAGGTGTTGTCCCTTCTAAGCTGCCACAGATCTTTAAATCCCACAAAGGCATTCTGTTCCCGAATAGGTGAACTGCTAATTGGAGGCACTTCTAACAACTGGATCTCGTCCATGTTGAGGCTAACCCAGAAATCATGACAGGATTCATGCCACGTTGGGCAAGCAACATTTATACTCCAGAGTAATGCAGTTGATTGTGTCTTGTTGAAAATCTGGACTTCTTTGTGACCTGCTGAGTATATTATCTAAGCCATAATACTTAAGAAAGTTAATCGATTTAGGAAGGTTATTAGTAAATGGAAAATATTTGCATGGATGGTGGTGTCATGGTCCAAAATCCACCCTTGCCAACACTGTCCACAGATTCAGGACTATAAAGATCCAGGGCCATCTGCTCATTTTGGACAGCTGCTTCACTCTTGCTGTGTTCTGCTTTACCCTGGAAGGGGACACAATTTATGAAGTGGTTTGTGAATGCCTGAGCAGCACGCCTGTGCCCAGTCCACCTTGCTGCTCTTTGTGATACTTTTTGTATCCCTACCTTGTCCTAACCTCAATGTTTGGAGGGAAGTAGTTCTTTGCTCCAGATCTGTAAACATGTAAACTGCTAACTACTGGAAGAGAGCTCTGCCCACAACTATGTAGAAGTATTTACTAAACCCTCTCTGAAACAAGGCAACTAAGCCCCCTGTTTATTAATTGTGGAGCTTCAGGTCAGAATTCTCTGACCTTGTCTGCAGCAGGGATTCTCTGGTCCCGCTACAATGAATGAAGATTTGGCTGAGTGCCAAATTCTCCGTTCTTGCTAGCAGCAGTAGAGGGGCAGCAAGACCAGAGACTTTCAGCTACAATTTGTGACACAATTGCTTCCCGCCTTATGGATAGTAATATTTTCCATTGGCTAGGAAACACTTTGGGACATCCTGAGGTCATGAAAAATGCTAATGCATATAACTGCATGTTCTAATTTTTTGTTCTCCTGTTACAAACACGCAATTTTGTGTTTGTTTGTAAAATGCTTCTACAAAAAATGGTTATATTTGCCCATGCAACTTTTATATTAGAAATGACAAACAAAATATAATCGATATAGTATATAGTATTGTAGCTTCTTTTGAATTAATTCTACTTGTTCATAGCATGTGAGCATCGCTGGCAAAAGCAGCCTATAATGTCCACCAAAATTGCCTTTGAGAAGGCATAGTGCAAATCTCTATTTCAACAAAAAAGCCAATTTCAGAAAGCATTAAATTCAGTTTATAGAATGACAAACTCTGGATTGAAAATTGATCAAACATAACCCATAAAGCCAAATGGGTTTGAAATTCAAATGTAGAATGCCTTTAGAGGTCCAAAATGTGCACAATTCTGGTGCAAATTGCGCCAGATGCCATATTGGTGTGAGGATTTTAGTACACGTTTTAATGAGTCTGCTGGAAGTGTGCAGAATAGGCAAATTGTGATGTCAGTCAGTCTGTAATGCCAAACTGATGCCAGCTCTGCCATTTTGGAGCTCAGTGCTTGATCCAACGTCCTCTCTTCATTTTGCATTGAACATACCAGCTAAACATACCAGCACTATTTAAAGTGATCATCAACTATTTTTTGTTTAGTTGCTGATTAATTTCTAACAGCTATTGTGTACAAGTGTTTGATGATTTCTAAAGTTCTTTAAAAGTGTGAAAGTCTACAGGGAGTGGTGTGGCAGATGCTGAAGGACTTTGTCCTGACTTGAAGGCCAGTTGCACAAGCCAGTAGCTCTCAGATGCAGTGACAGACATTCCCCTTGGACGAGAAGAATGAACTGAGGCGATACACAACAGGACAATGTAGTAGCATGGTCTAGTACACACAGGGTTAATGTGAGTCTGAGTACAGTACCACCCACACAGTGAAGTACAAAGGCACATGACCCAGAGCCAGAGTCAGTCTAGAGATGGGCAGAGTTGTATAAAGATCTGGGATGGAGTCAGCTCCATACCTGTGCCCTTTACTGTATATATGTATATAGTTATGTGTGTTAATAAAGACTTGCTGTTGAATGTACTCAAGACTAGGAAGCCTATTTCATGGTGTTTGAAACAGGATTCTTCAGACAAGATGATGGAAGGGGATGGGTGAAGAGGAATGAAGGGCTTTCAGCAGGAGACTACATTCACTCAGAGTGTCCAGGGAACAATTTTAATATCTGAACTTCAGTGAGGAACAATGTATGAAATATCACACTGAAGGATTCCTATCTGAAATCTGCCACATAATGCGAGTACAACTTGCACTCCCAGATTAAGGCACTCTGCAGCAATCCGCAGTATCACCAGAGCAGGTGTCAAGATTTGTGACGTTCTGCTTCATTCTGCTCAATCTTTCTATCATGAGGGCAAATTCATAAATAAAATCATTCCATATTGCATTCGAATGTAAACTAATCATCTTTTTGCATTCCCTTAGTGCCTATCATTTTGTGTCCCTTTGTCTCAATGCTCCTACATAGTGTGACCACACTGGCTACAACATGGCTAGTAAAAGGCTGCTGATTTTCAGTGAAGGAGATTGTGGTAGCCTTGCAGGATGACCTGGAACACTGTCTAGAAAGCTCGGCCTCAGACTGCACCTTCTCAGCATGGATAGTGTTAGTTTGGGCTGGCTGGTTGACGGGCAACAGCAGGGGAACTGATAAAGTGGCTGTGGTGGGATGATAAACATTGATATTTTAAAAGAGGACAGCAGATGTTTGCTCCACAAAATCTTTGCAACTCACCTGGGATGGTGCCTCAGTAATCCTAACAAAGTGTTGGAGGATGGACTGCTGGACTGCTATGACAGTCTGCAAACCACTTGAAGACTTTGCACCCACCACTTTTATGGCAGCAGCCTCTTCCCTGCAGGTTAGCACTTGTTGCCTCCAGTTGTCTGCCATCTTGTCCTGTAAGAGAGGAAAGTATGTTTGATGCAACCTGTTTGAGTTATGTGGCTGTCAAGGTTGAATAACTGACAGTGTGCGCAAGCTGTGGGATATGGGTTTGAAGTTTATATTCAATGTGTGAGGGTGAAATGAGGCTATGAATGTTCGGTAAGAATCCTGATAGAGATAGCTGGTGGGTGAGTAATGGGGGCATGGTGCATGGAGCAGTGTGTCAACATATTGAGCTTACATGGGAGTGAGTTGACCTTTCAATACACACACCTGAGTTTCCACTGTAGCACCACATGTTTGGTGGCTTCTGTTTGTGCTGCAGTGGAAACGGAGACATTGGCATCAAACAGTGCATCATAGATAGGATCCATAAGTGTGCTGATTGTGCGCTGTGAGCCTGGGCTCAATTTCATAGGTTATTCAAATTACCCACTTCTCCACCACCTCTTGCACCTCCCGCAAATAACTCCTGAAAACATGCAACTTAAACTGAGTGTAAGATGAAGTGATTTTTTTACATCATTTTTCCTTTGATATCTTTTGTTCATAAAGTTATAATCAGACTCAATTAGATGCATACGTTCTAAAAACTTCCATGACTGACGCACAAAATGTTATCGGTCTGCATAAATCGCTTTGTTAATTTTACCTTCCTTAATGTTGCAACCTGAATCATTATATGTAACCATAATGGATATGGAAAGGTTATGGGCTATGCGTCATGCCATTATGCATTAGAAAGGAAAGTAGATCCAATTAAAATGCCAGATCTCCTCATTAAATAGTAATGGAACTGACCTATAACATTAAAATGTTATTTGAATCACTGCAAAACTGTGGAGTCTGGTGTGTGTGTGTTTGTGTGTGACCTTACATATTCTATGACTCATCACAGTGGTCTGGAACTCCAGAAATCTATTTGAATATAAAAATCTTTCATGTAGGGCAGGGCTTCACAAGCTTTGATACATTTACTCCTCTGGATACAGGAGCCATCTCTGGGGAGGATTGTGGGGGTCGGGGGAGGGGGGTGGGGTGGATACTCAAGTTTAATTGTTCAATTTAATGCCTAAGGCTAACAATGAAGCTTTTTTTCCCCCAGATATTTTTCACTTTATTACTTTTTCATTTTGTCTGTGTGTGAAGAAATAAAAATTTAGGCTGTTTCTTGGATGTTTGTGCTATTGATCGAATTTTTTCCAAATGCAAGGGCATGCGGCATGGCCCAGGAACAGGCTGGTAGGCTTGATCCAGGAGAACAGGTCGCTGCACTATTTTTGGTCATCAATGACCTTTCAGCCTGCTCTTTGACATTGCGTAGTTTAGGGTGTCTACGACAGACTCATCTTCTTTCTAACTACTTGAAACCGGTTGAGGTACATGGAGGAATGCATCTGGATGTAGGGAACCATAACTTTCAACTCCTGGATTTTTGCCTGGCGATGCGAGACAACCACCAACTGCTGGTGAACTTGCGGGACTATCAGGTGGACTTGTGGGGTCTGCAGGAGCAGGAGGTCAGCTGTTCCTGTCCATTGAGCTCAGTTGCTGACTATGAGCTCTAGAGTACCCGTATCCCTAGGTTGATTCCTCTGAGGAAGGAGCAGTGTGATATGGCTCATGTCATGGGAAGGGAGCGGTTGCCCATAGTCACCACATTGCAGGAGGATGATGATGACTTGCTATGGTGACAATTCATTGCACTTCAAAGATCTACTGTGAATGTCTCCTGCCTGGCTGGAAGCATTTCATGAACTCTCAGTGACCAGGGTAATATCAGGGTGATGTTGCATGGACAGTCTCATCTCTGCTGATCTAGACTCATCCTTAGTTTGGTGTGCCCCTGAGGTTCAGTGTCACTGGAGGCAGATGCGCACTTTGCATAAGGGCCTAGCTGCTGGGTTCCAGGTGCTGAGATCAGACATTCCCAATGACTGGGTTGAGTGGTGGCTTTGACCATTGTGGAGGACCTCCTTATTACCACAGTGACACAGCTGTGACTGATGTGTTCTGTCACTGTGAGGGAACGCCAACCAATGATCTGCCAGCCTTGCGGAGAGCAGATGGAGGAGACTCCGTTTTTAGCATCCACCGTTTCAGTGAAAGATGGACACAGTTGGCTCAGTGGCACTACATGAAGAAATCTTATGAGAGCAGGGAGCCACAGAGAGGTTGCAATAAATGAGACTTATTTCATTGACAGAGGTGATCGCTGACTTACCTTGGTGGTCTACAAATACTCGTGCCCACAATGTGACTTTCTTAATCTTTCTAATCCTGCCATTACATCTTGGTGTTGCTCCAAGATCCACAGCAGAAGTGGAGGCAGCCTGCTGTCTGCCACACCCTGATGTCTGTGATGACATTGGTGGACATCCTCTGGAGGACTGAGATCTGGAAAAACCCCAGCCTGCTTTTGTGTTGCTGCAACGTGGTGGTACCACACTCCCCGGCATGTGGGGCTGTAGCTGATTCGGGCACAGGATGTGTGGAGGCAAATGGGCTGGATTATCCTGGGATTCCCTGGGTGGTAGGCCTCGAGTAATGCACCAGCTTCTTCGACCTAGTGTGTGCTTGAGGTGCCCTGACTTCCTCCTTGGGATAAAGGGGCACCTGGCCTGATGTGGAGAAGCCCCACAATCCTCTGGCATTGGCACTTGTGGATGGAGTTCATGCCCTGCATCATGGAGTTTATGCTCTGCACCATGGAGTGCACATCCGAAACCATGGAATGCATGTTATGCACCATGGAGTTTATGTCCTTCACCTGTGCAGGGCCCAGGTCTCCACTGCATCCACCACCCTCGCATTGTTGATCTGGCTGCCTCGGGATGTCTGCATGATCTCCTCGGACAGAAACAGTCGGAACTCCTCCATTCAGCCTTTCAATCCAAGGAGCGTAACTGACATCCTGTCCTGATTTCCCGACTTTGCCTTTGGAGCTCCAACAACTAAGGCTTGACTGAGTTCAGAGCCATTTCATCTGACTGGATCTCAGCAGACTTCTGGCCTCACTCAATCTTCCGAGTGGTAGCTACCTGGGACATCCCTACCTATTCCTACTGTTGATCAGACAGAGTGAGGTGCTCACCAGATTGTGATCCCAAGGGCTATCAAAAGTTTATTTATTAGTCAGAAGTAAGCTTACATTCACACTGTAATGAAGCTACCGTGAAAAATCTAATATCTAATACTAAGTCCCACAATGGTGTGCATCATTGTGGTGGTGGTGGGTGTGGGAGAGAGCTGTGGTGCCTCTCCACTTTGAGAATTCATCAAAGCTGGTGTCATAGGGTTGACTCCTGTGGTGGCACTGGTCTGTTCCCCTGAGGTGTCTGCAAATGAAGGGAAATGTCATTAGTGCCTGGCAAGGCATAACAATAGAAGAGACAGGACTCACTTTAGGTTGGTGTGGTAGATGAAGGTGTTGTGGGTCCTCTTATAAGAAGACCTTTATGTTTCATAACAGCTTGTGTGATTTTTAAACTTGTGTGACTATTAACTCTTTCAAACAAATATGCTGAATAGTCCGCATCAGGAGTTCCCAAACTTTATTCATTACATCATGTCTTTCAGATCTCTCAAATACCCTATCAACACACTGATTTTCATATTTTAGAATCCATAGAATCCCATGGAATCCTTACAATTCAGAGTATTTTGGCCCCCAGCTCTTCCTCAGTGCAGGAGCAGTCATCTTCCTACCTGGCCAACTAGCGGAACCTCTCCTCGAATTGCGAGAACGTTTTGATTTTTGGCATCCCTCTGTCCATGTGGAATCTCTCCCTTTTATTATGTACCAGCTTGTCCTGTATGAAAAGAGATGGGAAGAGTGTAAGTAGGTTGCACGCCAGAGCAAATGGTAAGGACGCCTGGCATGTGTGGGTGGTGAGTGGGAGCAGGGCGATGATGAGGAGACAAGTTGCAGGGGGCTGAGGAACTGTGTGGGAGAGAAGAGTGATAGTATCCGTTGAGTTGGCCTCCTGCATTGTAAGGATTCTATGGATTCTAAAATATTAAAATCAGTGTGTTGATAGGGTATTTGAGAGATCTGAAAGGTGTGATGTAATGAATAAAGTTTGGGAACTCCTGATGTGGACTATTCAGCATATTTGTTTGAAAGAGTTAATAGTCACACAAGTTTAAAAATCACACAAGCTGTTATGAAACACAAAGGTCTTCTTATAAGAGCCTTCACAGACAGGCACCAAGGTCGTTATTCTGGGCATAGCTCATTACATCACATATCTACATTGGACAAGGGAGTGATCCAAGTTCTAATAAGCAGGGGCAGTTGGAATTCCTAAAGATAGGAGAAGCAATACACAATTGAGGCAAGTAAAAGCCTTGGGGTGCGATTCTCTCAAAAAAGTTCTAAATGTCGAATTCGCATATAAACGGAAATAAATCCCGCTGTTTTTTTCAGCGGGTGTTTCAAAATGAATCTCCCACACTCTGGGCACTGCAGAGTGCACCAGCGTGATTCCTGTTGAAAATCAGTGGACGGGGCCTATGCCCACTGGAGAGGCCAGCAGCATAGCACTGAGCGAGCCACTGCACATGCGCCGATCTGTCAGCATCGAGATTGGCTCATGTACAGTAGCCCCTCGTTGCCATCCTCCAATCGTTGGCCAGCGATTGAGCTGGCCAGCCTGGCTACCCCTCATCACTGGCCCTCTCACCCCACCACAGTCCAATCGCTGGCCCCCGAACACGCCTGGGGCAGCCTCAACCCGTCCCCAGCCCGCTTTGATGTTCCTCCCCCCCCCACCACAGCCCCAATCCCCCCCCTGCAGTCCCAACCTCCCCTCCCTGTAGCCCCGACCCACCCAGCAGGCTGACACCCCCAACCCCGATGGCCAGTCCCGATCGCTGGCTTCCCTCCCTCTGTCACACAGCTTGGCACGGTAGCACAGTGGTTAGCACTGCTCCTTCACAGTGCCAGGGATCCGGGTTCGATTCCTGGCTTGGATCACTGTCTGTGTAGAGTTTGCACATTCTCCCGGTGTCTGCGTGTATTTCCTCCGGGTGCTCCAGTTTCCTCCCACATTCTGAAAGGCGTGCAGGTTAGGTGCTTTGACCCGCACAGGCGCCGGACTGTGGCGACGAGGGGAATTTCACAGTAATTTCATTGGAGTGTTAATGCGAGCCTTACTTGTGACTAATAAATAAACTTTAAACCTTTAAATGCAGAATGGCAGCAGAAAGCCCACCCCCACTGATCTGTCCCCAGATGCCCTGCCCCCCCAATAGGCCCTGCCCCCATGACACTGTCCAATGCCTGGACATTGGCACTTTGCCCCTTGTGCAGTGCCGGGTGTCCAGGCTGGCACTGCCAAGGTGGCAATGCCCAGGGAGCACCCCCCAGCACCCAACCCTCTGGAAGACTCAATTGTCCCCCTTCAGCTACTGTGGTGAACCATCGTTGGTTCACCACTGGGGGTTGTTACTATGTTACTGTTGGGCTAGGGTGTTGTTACTGTGGGGGTTGTACAATGTTGTTGGGTTAGGGTGTTTACCTGTTATAAGAGTTATCATGGCACATTCCAGTGGGGTCCCGCCTCCGGTGGCGAGGTATAAGACCCCCTGCTCCGGCAGGACCCCTTCAGTCTGAACTGGTGTATTCGTGTTAGTAGTTCCATTGTTACTCTATTAAAGCCTTCAATACTGAAGCCTTGGTTCCACGTGCTTATTGTCGCGCATCAATTTAATAGAGTAACAGAAAACTCACAGCTGTACAACAAGAAAAAAAAACAGAGAGTATGGAACAGATCCTAAAACCGGATCGTCTGACACTGGACCCACGTGCGGTCGGTGCAGCTAACACATTCGACCATTGGTGGAAGTGTTTTGAGGACTACCTGGCAGCCTCGGTAGCTATCACTACAGACAGTGATAAACTCCAGGTCCTCCACGCAAGGGTAAGCGACACGATTTACCTAGCCATTCGTGCAGCTCCCACTTACCCGGGTGCCGTCGAGCTCCTAAAAAAAAGATACACGAAGCCACCCAACGAGTTACATGCTCGTTACCTCCTCGGTACACGACGTCGGCAGTCGGGCGAAACCATGGAGGACTATGCCAATGAGCTCCTGCAGCTTGCCAGGGGTTGCGATTGTAAGGACGTATCAGCCGAACAATATATGTACGACCTCGCCCAAGATGCGTTCGTAGCAGGGGTAGGGTCCTCGTACATCAGGCTTAAATTGCTGGAAAAGGGGAAACTCGACTTGACCCAAGCAATGGAGATGGCCGTGATGCTGGAAGCGGCGTCGAAGAGCTTGGCGCTGTACCCCGAGGACCACGTGCAGTCAACGTGGTTGGAGCAAGCTCAGCTCCCTCCTCGCCCCGCTAACCCGCGCTCCCAGATCGATCCGACGACGGCGGCAGCTCCAGGTGGCCAGCGATGCTATTTTTGTGGTGGGGCCAAGCATCCACGGCAACAGTGTCCGGCAAGAACGGCAATCTGCAGCCAGTGCGGTAAAAAAGGCCACTACGGCAAAGTCTGCAGGTCCAAACCTAAAAACAGCAGTGCAGCTTGTAACCCTCCAGAACGGAGACAATCTCCTTCGGCGTCGCAGTACCCACGAGGTCCGACCATGTGCGATCCCAGGACGGCGCCATCGTGGCTGACAGAGGAGGAGGAAGACCACCAGGAGTCGCTGCGCTTGGCGCCCTCGCCCACGTGCGATTCATGGGGGCGGCCATCATGGTCCACGACGACTAGGAGCGACCAGCAGGGGTCCTCAGCATCCACATCGGCAGCATGCAGTGACGCCCAGGGGCCAACGGTGGCGTCGATCTCCCTGGATCAGACCAGGCACTACAGACTTGAACATTCCATGATGGATATAAAGGTTAGTGGTAGAACTGTGAATTGTCTGTTTGACAGTGGAAGCACCGAAAGTTTCATACACCCTGAAACTGCTAAAAGGTGTGGGCTCCGGGTTCTCCCTGCCAAGCAGACAATTTCCATGGCATCACGGTCCCGGTCTGTACCGATCCAAGGACGATGTATGGTAACTCTTGAGGTACAGGGCACAATTTACGAGCAATACAGGCTCCTTGTGTTACCTCACCTTTGCGCGCCAATTCTCCTCGGACTAAACTTTATGGTCCACATGAAGAGTGTGATCCTACAGTACGGTGGGCCACTCCCTTCACTGGCAGTAGGGAATCAGCCGCAGCCTCCAAATTGCCCAAAGCGCCCTGCATGCAATCTATCCACCCTGAAAATCACTACACCATCCCTTTTTAAAAATCTGGTACCTGGCTGCAAGCCCATCGCTACTAAATGTAGGCGTTACAGCGCTGAGGACCGGATCTTTATTAGATCTGAGGTTCAGCGGCTCCTCAAGGAAGGGATCATACAGGCCAGTGCTAGTCCGTGGAGAGCGCAGGTCGTGGTAGTCAAAAGCGGGAACAAACCTCGGATGGTCATCGACTATAGTCAGACCATTAATCGTTATACGCAGCTGGATGCGTATCCTCTCCCGCGCATTTCTGATATGGTCAATCAGATTGCGCAGTACCGAGTGTTTTCTACCATAGACCTTAAGTCCGCCTACCATCAACTCCCCATCCGCCCAGAGGACCGACAATATACGGCTTTTGAGGCGGATGGTCGTCTATACCAATTCCTCAGGGTTCCATTTGGTGTCACCAATGGGGTCTCGGTCTTCCAGCGTGCTATGGACCGAATGGTGGACCAGAACGGGTTGCGGGCTACCTTCCCGTACCTGGATAACGTCACCATCTGCGGCCATGACCAGCAGGACCACGACACGAATCTCCAACACTTTCTGCGCACTGCATCTCGCCTGAATCTGACCTATAACAGGGAGAAGTGCGTATTCCGTACGCGTAGGTTAGCCATCCTCGGATACGTGGTGGAAAACGGGGTCATTGGCCCTGATCCAGACCGTATGCGCCCACTTACTGAACTTCCCTTGCCCGCTAGCACGAAAGCACTGAGGAGATGCCTCGGGTTCTTTTCGTATTATGCACAGTGGGTCCCCAACTACGCGGACAAAGCTCGTCCGCTCATTAAGTCCACGACCTTCCCACTTACGCCGGAGGCCCAATTGGCCTTCAAGGCTTTGAAAAGCGACATCTCGAAAGCCACGGTGCACGCGGTGGATGAATCCATTCCTTTCCAGGTGGAGAGTGATGCATCTGATTTCGCCCTAGCCGCCACACTAAACCAGGCAGGCCCGTCGCGTTCTTTTCCCGCACCCTTCAAGGCCCAGAAATTCGGCACTCAGCGGTGGAGAAGGAGGCTCAGGCCATTGTGGAGGCAGTCAGACACTGGCGCCATTACCTGGCAGGGAAGCGGTTCACCCTGATCACGGATCAACGATCCGTGGCGTTTATGTTCAGCAACACGCAGAGGGGCAAGATCAAGAACGATAAGATCTTGCGGTGGAGAATTGAGCTCTCCACCTATAATTACGATATTATGTATCGTCCAGGGAAGCTCAATGAGCCCTCGGATGCCCTCTCGCGCGGAACATGCGCCATCATGCAGGAGGACCACTTGAAGGCTCTCCACAATGATCTGTGTCATCCTGGAGTCACCAGACTCTACCACTTCATCAAAGCCCGCAACCTGCCCTACTCGGTGGAGGATGTCAGGTCAGTGACTAGAAGCTGTCGGATTTGCGCAGAATGCAAACCACACTTTTATCAACCAGACCGGGCACAATTGGTCAAGGCCACTCGCCCTTTTGAGAGGCTGAGTGTGGATTTTAAGGGCCCCCTTCCCTCAACGGACCGGAATGTCTATTTCCTCAACATAATAGACGAGTATTCCCGGTTTCCGTTTGTTGTCCCCTGTGCGGACACGTCGACTGCCACCGTCATCAAGGCATTCAGTGAGCTTTTTACCCTGTTCGGGTACCCCTGCTATATTCATAGCGACAGGGGCTCGTCGTTCATGAGCAACGACTTGAGGCAATTCCTGCTCTCATTCGGGATTGCCTCTAGTAGAACCACGAGCTACAACCCTCGGGGTAACGGACAGGTGGAAAGGGAGAATGCTACAGTCTGGAAGGCTGTCCTACTGGCACTGAAATCCAGGGGCCTTCCAGTCTCCCGTTGGCAGGAGGTCCTTCCAAATGCGCTCCATTCTATCCGCTCCCTCCTGTGTACGGCAACCAATGCTACTCCCCACGAGAGGATGTTCTCATTCCCTCGGAAGTCGTCCTCGGGAACCTCATTGCCAGCCTGGTTGACGTACCCAGGACCCGTCCTTCTGCGGCGACATGTGAGGGCTCGCAAGTCCGACCCCTTGGTCGAACCGGTCCAACTCCTCCACGCCAACCCTCAGTATGCCTATGTGGCATATCCTGACGGGCGAGAGGACACTGTCTCCATTAGAGACCTGGCGCCCGCAGGGGACGTAGCAACTCCTGTCGCTCCTATTCCCCCAGTCACGAATCCACTACTCCTCATTGCTTCCCCAGACGTGGCGCGGTCAGCACCGGGACCAGTGCATAACACTTTTACTCCCATGTACAGCTTGCCTGAGACTCGGAGATCGGCACCACCATCATCACCACCACCACCACCACCAAACGTTCCAGGATCCCCTGCACCATCGCCTCACCAGGGCCGGCCGGCCCGGGAGTCCTTGAGGGGACAGCCAGACGTTGCTTTGGAAAGAACGCCACCACAAGCACCTGCTCCGGTTTCGCAACCGGTGTTGAGGAGATCGCAGCGTCGGTGCGGTCCTCCAGACCGTCTGGACTTGTGAATTCTGTGAATTGTCTGTTTATATGACCTGTTTTTCTTGCACCCCGCCACCTTTTGTTCTTAAAGGAGGGGTGAATGTGGTGAACCATCGTTGGTTCACCACTGGGGGTTGTTACTATGTTACTGTTGGGCTAGGGTGTTGTTACTGTGGGGGTTGTACAATGTTGTTGGGTTAGGGTGTTTACCTGTTATAAGAGTTATCATGGCACATTCCAGTGGGGTCCCGCCTCCGGTGGCGAGGTATAAGACCCCCTGCTCCGGCAGGACCCCTTCAGTCTGAACTGGTGTATTCGTGTTAGTAGTTCCATTGTTACTCTATTAAAGCCTTCAATACCGAAGCCTTGGTTCCACGTGCTTATTGTCGCGCATCAGCTACCTGCATGTGGGGAGCTACACTAAACCCCGCTGGAGTGAAGCACTCCTAGCTGGGGGTGGTGGGGGGTCGGGGCGGTGGGGAGGTGGCTAACGAGCCTGGAGATTTCAGTCCCGGGCCCGCGAATAATATTAAAATTGTATGCAAATAAATATTTGCATAAATTATGCAGCTCCGCATCTATTTCTGGCACAGAGCTGACGGCACTGGAAATCCGGCTGCCGGAGACGCACGGAGGCTGTGGTGCCCAGTGGGGAACCCGTGAAACATGCTCCGCACGAGTCTCCCAGGCCGTTGCACTACAAAAGCAGTGCAGCTGGCTGCCTGAATTGCCCATCCTTATGTCAATCGGATATTATAATTAAGCAAGTGTAAGGTGGTTTTGATCGGTTTTAAAAACTGCGCATTTATATAATGTAACCTTTTATGATTGGATGGAGAGAACTCCTTTTTATTAGTACATACTAATTATTTGTAATCAAAGCTGAGATTTTAATTGTTTGTGTATTTCTGAATTTTTCACTCTGAATGGTCATTCCGGGTCCTATAGCTATAGGAACGTTCATCCTAAAGCCACTCTGTTACTTTGTCTACTTGAGGGGAATGATAGTTTTAAATACAACAAGAAAACTACCAAAACAGCCCCGAACACGGTTAATTTCGTATAAATAGATTTTATGACAAATCACTTCCTTTCATCCTTGCATGCATCACAAATGACAGGACAAATTGGCAGAAACAGCTCAGATATTAGAGGAATAATGCTAATGACTCGCATGATCTTACACATTACAAAGAAGGCAAATGACGATGGTGCATGTGCTATTGCATGGAGCCATTTTTTCTATTTTTTTCATGGGATGTTAACATTGCTGGCAAGGCCATTATTTGTTGCTCATCGCTAATTGCCCTTGAGAAGGTGGCAGTGAACCAACTTCTTGAACTGCTGCAGTCCATCTGCTGTATGTACACCTACAGTGCTGTTAGGAAAGAAATTACAGGATTTTGATCCAATGAAAGTGAAGGAATGGTAATACAGTTTCATGTCAGGATGGCATGTGCATGGCTTGGAGAGGAATTTGAAGCAAAATGTAAATTAAATGTAGATTTCTTAGAATCTGTCTTTGGATGGGAAAGTACAAAATAGTATGATCTTTCATGTAGTAAACTTGAAAAGCAAAAACAAACATTCTCCCAACATATCCCCCTTTCATATTATTTGGCACTGGTTGACAGAAAGGATGCTTTGTGAGCCATATCCTCCTCCCAAGATATTTTGTTACATCAGGGCTTTACCTGGCTTGTGAACTAATGAAACTAGCCCATGAGATGATGATGAGCTTGAATGCAAAGTATTTGAACCTGAGTCCTTCATCTGATGATCAAATGCTCCCATGTACTGAATAAGCAAGTCAATTAGTATCATGCAAAGCAAATGTATCTCTTTATTCCAGTAATTGGGTTCATGTCACACTATTTGTAACTCCCACAGTTGCGTGGACCTGCAGAGTTTCACTGGCTGTCTTGTCTGGAGACAATACACATCTTTTTAGCCTGTGTTGATGCTCTCTCCACTCCCATTGTTTTGTTTCTTAAAGACTGGATTAGTTGTAAGTATTCGCATTCCAACCATTATTCATGTAAATTGAGTCTGTGTCTTTATAAGCTCTGTTTGTGAACAGAATTCCCACTCACCTGAAGAAGGGGCTTAGAGCTTCGAAAGCTTGTGTGGCTTTTGCTACCAAATAAACCTGTTGGACTTTAACCTGGTGTTGTTAAACTTCTTACTGTGTTTACCCCAGTCCAACGCCGGCATCTCCACATCATCTCTTTATTCCTGCAGGCATTCTGTGTTCATTGCCATACGCATAAGCAGGATTAATTCAAAACATGCGAAGTTAGATTGTGTTGCAAAAGCTATTCCACCAGATTTAATTGCAATATAAATCTGGTAAGGGTGACTGCTTTCTGTGCTTCATCTTTATCTCTGGGGCTTGGAGTCAAAGCCATCCCAAACTGATGGGATGGAAGTATTTTCTTTCTCTGCCAGCTTTAAGAATTCTACATTAAATAATTTTGAGCAGTATCAATCCAGCTCCTAATAAACAGTGAGCCATAGAACGACGCTATCCGTATGTAGCACAAGTTGTGTCTAAATTGTCCATTTAATTCTGATGGCTTAGTGTGGGGAAATGGAATAAACACACCTCAGTGCAAAGCAGGTGCTTTTGAAATTAAAGTGGGATAGAATGTAACTGGTTGTGGTTTTCACCTGGTTATGAGCTGTCTGGGAGTGTTTGATCAAACTGTGCGACAAAATGGAAGACTATTGCACTCTTCAGCACTAAGATCTCTCTTGAGCATGACATTTACAATGAGGTAGGAATATAGGAATATACATGACTGAAGACCATCTGGATATTTAGTTGCCCATCCTCCAGGTTTGTGCTGGGCAGATCTGTTCTGATGCAGCCAGTTGCTAATCCACTTCAATACTTACCCACCTATTCCCACCTACATTTTAACTGTCCTGGCAATACTGTCCCTGTGATGGAGATCAGCTGCACATCTTTTTGAAGCAGATGACACAGTTCTAATACTACCTCTCTCTCAGCCTGTTTTTTGTGAGGGCAGTTTTTCCTCTCGCATGTGAGCCTATGCATAAATTTGGTGACAAAATAGTGGATCAGCTATAGTCAGCTTTTTGGTAGCACCCTGGTATCCATGACATTCCTCTTTGTATTTTGTCCTATAGAATTAAATTATGAGAGAGTGGTCACTGAATGAAATCTTCAATAATTCACAACTGGATGGAAACTAAAAGGAAAGAATGCAATTTTAAGGGAACTTTTGACAACCAGCAAGAACTTACATGTAAAACAAAAGCAAATTCCTGCGTATGCTGGAACCTGAAACAAAAAAGGAAAATGCTGAAAAACCTCTGGGTCTGACAGCATTCTGAAGAGAGAGTAGAACTAATGTTCCAAGTCTGGATGACTCAAGTTCAGTATGCTGCATATATTATTCAATGATTCAAGAATTTTGCAGTTTCTCCCACTAGTTTGGATTTGATTAGAAATTAAAATGAAACATTCATATAATTATGTAAAGTCTTTATTTTTGTGACCTAGAGTAGCTCAAAAATGTTTTAGCAATCAAAGATATGTGTAAGTGTCGGAGTGATGTACAAAATACTGAATATCATTTAAAGAATACATGGTATATAATTTACTCACTCAAGTAGCCTGAATTCATATTTTGTAATAATTTTCATCTAAAGCTGAGCAATTGGACAAAAGATAAAAGCAAATTACTGCGGATGCTGGAATCTGAAACCAAAAGAGAAAATGCTGGAAAATCTCAGCAGGTCTGGCAGCATCTGTAAGGAGAGAAAAGAGCTGATGTTTCGATGCCAGATGACCCTTTGTCAAAGCTAAAGGGCATAGAAAGTGGGAGATATTTATATTGCAGGGGGAGGGAATGAAAGATGAGCCATAGCCACAGAAACCAGGGGAAAAGACTGCTAATAGCTGTCTACAGAGAGAATAAAGGGTGTGAATGGCCAAACGGCAGAGAAGCTAAAATGAAGGTGTTGGGGGAGGGGGGGGGGGGAGGGGGAGGAAAATGAAGAAAGACAATAAAAAAATAAAAGGTAGAGAACAGTAAAAAATAAAATAAAACAGAATGAAAACAAAGGGGTCGAGGTTGGGTAGAGCAAATCGTCTGAAGTTGTTGAATTCGATATTGAGACCGGAAGATTGTAAAGCGCCTAGCCAGAAGATGAGATGCTGTTCCTCCAGTTCACGTTGAGCTTCACTGGAACATTGCAGCAAGCCAAGGACAGACATGTGGGCATGGGAGCAGGATTGTATGTTAAAATGGCAAGCAACCGGAAGGTCAGGGTCCTGATTGTGCATGGACCGAAGGTGCTCAGCAAAGCGACCATCCAGTCTACGCTTGGTTTCTCCGATATAGAGGAGACTACATTGGGAGCAGTGAATGCAATACACCAAACTGAAAGAGGTCCAAGTGAAACACTGCTTAACCTGGAATGAATGTTTTGGACCTTGGATGGTGTCCAACAATTGGACTATTGTTCCATTACAGGTCTGTCTCACACATTTATTTCCTGCATTTAGGTTTAAACTTTTGTTTAGGGTCCCACATTTTGCAGATATGAAACGCTGGCTTTGGTTCCACTAGACTTTGTTTAAACACTTTGTCAATATAAAGTTGAAAAAGTCTTCACAAAC
This sequence comes from Mustelus asterias, assembly GCF_964213995.1. NCBI lineage: Eukaryota > Metazoa > Chordata > Chondrichthyes > Carcharhiniformes > Triakidae > Mustelus > Mustelus asterias. The sequence continues at coordinate 63,333,976 of NC_135803.1, read as the reverse complement.
AGTAGTGCTTACATTCATAATGTAATTCTATATTTGTTCTATGAAATCTTTAAAACCATTCCACCTACATTATTAGTAAGATTTGCTGGGAAAGGCTGTATAATGAATATTGTTGTTCCATTACCTATTCTTATCGCCAAATAAACTATAGAAATGGTGGTTGTATTTTGAAACCTGCAAGTAGTATGTGTGCATTAAAATGATAATGTCTTCAATAGATTTGTTCTTTTGACAGAACAGATGAAGACATTTATTACTATACTAACATTATCCCTGAGGAAAATGAATCGTCAGTTGTCATGGACACAAACCCATTGAGGAGAAAATTCACAATACACAACTTAAATGTCTCAATAGAAGAAATGGTAAAAAAATGGGCATACAGGAAAGTCTGTAAGGACAGTAAAATGCCATACATTGGGCTGTGTCCTAGGAAAACTTCTAATGCACTTGGCATGAAATTTTTGTCCTTTAAAGTTCTTATTGAGTAAATAATTCACTTTTCTATTTTAGTCATTTTTGGTAATTAATATCCTAATCCTAAAACTGTCTCAACAGCCAAATACTTTCAACTGGAGACTATTGTCTCCATTGCCAATTATAATAAATTAAACAGAGCACTAGGGCTCCAGTTTGCTTCTAATTACAGCCCACGTTTGAACAGTTTGGGGGTGTTAATACTGCACCACATTCTTCTATCTAGAAAAAGAAATAACATTCCCTATAATATTTGCTCTGCTGCATTACGGAGGGAGGGGGGGGGGGGGGGGGGGGTGGTAAGTGGACACAGCCAACTTTTGTCCTAAAGCTTACTCCAATCAAAATCAACAACAGAATAATAACCTGGAATTGGAGAAGGGCATCTTGTTTGCGGGAATTGAAGGTTTTTGCTACTTTGCCTACGCATTTTTGTCTGACTATTTGATGCTTTAGAAGTATCTCCAACACGTTTCTTTGATCATATCTAGCTTTCCTGTGGCAAGTACAGCTTTTAGATTTCCCATTGTCAATCATTCTTATTCTATATTTTGAAGAGAAAGAAGATGAAGATATGGAAGAGTCTAGACGAGTTATCTGAAGGAAGGCAACATAGACTTATTTTACGAATATGTAGATGCCCATTCCATAGGGTTTACAGTCCAAAAAGATCTTACTATCTCTCTCTACTGCCAAAGGCTGTGTTTCCCTTGAAGCTGCTAAGGAGTTTTGTTAGCTGCTGGCAACTTCTATGAGAACAGCACAGTCTTCAGCAATCAAAAGCACTGTTTTGAGTTTATTTGAAACTGGATCCTTCTAAGCAACATCTGGTAGCCTTTGTCATCACATAAGAATAGAACACTGATGTTTTCCTCTCAACCAATCAACTAAATAAGGAGGCCGTTCTTTCCAATTATACAGCCTGCACAGGTCTTCAAGAGCAATTGATGGAATTCATGTGGCACCCCAAGGCTCATATGAAAATCCATGCAACTTCATGAACTAGGAAAGACTTCCACTTGATTAGCCACTCTGCTTATGCCCTATAATCCAATAAGATGAGGAGTTGGGGTGGAGGGATGTGATGAATGGTGAAAAGAGAGCAGATCAAATATAATGAGGCCTATGGGATCACATGAATTGTGATGGGGTAAACTGAAAGGATTCTGATGTAGGTACCTGTTGAAATATGAGGAAGCTCTGAATTACAGAACAGCATCAGTTTCCAGAATCGTTGTTGCTTACTTCATACATGAAATATTGTTGTGGAGAAAGACTCTCTGCTCTGAAAACTGAAAGGGATACTGCAAAAGATGAAGGAGAACTTCTATCCCCATAAGAGGGTAAGGGTGCACAGGATGCCATGGAACAGCAGAACCAGCCAGTAGTCAAAGAAAGGGGGGCACATTTTACTGCTCAATGCTTTCAGGAGGCCAAATGAAGTAATTTCACACATGCTTGGTCTTCCCCACACCAAGGATGGAACCTTAGTGCTTTAGTCTCTGGAGTAACATTGACCATTTGCAGGTCAAGAAACCAAACGTCACAGTAGTGGGCCTTCAGGTTGCCCTTTACAGTGTTCAACCAATTATGATTCCACGCCAGGACTGTTGCCTAATTAGACATTTGTCTATTTCGTTCATAAATAAGAAGTTTAAATTTGATGTGCGATAATTCAGCTCCAAAAAAGTGACAAACTCACATAGGCATGAACTCTGAGGTCCATGTGGTCAAGCTACGTTCATTTTCCAGAATAAGGTTCAGCTAAAGATGCTCGCAAATTCATGCAGCTCAATGATAACTACTTCAAACCATTGTGGCTTTTCGGTACCAACTACTTTCCATGGGGCACCCCTTGAGTGTGATGAGGTTCAGCGTGGTTTGTTTCCCTGGTGCCATAAAAGCCTCAGGTGATGTATCTTAATGAGACAGATGTCTCAGTGGGGCCGGCTTCTGGCCAGCTTTATCTTGCAGTAACTCGAAGTACTAGGCTAATGTCTGAAGCTTCCTCTAAATTGGAAAAGGGCTAACTCCAATGGCTGAGAAAGAGTCTAGCCAGGGTAAAATGGAACCAATGACTGTAAGGAAAACTGTAATGGAACAATTGGTGATCTTTAAGAAGGATATGTTTCAGGCTTAGGCTAGGTTCATTCCAAAAAGGGTGAAAAGTAGGGGAAACAAAGCCAGGGTCTTTTGGATGACAAAGGTGACAGAGAAAACAGGGGCTGATTCTCCCGTCCCGCTGCTCTAATTTTACTCTGAAATACTTGATCCCGGAGGCTCGCGGTGGTTGTGGTACCCAGCGGAGAGCCTGCGAAACGGCCTCCGCTATTATCTCCCTGCCCTTTGCGCTGCTAGAGCAGTGCAGCGGGCTGTGAGAATCGCCACCAATATGTTGTGTTGAAAATAGATATCAGTAATACACTGAGTTTGATTACAAATTCTATTATCAAGCACAAAGGGATGCCATCAGATCCTCCTGCTCATGATATGATTATGGATTTTAGTTTGCGATAAATAAACAAGCAGCACGGTAGCACAGTGGTTAGCACTGCTGCCTCACAGTGCCAGGGGCTCTGGTTCGATTCCCGGCTTGGGTCAGTGTCTGTGTGGAGTTTACACATTCTCCCCGTGTCTGCGTGGGTTTCCTCTGGGTGATACAGTTTCCTCCCAGTCCAAAAGTCATGCTGGTTAGGTTAATTGGCCATGTTAAATTCTCCCTCAGTGTACCCGAACAGGCACCGGAGTGTGGCGACTAGGGGATTTTCACAGTAACTTCATTGCAGTGTTGATGTAAGCCTACTTGTGACTAATAAATTTAACTTTAACAATAGTTGCACAATTGGGCATGGTGTTTGGGATGGCATGTCAGCTGATACTGTGTCCATAGAGAGAGAGATAGAATGTCATAGAAATATAGAAGATAGGAGCAGGAGGAGGCCATTTGGCCCTTCAAGCCTGCTCCGCCATTCATTACGATCATGGCTGATCATCCAATCCAATAGCCTAATCCTGCTTTTTCCTCATAACCCAAGTGCTATATCCAGCCGCCTCTTGAATACATTCAATTGCCAAAGAGGAATAAATGTGAATGAGCGTTGATACAATTCACGATACCCACGTGATTACCACTGTCAATGAATGGTTCCAGGGATGAGGGATTTTAGCTGCAAAGTTAGGTCAGAGAAGCTGGGGTTGCAAAGAAGATTGCGGGAAGATTTAATGGAAGTGTACAAGAATATGACACTTTAGAAAAGGTAGACAAAGAAAAGTTGTTCCCATTAGTTGATACAAGGACTAGGGGACATAAATTCAAGATTTCGGGAAAGAGACACAGGGGGTGTGTAAGGAAGAACTTTTTTTACATAATAAGTGGTAATGACCTGGAACTCACTGCCTATGAGAGTGCTGGAAATAAAAACAGCAATAATTTCTAAAGGAAATTGAATGGGAACTAATATCCTTCTGAATACTGTCAACCTTTCTTCTCATGCTTTTGCTGCATGGTGGCTGATACATCAGCAACAGACACTGCATCATGATTGGTGCATGGATGGAGATGGCCACCTGTGCCTTGTCGGAAAGGATCCCTCCAAGCTCTGTGGAAAACACTGTGCCAGAACCAGATTCTTTCATGTTCGTTGATGTTGAATGTCAGTTTTCTGGCAAGTTACCCAGTGCACCAAGCATTTGAGTGTGTACACCAATCGGCCTTTCTCTACAACCCACTAAAGTCATCAGCCCAGTTCTCTGCAGCAAAACATGCGTGCTAGCTCTGGCTAGCTTGCAGCTAAGCTACACTTTCCTCTTATCCTGCCCTCAGACTACTTTTGTCTAGTGTTGCTACATGCAGATCTCCCCTCTATGCTATTTAAATTACTCAGTGTTAGTATCTCAGCTGGAGGCTATGACTATGAAATTGAGTGTTGATGAGTCTTCATCTTTACTGTCTTCTTTCTCCAGTGCCTGGGTGGGTTGACCTTTTGGGTATCTGTAAGGAAATAGAGTAAAGGTACAGGTATGGCCAAGGGAGAGATGGAAATAAGAAGTGCCTAGTAATACTATCAGCAGCATCTCAGTCAGAATAGATTGAGGGATCGGATGGAAGTTGGACAAGAGAAGAAGGATTAGATTTGCGGATACCTTCATCTTCAACGGATTCAGTTCACCCAGTGGCCATTACCGCAGCGAAATCCTTCCTATTCCATACTTATATTGGCCAGTGCCGTCTTCTCCTGGGGGGGATATAACGTGCAGATGTGCCACTTTTTCTTCACTTAGTTTACATGCAGTATTTTTTTTATTCATTCGTGGGACATGGACATCGCTGGCTGGCCAGCATTTATTGCCCATCCCTAGGTACCCGAGGCAGTTGAGAGTCAACCACATTGCTGTGGCTCTGGAGTCACATGTAGGCCAGACCAGGTAAGATTGGCAGATTTCCTTCCCTAAAGGACATAACATAGAACAGTACAGGCCCTTCGGCCCACGATGTTGTGCCGAACCTTTTCCAAAACCAAGATCAAGCTATCCCACTCCCTATCATTCGAGTGTGCTCCAATATCTCTATGTGCCTATCCAATAACCGCTTGAAAGTTCCTAAAGTGTCCGACTCCACTATCACAGCAGGCAGTCCATTCCACACCCCAACCACTCTCTGAGTAAAGAACCTACCTCGTACATCCCTCCTATATCTCCCACCACGAACCTTATAGTTATGCCCCCTAGTAACAGCTACATCCACCCGAGGAAATAGTCTCTGAACGATCACTCTATCTACCCCCCTCATCATCTTATAAACCTCTATTAAGTCGCCTCTCAACCTCCTCTGCTCTAAAGAGAAAAGCCCTAGCTCCCTCAACCTTTGCTCATAAGACCTACCCTCCAAACCAGGCAACATCCTGGTAAATCTCCTTTGCACTCTTTCCAGTTCTTCCACATCCTTCTTATAGTAAGGTGACCAGAACTGCACATAATATTCCAAATGTGGTCTCACCAAGGTCCTGTACAGTTGCAGCATAACCCCACGGCTCTTAAACTCAATCCCCCTGTTAATAAACGCTAACACACTATAGGCCTTCTTCACGGCTCTATCCACTTGAGTGGCAACCTTCAGAGATCTGTGGATATGAACCCCAAGATCTCTCTGTTCCTCCACACTCCTCAGAACCCTACCTTTGACCCTGTAATCCGCAGTCAAATTTGTCCTACCAAAATGAATCACCTCGCACTTATCAGGGTTAAACTCCACGTGCCATTTTTCGGCCCAGCTCTGCATCCTATCAATGTCTCTTTGCAGCCTACAACAGCCCTCCACCTCATCCACTACTCCATCAATCTTGGCGTCATCTGCAAATTTACTGATCCACCCTTCAGCCCCTTCCTCCAAGTCATTTATAAAAATCACAAATAGCAGAGGACCCAGCACTGATCCTTGTGGTACACCGCTGATAACTGGTCTCCAGTCTGAAAATTTTCCATCCACCACCCTCTGTCTTCTATGAGATATGATGTGGAAATGCCGGCGTTGGACTGGGGTAAACATAGTAAGGATTAGTATTCTATGAGATAGATAGCCAGTTACTTATGCAATCGGCCAAATTTCCCTCTATCCCACACCTCCTTATTTTCTTCATGAGCCGACCATGGGGGACCTTATCAAACGCCTTACTAAAATCCATGTATATGACATCTCTACCTTCATCGACACACTTAGTTACCTCCTCAAAAAATTCAATCAAATTTGTGAGACAAGACTTACCCTTCACGAATCCATGTTGACTATCCCAGATTAAGCTGCATCTTTCTAAATGGTTGTAAATCCTATCCCTCAGGACCTTTTCCATTAACTTGCCGACCACTGAAGTAAGACTAACCGGCCTATAATTACCAGGGTCATTCCTGTTTCCTTTCTTGAACAGAGGAACAACATTCGCCACTCTCCAGTCCTCTGGCACTATCCCCGTGGACAGTGAGGTCCCAAAGATCAAAGCCAAAGGCTCTGCAATCTATCCCTTGCCTCCCAAAGAATCCTAGGATATATCTCATCTGGCCAAGGGGACTTATCGACCTTCAGGTTTTTCAAAATTGCTAATACATCTTCCCTCAGAACATCCGCCTCCTCCAGCCTATCAGCCTGTATCACACACTCATCCTCAAAAACATGGCCCCTCTCCTTGGTGAACACTGAAGAAAAGTATTCATTCATCGCCTCTCCTATCTCTTCTGACTGCATGTACAAGTTCCCACTGTCCTTGACCGGCCCTAACCTCACCCTGGTCATTCTTTTATTCCTCACATAAGAGTAAAAGGCCTTGGGGTTTCCCTTGATCCGACCTGCCAAGGACTTCTCATGCCCCCTCCTAGCTCTCCTAAGCCCTTTTTAGTGAACCAGTTAAATTTTTCTGACAATTGACAATGGTTTCATGGTCATCAATAGATTATTAATTCATATTTTTTTAAGGAATTCAAATTCCACCACCTGCCATGGCAGGATTTGAACCCGGGTCCCCAGAACATGAGCTGAGTTTCTGGATTAATAGCCTAGCGATAATACCACTGGGCCATCACCTCCTCTTATTTTCCTACCACTTGCTCTGCAGCAAAGGTAGATAGGGCAAAATTTTCCCACTCCATTATGCTGGTTGAGTAGTGCAACGGGGCAGGAAATGCCAACGGGAGGCCAAATGCGGGGTGGGGTGGGGGGCGGGGGGGCGGCGGCGATATCGGGACTGGGTGGGGGGACAGCGATTGGGGGGAGGGGGTGGAAGTCAGGGCTGGCGATGTCTGGGGGAGGCAGGGAGGTAGGTCGGGCCTGGCGATGTCCTTAGATTTCGGGGGGGGGGGAAACGTGGCTTCGGGGCCAGCATTTGGGGATGGCAGGGCGTCAGTGTCTAAGGGGCCAATTGGGAGAATGGCGATTGCGGTGGGGGGGGGTGGGGGGGCAGACTGGGGACGGAGACATGTTGGCGCTTGTGCATGGCCCCCTCAGCAGTCTGATGCCAGCCTCTCCAGCTGGATTAGGCCCCACTCCTCCCACTAGTGTAAATCTCTTTTTGGCCTCTATGCCGCACAGAGTGATGTAAATTCATTTCACTAAGTTTGTCCAAAACGGGTGGGAAAACCTTGATTTTTTTTTGGAAAATCACGCCCCATTAGTTTATACTGCCAGGTAACATAAGCACTGTATCATTGGCCTTTACACTGAACTTTTATTGCAATGAGTTTTGCGCTCAGTATTCTCATTGGATCTGACTGAATAGGGTCAGCAGGAGATATCAGATATGGAGGAGAAATTTCCATAAATAACTTAACCATCAATGATGGGGGAACCCAGCACAGCAGTGCAAAAGATAAAGCTGAAGCAATTGCAGCAATATTCAGTCAGAAGTGCCAAGTGGATGATCCAACTTTAGATCCCCAAAATCACAGAAGCCAGTCTTCAGCTAATTCAGTTCACTCCACATGATATCAAGAAATGACAGAAGGCATTGGATACTGCAAAGGCTATGGGCCCTGACAATATTTCAGCAATAGTACTGAAGACTTGTGTTGCAGAACTTGCTGTGCCCCTAGCCAAGCTGTTCCAGTACAGCCACAATACTGGCATCTACCAGGCAATGCAGAAAATTGCCCAATAGGTCAGCACGGCGGCACAATTGTTAGCACTGCTGCCTCACAGCGCCAGGGACCGGGGTTCAATTCTGGCCTTGGGTGACTGTCTGTGTGGAGTTTGCACTTTCTCCCGGTGTCTGATTGGGTTTTCTCTGGGTTCTCTGGTTTCTTCCACATTCCAAAGATGTGCGGGTTAGGTTGATTGGCCATGCAAAATTATCCCTTAGTGTCAGGTGGATTAGCAGGGTAAATACATGGGGTTATGGGGATAGGGCCTGGGTGGGATTTTGTCGGTGCAGGCTCAAAGGGCCAAATGGCCTCCTCTGCACTGTAGGAGTTCTATGACTCTAATATGTCCTGTACACAAAAAGCAGGATAAATCCAACCTGGTCAATTACCACCCTATCAGTTAAGCGATGGAAGGGGTCATCAACAGTGCTATCAAGCAGCACTTGCTTCGAATAACCTGCTCACTGATGCTCAGTTTGGGTTCCATCTGGGCTGCTTAGTTCCTGACATCATTACAACATTGATTTGAATATGAACAAAAGTGCTGAACTCCATAGATGAGGCGAGAATGACTACCCAGGCATCAAGGCAACATTTGACCGAGTATGGCATCAAAGAGATCTAGCAAAACCGGAGTCAATGAGAATTAGATGAAAATCTGTCTGAGGGACACCAGTGATATCCTGGAACTGAAATGATTGACCTCCAACAACTACCTTTGTGCTAGGAATGACACCAGCCATCAGACAGATTTTCCTTTGAATCTCATTGACTCCAGTTTTGCTCGGTCTCCTTGATGCCAAGTATCCCTCAGGATTGTGCCCGAGGCCCAAGCATCTTTAGCTGCTTCATCAAAAACCTTTCTTTTATAATAATATTCAAAGTGGGATATTCGCTGATGATTGCACTATCTTCAACATCATTTGTGATTCCTCAGATACCGACGCAGGCCAAATGCAGCAAGACCTGGATAATATCCAGGCTTGGGCTGGAAAGTGGCAAGTACCATTCACACCATACAAGTGCCAGGCAATGACTATCTCCAACAAGAGAGAATCTAACCATTGCCCCTTGACATTCAATAGCATTAGCATGGCTGAATCCCCCACTAGCATTTTTGATTTGATTTGATTTGATTTATTATTGTCACATGTATTAACATACAGTGAAAAGTATTGTTTCTTGCGCACTATACAGACAAAACATACCGTTCATAGTGAAGGAAACGAGAGAGCGCAGAATGTAGTGTTACAGTCATAGCTAGGGTGTAGAGAATGATCAACTTAATGCAAGGTAAGTCCATTCAAAGGTCTGACAGCAGCAGGTTCTTGAGTTGGTTGGTACGTGACCTCAGACTTTTGTATCTTTTTCCCGAAGGAAGAAGGTGGAAGAGAGAATGTCCGAGGTACGTGGGGGCCTTAATTATGCTGGCTGCTTTGCCGAGGCAGCGGGAAGTGTAGACAATGGATGTAGTCAATGGATGGAAGGCTGGTTTGCAAGATGGATTGGGCTACATTCACGGCCTTTTGTAGTTCCTTGCGGTCTCGGGTGGAGCAGGAGCCATACCAAGCTGTGATACAACTAGAAAGGATGCTTTCTATGGTGCATCTGTAAATGTTGGTGAGAGTTGTAGCTGACATGCCAAATTTCCTTAGTCTTCTGAGAAAGGAGAGGCATTGGTGGGCTTTCTTAACTATAGTGTCGGCGTGGGGGAACCAGGACAGATTGTTGGTGATCTGGACACCTAAAAACCTGAAGCTCTTGACCCTTTCTACTTCATCCCTGTTGATGTAGACATGGGCATGTTCTCCTTTACGCTTCCTGAAGTCGATGACAATCTCCTTCGTTTTGTTGACATTGAGGGAGAGATTATTGTTGCCGCATCAGTTCACCAGATTCTCTATCTCATTCCTGTACGCTGTCTCGTCATTGTTTGAGATCCGACCCACTACGGTGGTGTCATCAGCAAACCTGAAAATCGAATTGGAGGGTAATTTAGCCACACAGTCATAGGTGTATAAGGAGTATAGTAGGGGGCTGAGAACACAGCCTTGTGGGACACGGGTGTTGAGGATGATCGTGGAGGAGGTGTCATTGCCTATCCTTACTGATTGTGATCTGTGAGAGATGGTGAGAGTGGTTTGCAGTGTTAAGGGTGTGGTTGTGTCCAATGAGATTCTTCGCTCTGGTCGGTGTGTGGATGGAGGATTTGTTGCTTTGCTTGCAGTTCCTGCGTCGGTAGGTGGGTCTGCACGGTCAGGTGTTCCGGGTTGTTATCGGGCTGCGTTTTGGCTTCACCAGTCGGTGGATATCCAGACCACGCTCCGGCGTGGACGGGTCGAAGGCCGGTAAGTGGATAATGTCCCTGGGGTCGCGGTTGCAAATTAGTCCGTGTATCAGGGTCCACTGGCTCACTGCCAGTTCAGGCTCTTCCTTCAGAGGTCGGAGGATCTCTAGATTTGGAAGTGAATTTAAAAGAGCATATCCTGGGGGTTACCATTGACTAGAAACTTAGCTGGACCAGTCATACAAATACTGTGGCTACAAGAGCAGGTCAGAGGTTTGGAAATCTGCAGCAAGTAACTCACCTCCTGACTCCCCAAAACCACCTACAAGGCACAAGTCAGGAGTGTGATGGAACATTCTCACTTGTGAGGATGACTGCAAGCTCCAATAATACTCAAAAAGTTTGACACTATCCAAAGCAAAGCAGCCTACTGGATTCTCATCCCACTCACAAACATTCACTCCCTCTATCACTGATGCACAGTGACAGCAGTATGTACCAGTTATAAAATACACTGCTGGAATGCACCAATCCTTCTTAGTCAGCACCCACCAAACCCGCAACGATTACCATCTAGAAGGACAATGGCAGCATACACATGGGATCATCATCACCTGGAAGTTCCTCTCCAAACCACCCACCACCTTGACTTGGAAATAATACCGCTATTCCTTCACTGTCACTGAGTTAATTCTGGAACTCCCTTCCTAACAGTAATATGGGTGTACCTGCACCGCATGAACTTCAGCAGTTCAAGAAGGCAGTTCATTACCACCTTCTCAAGGACAATTATGGATAATAAGTTTATTTCTTAGTGTCACAAATAGGCTTACATTAACACTGCAATGAAGTTACTGTGCTTCAACATAGTTACATTTACTATATACACTCTGGATTAAGCGAGGGGCTTTACTCATTTACCACCCCCTTGGTGTACATTGGCTGATAGGCCTTACATAGTGGCCTTTCATTTTGCATGGTTGCGCGCGTCTCAAAAGGGAAACTTGTGAGCGGCCTGCGCAGTTACTTCCATGTGTCGTGGGTTTATGATGAGCATTGGTTAGGCCTCCTAAAATTACAAATGATTATATACTATAGTTTGGCAGGAAGAATAACACTACAGGGAAATTGAAAATGCAGTTTCAGGGGCATGCGGCAGCTATAAGTAGAAGATGTTTAATCATCTTCAACATCCTGTGCATATTTTGCTGTCTGATGCAATCAGAACGAAGTAATTATGCAGCAGGGTATAGCAGTAGTTAAAATGTCTAAAAGGATGTAATCTATGCTATTTACATATTAATGTCTCATTTAAATATATGACGTTACTCTTGTATCATGGACTTCTGTGTATGAAACACACAACTCTTTGGCCTATGATATTTTCTGAAACTTGTAAATCTTTCTGTTGATTTTTCACAGCTTCCTGATATTGTGTTTTATATGTAGCTTTTTAAAAGCTTTTTATTTGGAATTATTGTTCCTTTCATTGGTATAAGTATTAGGAAAATACTACATTGTCAAATTTGTTGTTATAAAAATCCATGCAGTTTGAAAAGGAAGTGAACTGAGTGATCTGTGTGTAATTATTGATTTTTATATGTACTGCAGTTTGCTCTCTGATATCGTCTGTGCCATTTCTACTCTGATAAATATGGAACATAAAAAGGCAATGGATCAACATGTCACCAAACTGTTCAACAACTGAAGAAAAGATAAATTTGTCAATGCAAGTAAAACGCAAAGCAAACAGGTTCCAGAAGGACCTAAAGATATGACTGAAATCGAAATCACAATTTTTTTGTAGATGTAGGACAATTATTTTGAAAAATCACTTTAAAATTTTGACTGCAACTGATGATTCCCTTAGGTTCGCTTACTGTAATCTGGTACTTGCAGAATAAACATCACTAACTGTCATAAATGGCTGCCAGAAGATAGTGCAGACAAATAACTTTTGTTGAGCTTGGCAACAAGCTACCACCCTTTATTTGAGGCTGGAAGTGAAGGATTATTAAAAATCATTTTTTTGATTTCATTTATTATTATAGCGAGGGTGTAGAGAAAGATCAACTTACTGTGAGATAGGTCCATTCAAAAGTCTGATGGCAGCAGGGAAGAAGCTGTTTTTGAGTCGGTTGGTATGTGATTTCAGACTTTTGTATCTTTTTCCTGATGGAAGAAGGTGGAAGAGAGTGGGCCCGATTCTCCCAATAAATTTCTAAGTGCTGAATTGGCGGGAAAGCTGGAGTAAATCACGATTGTTTTTTCAGTGGGAGTTCAGAGTCGAATCTCCCACACTCTGTGTAATGCAGAGATCACAATCGTGAATATCATTAAAAGCTCGGGGGGGCGGAGCCTACTCACGTCAGAGGCGCAGTGGCCCCGATCTGTCAGCCTCTCATTTGCTGGCCAGCTTGATCGCCCAGGACCCCCTCAGTGCTGCCCCTCCAACCCCCTCCCATGACCTGATCGCGGCCCCCACGACCATTCCCGGGCCAACCCTGATCTCCTCCCTCCCCCCCCCCCCCCCCCTCCAATCCCGGAGTGCCCTGATCTCCAGTGTCCCTCCAACCCAGCAGTGATGACCAACCCCAATCCCCCCCACCCTGGCAGACTTCCCCAGGAGGCGGACCCTCCAGCCCGCCTCGATCACTGTCCTCCCTCCAACCCAACCAAATCCCAATGCAGAGTGGCAGCGGGACCCCCTACCGATCACCCCTAGGCCCTGCCCACAATAGGTCACGCCATTGGCACTGCCCGATGCTCAGTGGGCAGTGCCAAGGTGCCCCCTGGGCATGGGCACTTTGCCCCTTGGGCAGTGCCATGGGGCACAGGCTGGCACTGCCAGGGTGCCCATGCCCAGGCGTCACCAACCCCCCCCGCCACCCAACCCCTGGGGGACCTGATTGCCCCCCTTCACTCCAGTGAGGTCTCCCGCTAATTCCCCAAAAGTGGAGAGCTACTCCAAACCCCGCCAGAGTGAAATACTCCTGGTGGAGTGGGAGATGCTATTGGGCCCGGAAAATTCAGTCCCAGGCCCGATTTAAATTACATTAAAATTACATTAAAAACAGATTAAAATCACTTCGTGTTCTTCCAGCCGGTTTCCAGCATGGTCTCGACTGTGACTGCTCTCCGGCAGTGGGAGACGCGCATGCGTCAGGAACACATGCGCAAATCCTGTGAAATGGCCGACATGCGTATCTCCCAACCCAACACACCAAAAAACTAGCACGTCGCAATGGGAGAATCGGGCCCAGTATGTCTGGGGTGCATGAGGTTTTTGATTATGCTGGCTGCTTTTCTGAGGCAGCGGGAAGTGTAGACAGTGTCAATAGATGGGAGGCTGGTTTGAGTGATGGACTGGGTTTCATTCTTGACCATTTGTAGTTTCTTTCGGTCTTGGACAGAGCAAGAGCCATACCTAGCTGTGGTACAATCAGAAATAATGTTTTTTATAGTGCATCTGTAGAAGCTGGTGAGAGTTGTAGTGGACATGCCTAATTTCCTTAGTCTCCTGAGAAAGTAGAGGCGTTGGTGGGCCTTCCTAACTATAGCATCCAAATGGAAGGACCAGGACAGGTTGTGGCTGATCAGGACACCTAAAAACCTGAAGCTCTCGACCATTTCTACTTCGTTCCCATTGATGTAGACAGGGGTGCGCCCTTCACTACGCTTCCTGAAATCGATGACTCTCTCCTTCATTTCGTTGACATTGAGGGAGAGATTATTGTCATCGCACCAGTTCACCAGCTTCTCTATCTCTTTCCTGTACTCTGTCTCGTCATTGTTTGAGGTCCGACCTACAATGATGGTGTCATCAGCAAACTTGAAAATCAGTTACAACACATAAAATTTTATCTCAGAATTGATTTCAGTCAATTTGTGTCTTTATAAATATATATTCTAGAGTTCCATGTATGTATGCAGGCAGCATGGTGGCACTGCTGCCTCACAGCGCCAGGGGCCCAGGTTCGATTCCCGGCTTGGGTCACTGTCTGTGTGGAGTTTGCACGTTCTCCCCGTGTCTGCGTGGGTTTCCTCCAGGTGCTCCGGTTTCCTCCCACAGTCTGAATGATGTGCTGGTTAGGTGCATTGACCTGAACAGGCACCGGAATGTGGCGACTAGGGGAATTTCACAGTAACTTCATTGCAGTGTTAATGTAAGCTTTACTTGTGACTAATAAATAAACTTTACTTTTACTTTACTTTTCTCCTTCATGCAAGAATATAAATTATTAATATATAAATTGACTCACAATAAGAAATACAGGCAAGGATTTAATGTGGATGATGGGAGAGTCTTATCCATCGATAAGTGGGAGTGCCACATCCATTTCCTCTGGGAGGCCTGACGTGATTTAATTCCAATCAGGCAATTACCAGGGCAGTGCCGCTACTCCCATCTGATTAAGAGTCTCGAATAGGGTAGAAATCCCAATCCTGAGAGCTGCAGGCCAATCAGAAGCCACAGCTGTTCGGCACCGGCACTGCCACCAGGAGTTTGGCCACTTCTGGTAATAACAGTAAGGCCTACATGAGGATTGCTAATGGATCTCCAGATAGAGGTGATGTGTGTGGGATGGGGCGGGGGGGGGGGGGGGGGGGGTCGTTGATGAGGTAGGGGGAGGGTAGAAATAAAGGCAGAGGGGTGGCTTTTTGCCAGCGATCTCCTTCCCAATATTGGATCCTTTGATTGGGCAAAGGTGCTCGAGGGTAAGGGACCCTGCCCCATAGGCCACTGGCAAACCCAACAGGGTTTGCTGGGCTGCCTTCCTGGATGGTAAGTTCCCTCTCCACCCCTGGTTGAACATAAGCGGTGGTGGAAAGAGGCTTTGACTGGCCATTTAAGGGTCTCACTTGGCCGTTGGTCAGAAAGGCCTTCCTGGACTTGATTGGAGGAAGGGGGTAGGATGGTGGGATCTCCATCCTGTAACGTCCCAGCTGAACACATGACTCCACCAACGCTGAAAACACCTTTGGGGCAGGGGGTATTAAATTCCACCCAAAGTGCTTTTTTTGAGGTACAATTTGGTAAAAGCACATTCACGCTAGCAAATCAGAAGATATATCATGGAATCATACCACACAGAAAGAGGTCATTCAAATCCATCTTTGAAAAATTATCCAATTATCCTGCACTTTCTTCAGCCTTCAGTTTTTATTATTTTATGTATCCAGTTTCCTTTTTAAAGATCTACTGCCACCACTCTTTCAAGTCCTGCATGTTAAGTCATTACAACTCATTGTGTAATAAAATTTTGCTCATCCCATTTTATAATTATCTTAAACCATGTCCTCCAGTTTCTGACTACTTTCCTGTAAAGGAAATTGTTTCTCTTTATTTCCACTACAACAACAATAATGTACACTTGCGTAATATGGTTAATGCAATAAAATGACCCCAAGGCATTATACAGTACACAATATAGAGCCGTGGGTGATATTAGGTTGATGACCAACCACTTAGTTTTTAAAAAGTGTCATATGCTTACTACTGTTTGTTTTGTTCTGTTTTACTTGCAGTTATACTTTTTTGTTGGCAGTTTTTCTTATCTCTGGCTGCACATCAAACTGTGACTCCCTATATTAAGATTGATTTCTCCTTCAGTCCTGAAGACTTGTGCTCCAGAACTTGCCGCTCCCTTAGCCAAGCTGTTCCAGTCCAGATACAACTCTGGAATATAGCCGACAACGTGGAAAATTGCCTATAATTACAGATGTTCCTTTATCTTATGCATCTCTAATTTCCTGTTTAATGTCATTCCCAACATCACCACTACACTTTGGGGGTCTATATACATCCCAAACTAATGTTTTTTGCCCCTTGGCATTTCTTAGCTCTACCCGTATAGATTCCACATTGTCAGAGCTAATATCCTTCCTCCGCATGGTGTTATTTCCTCTTTAACCAGAAATGCAACTACACCACTGTGATGATTTCAACCAGGCTAATGAGGTTGGCTTGCTCGAGTATGAACTGCCTGATGAGCCCTAATTGATGGTTAAATCAGGTTGCCCCATGCTCCCTATTTAAAGCAGGTGTGTCTCCCAGCCTGCAATCAGCAGGGAGCAACTGGAGAGCTGGCTGTGTACAGATGTATGGTGTAAATAAAGTAACTTGGTGACAGGATTTTCACCTCCGTGGAGTTATTACAACCACCTTTAGCTTTTGTCCGTCCTTCCTAAATACTGAAACCCCTGGATGATCAGTTCCCATCCCTGGTCACCCTGCAGCCATGTCTCCATAATCCCGACTATATCATCCCTGTTTACATCTATTTGCATGGTTAATTCATCCACTTTATTGTGAATGCTCTGCACATTAAGGCACAAAGCCTTTAGGCTCGGCTTTTTAACGTTACTGGTCCGGTTCTCATGGTGGCACAGTGGTTAGCACTGCTGCCTCACACTCCAGAGACCGGGGTTCAATTCCAGCCTTGGATGACTGTGTGGAGTTTGCACATTCCACCTGTGCTTGCGTGGGTTTCGTCCAGGTGCTCTAGTTTCCTCCCACAGCCAAAGATGTGCAGGTGATGTGGGTTGGCCATGCTAAATTGCCCCTTAGAACATATAGAACATAGAAAAGCTACCGCCGAACATGTCCCTACCTACTAGGCTTACCTATAACCCTCTATCTTACTAACTTCCATGAACTTATCCAAAAGTCTCTTAAAAGACCCTATCGAATCCGCCTTGACCACCACTACCGGCAGCCGATTCCACGCACCCACCACCCTCTGAGTGAAAAACTTACCCCTAACATCTCCTCTGTACCTACTCCCCAGCACCCTAAACCTGTGACTTCTTGTGGCAACCATTTCAGCCCTGGGTAAAAGCCTCTGAGAATTCACTCTATTAATACCCCTCAACATCTTATACACCTCTATCAGGTCACCTCTCATCTTTCGCCTCTCCAAGGAGAAAAGACCTAGCTCTCTCAACCTATCCTCATAAAGCATGCCACCTAATCCAGGCAACATCCTTGTAAATCTCCTCTGCACCCTTCCTATGGCTTCCACATCCTTTCTGTAATGAGGCGACCAGAACTGGGCACAGTACTCCACGTGGGTCTTAGTGTCTCAAGATGTGTAGGTTAGATGGATTAGCCATGGTAATTGTGTAGGGTTACAGGTATAGGATGAGCAAGAGGGCCTGGGCAAGATGCTCTGTCAGAGAGTCAGTGCAGACTCGATGGCGAATGGCTGTTTCTGCACTGTGGTGATTCTATGATTTTTTTTTACTGAAGTCCTGTTTGAATCTAGCCTTCGTTTCTCTGCCTATCACTTTCCTTACTCTCCTTTTTGCTTTTGATTTTTGCCCTTGATTTCCCCTTCTCTGATTCCTTGCATAGGTTCCCACCCCCCACCTTCCATTTTAGTTTAAACCCTCCTGAACCACTCGAGCAAATACTCCCGGGTGGCACGGTAGCACAGTGGTTAGCACTGCTGCTTCACAGCTCCAGGGACCTGGGTTCAATTCCCGGCTCGGGTTACCGTCTGTGTGGAGTTTGCACATTCTCCTCGTGTCTGCGTGGGTTTCCTCCGGGTGCTCCGGTTTCCTCCCACGGTCCAAAGATGTGCGGGTTAGGTTGATTGGCCATGCTAAAATTGCCCTTAGTGTCCTGAGATGCGTAGGTTAGAGGGATTAGTGGGTAA
The DNA here is from genome assembly GCF_964213995.1 of Mustelus asterias. Taxonomy (NCBI): domain Eukaryota; kingdom Metazoa; phylum Chordata; class Chondrichthyes; order Carcharhiniformes; family Triakidae; genus Mustelus; species Mustelus asterias. Next base: position 63,315,928 of record NC_135803.1, on the reverse strand, counting down.
AATATGTAGGGATATGGGGGTAGGGCCTGGGTGGGATTGTGGTCGGTGCAGACTCGATGGGCCGAATGGCCTCTTTCTGTACTGTAGGTTTTCTATGATTTCTATGATTTCTACCCACAGGACATCAGTCCTGATCCTGCCCAGGTGTAACCCATCCAGTTTCTACTGGTTCCACATCCCCCAGAACCGTGCAAATGCCCCAGGAATCTGAAACCTCCCCCCACACCCTCACGTCATTGCTTCAGCCAAGTATTGATCTGATATATCCTGCTATTTCTACTCTGACTAGCACATGGCACTGGTAGTAATCCTGAGATCAGTACCTTTGGGATCCAATTTCTCAACTTTCTTCCTAACTTCCTATATTCTGCTTTTAGAATCTCATCTCTTCTTTATGTCTATGTTATTGGTACTGATGTGTACCATGATCACTGGCTGTTCACCATCCCTCTCCAGAATGTCCTGTAACTGCTCTGAGACATCCTGACCTAGCATCAAGCAATATACCATTCTGGAGTCTTGTTTTGCGGTTATAGAAATACCTATCTATTCCCCTTACAATGAGTATAGCAAGCCACAATGTACAAATGCATTTTTCCAAATGCATAAAAAAACAAAAATACATGCACAATCTTTTGCAGCTGCAAGTTATTCACATGCATGGTTTATAAAAGAAATCATCATACATGAACCGAAAACTGTTCTTTCCAGTCTGTCCCAATTTCATCATTCTGTCAGCTTAACGTCTGTAGTAGGGAAAATGCTGGAATCCATTATTAAAGAGGAGATAGCAGGGCATCTGGATAGAAATGGTTCGATCAATCAGACGCAGCATGGATTCATGAGGGGAAAGTCGTGCTTGACGAACATGTTGGATTTTTATGAAGATGTGACGAGGGCGGTTGATGGAGGAGAACCGGTGGATGCGGTGTTTTTGGATTTCCAAAAGGCGTTTGATAAGGTGCCCCATAAAAGGCTGCTGAAGAAGATTAGGGCACACGGAGTTGGGGGTAGTGTGTTAAAGTGGATTGGGGACTGGCTATCCGACAGGAAGCAAAGAGTCGGAATAAATGGGTGTTTTTCTGGTTGGAGGAAGGTAACTAGTGGCGTGCCGCAGGGATCGGTACTCGGGCCGCAACTGTTTACCATTTATATAGATGATCTGGAGGAGGGGACGGAGTGTAGGGTAACGAAGTTTGCAGACGACACAAAGATAAGAGGAAAAGTGAATCGTGTGGAGGACGGAGAAGATCTGCAGAGAGATTTGGACAGGCTGAGTGAGTGGGCGAGGATATGGCAAATGGAGTATAACGTTGAGAAATGCGAGGTTATACACTTTGGAGGAAATAATAACAAATGGGATTACTATCTCAATGGAAACAAATTAAAACATGCTACCGTGCAAAGGGACCTGGGGGTCCTTGTGCATGAGACGCAAAAGCCCAGTCTGCAGGTACAACAGGTGATCAAGAAGGCAAATGGGATGTTGGCCTATATTGCGAGGGGGATAGAATATAAAAGCAGGGATGTCTTGATGCACCTGTACAGGGCATTGGTGAGGCCGCAGCTGGAATACTGTGTGCAGTATTGGTCCCCTTATATGAGGAAGGATATATTGGCATTGGAGGGAGTGCAGAGAAGATTCACCAGGTTGATACCGGAGATGAGGGGTTTGGATTATGAGGAGAGGCTGAGGAGATTGGGTTTGTACTCGTTGGAGTTTAGAAGGATGACGGGGATCTTATGGAGACTTATAAGATAATGCGGGGGCTGGATAGGGTGGAGGCGGAGAGATTCTTTCCACTTAGTAAGGAAGTTAAAACTAGAGGACACAGCCTCAAAATAAAGGGGGGTCGGTTTAAGACAGAGTTGAGGAGGAACTTCTTCTCCCAGAGGGAGGTGAATCTCTGGAATTCTCTGCCCACTGAGGTGGTGGAGGCTACCTCGCTGAATATGTTTAAAGCGCGGATGGATGGATTCCTGAGCGGTAAGGGAATTAAGGGTTATGGGGATCAGGCGGGTAAGTGGTACTGATCCACGTCAGATCAGCCATGATCTTATTGAATGGCGGGGCAGGCTCGAGGGGCTAGATGGCCTACTCCTGCTCCTATTTCTTATGTTCTTATGTTCTTATGATGTGATGAGTGGCTCTTTAGCTTGCTTAGCTTCATGTTCAGTACAAACGTGGCTAATGTCGTCTTTAATCTCATCGCTCATGCCTGGCCAGTAGAGCACCACTCTTACCTTCATCAGACAGGTTTCAATTCCTTTATGGCTTGAATCTAGCAAATCTGAACTCAGTATTTCTTTTCTCATCTCTTTAGCGGTAATGACTCTTTTTCCTTGGTACAAGATGCCATTTAGGGCAATCACTTCATCTCTGTATGTCCATTATTCTCTTACAGCAACAGGTAGGTCAGTGATAGTTTCAGGTCATCTTCCATTCGTACTTCCAGTAGCACTTAGGGTGTTGCATCTTGTTGCGTACTTTGCCTTTTTACCTTGAGATTTGATGATGCCAACTTGTTCTAGGGTGTAAAGTGATTTGTCAGAATCATCAGGCATTTCTCCAGCAACCATCTTTATAAGCTTGCTTTTCTTTTTTCCAGCTAAACATCTATGTGCAAAGTGGTTCAGTTTCTTGCAGTTAGTGCGCTGCTTTCCCTGTACTGGACATGCTTCCTTTCATTTCGTGTGATATCCTCAGCAGTATTTATCTACTAGCCCTTCTGCAAATTATTCTTCCTCTCCTTTATTGACTTGTGTTTGGAAGACTTGGACTACCTCTCAACATGGTGCAAAGTCTCGTCAGTTCTCCTATTAATACACTTCAGCTGATGATTAGCTTTTGCACATGTCAATAACTTTCTTGAGATTAAGCTTCTCTTCTCTCAGCAGATATGCTTTCATAGTGGAATCCCTTGTTGTAAAGACAATCCTATCCGTGAGGAGATTGTGCTTCAGTTACCAAAATGCTCAAGATTCAGCTAAATGTCTCAGTACAGTCAGATACTGGTCAATGTTCTCTCTCTGCCTGAGTTCTAGTGTTAAACTCACAGCATCCATAAATAACATTAGTAAAGGGTTCAAAGAGGCCCTTCAAGGCTTCCACAATTTCTTAAGTCCTACTTTTCTTCTCTTCAGTGAGGCCGAGGGTGCAATACAGCTTGTAGCACTCTTTCTCCAGCGCTAATAACAGAATCGCTGCTCTTATTTGTTCAGATTTCTTGTTCAACTCTGCGGCAACCTCATAATTCTGTCACTGGGACTGGAAGAATTTCCAGTTCTGTCTCAAATCCCCTTTCACATCCACAGGAGCAGGTACTGGAATATTCAACGCTACAATGACTCACCCAGCTGTTGATGTTCTGTACAAATTTGCAGACTGAAGTTTTAATTATTCTCTGCCATTTATTACAACCACCGACTCTCTTAAAGCGTCAAATGCAGTTAATCCCAGCTAGATACTTTTGCCAATATGTTCCATGTGGTGTGTAAAATGGTTGCTGTCCCGAAACCTTGATTTACACCAGATGACATCAGAGGTCACATGAGTACAGCAAGCCACAGTGTACAAATGCATCTCTCCTCATAAGCATTGAGAGTTGGACATTTGAGGCATTTGTTGAATTGCTGAAAGACAGTTTGGTTTAGGTTAGGATTGGGGTAAGGATCCTGGCTGAAGATATTTTAGGATTGTGGTGAACCATCGTTGGTTCCCACTGTGGGATTGTTCTAATGTTGTTGTTGGGCTAGGGTGGGATTAATACACCTGTGGTTGTTACTGTTGTGGCACATCCCAGTCGGGCTCCGCCTCCTGGGAGAGGTATAAGACCCCCTGCTCGGGCGGGACCTCGTCAGTCTGGGATGGTGTACTTACGTTCTATTAGTTCCATTGTTAGACAATAAAAGCCTTCTGTTACCGAAGCTTCGTGCCTCGAGTTCAATTGACGCGCATCAATTTTATTGTCTAACACTAAGCTCTCGACGGAAAGGAGAGTATGGAGCAAATCCAAAAGCCAGAACGTCTGACGCTGGACCCACGTGCGGTGGGCGCTTCTAACACCTTCGACCACTGGCTGAAGTGTTTCGAGGACTACCTGGCAGCCTCCGCAGCGGTCACCACAGATAATGACAGACTCCCGGTCCTCCATGCGAGGGTAAGTGACACAGTCTACCTCGCAATCCGTGCGGCCACCACTTACCCGAGGGCCCTCGAGCTTTTAAAAAAGCGCTACACGAAACCTCCCAACGAGATCCACGCTCGTTACCTCCTCGCTACACGACGTCGGCAGTCGGGCGAAACCATGGAGGATTACGCCAATGAGCTCTTGCAGCTTGCCAGGGGCTGCGACTGCAAAGCTGTGTCGGCTGAGCAGTACATGTATGACCTCGCCCGAGATGCGTTTGTGGCAGGGGTAGGGTCTTCATACATCCGTCTCAAGCTGCTAGAAAAGGGGAATCTCAACCTGACCCAAGCTATGGAATTGGCTGAAATGCTTGAGGCAGCTTCGAAGAGCTTGGTCCTGTATCCGGAGGACCACGTGGAGACAACGTGGCAGGAGCAGTCACAAATCCCTCCTCGCCCCACGGGCTCGAAGTGCAGTGTTATGGCGTGCTCCCATGTAGACCCGACGACGGCTGCAGCCCCATGCGGCCCGTGGTGCTACTTCTGCAGAGGAGCCAAGCATCCACGACAAAAGTGTCCCGCTAAAGCGGTGGTCTGTAACCTATGCGGTAAAAAGGGGCACGATGCGAAGGTGTGCAGATCGAAGCCCAAGAACGGCAGTGCAGCCTGTGACCCTTCGGAACGGGGATCATCACCATCGACGTCGAAGTACCCACGGGGTTCGTCCACGTGCGAGTCCAGGACGACGCCATTGTGGTCGACGGAGTTGGAGGAGGATGACCACCAGGAGTCGCTACGCTTGGCGCCCTCAACCATGTGCGATTCGTGGGGGCGGCCATTTTGGTCGACGACGACCAGGAGCGACCAGCAGGGGTCCTCAGTGTCGACCTCAGCTGCCTGCAGTGACGTTCAAGGACCAACGGTGGCGTCGATCACCCTGAACCAGGCTAAGCACCACAGGCTTGACTGTTCAATGATGGATATAGAGGTAAATGGTCGTGCAATTTATTGTCTGTTTGACAGTGGGAGCACTGAGAGCTTTATTCACCCTGACACTGTAAAGAGGTGTGGACTCCAGATTCAACCTGCCAAACAGACAATCTCTATGGCATCAAGGTCCCGGTCTGTCCCTGTGCTAGGACGTTGTGTGGTAACTTTGAAAGTGCAAGGCACAATTTACGAGCGATTCAGGCTCCTTGTGTTGCCGCATCTTTGCGCACCAATTCTCCTCGGACTAAACTTTATGGTCCACATGAAGAGTGTGATCCTACAGTACGGTGGGCCACTCCCTTCGCTGACAGTAGGGGAACAGCTGCAGTCTCCAAATTGTCCAAAGCGCCCCGCATGCAATCTTTCTGCATTAAAGATCACCACACCCTCTTTATTCAAGAATCTGGTACCAGGCTGCAAGCCCATCGCTACTAAAAGTAGGCGTTACAGCACTGAAGATCGGATCTTCATCAGATCTGAGGTTCAGCGACTCCTCAAAGAAGGGATCATACAGCCCAGTGTTAGTCCGTGGAGAGCACAGGTTGTGGTGGTCAAGAGCGGGAACAAACCCCGGATGGTCATTGATTACAGTCAGACCATTAATCGATATACGCAGCTGGATGCGTATCCCCTCCCGCGCATATCTGATATGGTCAATCAGATTGCGCAGTACCGGGTGTTCTCCACCATAGACCTTAAGTCCGCCTACCACCAACTTCCCATTCGCCCAGAGGACCGACACTACACGGCCTTTGAGGCGGATGGTCGTCTGTATCAGTTTCTTAGGGTTCCATTTGGTGTCACCAATGGGGTCTCGGTCTTCCAGCGTGCTATGGACCGAATGGTGGACCAGAACAGGCTGCGGGCTACCTTCCCGTACCTGGATAATGTCACCATCTGTGGCCGTGATCAGCAGGACCATGACACAAATCTCCAGAACTTTTTACGCACTACATCTCGCCTGAATTTGACCTACAACAGGGAGAAGTGTGTATTCCATACGCGCCGGTTAGCCATCCTGGGATACGTGGTGGAAAACGGGGTCATTGGCCCTGATCCCGACCGTATGCGCCCCCTTGCTGAACTTCCCTTGCCCGCTAGCGCAAAAGCACTGAGGAGATGCCTAGGCTTCTTCTCCTATTATGCGCAGTGGGTCCCCAACTACGCGGACAAAGCCCATCCGCTTATTAAGTCCACGACTTTTCCACTCACGCCGGAGGCCCAATTGGCCTTCAAGGCATTGAAACACGACATTGCGAAAGCCACGATGCACGCGGTAGACGAATCCATCCCTTTTCAGGTGGAAAGCGATGCATCTGATTTCGCCCTGGCCGCCACACTAAACCAGGCGGGCAGGCCCGTCGCGTTTTTTTCCCGCACCCTCCAAGGCCCCGAAATTCGGCATTCAGCGGTGGAAAAGGAGGCCCAGGCCATTGTGGAGGCCGTCAGACACTGTCGCCATTACCTGGCGGGGCAGCGGTTCACCCTGATCACGGACCAGCGGTCCGTGGCGTTCATGTTCAACAACACGCAGAGGGGCAAGATCAAGAATGATAAGATCTTGCGGTGGAGAATTGAACTCTCCACCTATAACTACGATATCATGTATCGTCCAGGGAAACTCATTGAGCCCTCGGATGCCCTCTCGCGCGGAACATGCGCTACTATGCAGGAGGATCGCTTGAACGCCCTCCATAATGACCTGTGCCATCCTGGGGTCACTCGGCTCTACCACTTTATCAAAGCCCGCAACCTGCCTTACTCGGTGGAGGACGTCAGGTCGGTGACAAGGAGCTGTCGGATTTGCGCGGAATGCAAACCGCACTTTTACCGACCTGACCGGGCACATTTGGTCAAGGCCACTCGCCCCTTCGAGAGGCTGAGTGTGGATTTTAAGGGCCCCCTTCCCTCAACAGATCGGAACGTGTACTTTCTGAACATAATAGACGAGTACTCCCGGTTCCCGTTTGTTGTCCCCTGCGCGGACACGTCGACTGCCACGGTGATCAAGGCATTCCATGATCTTTTTACCCTGTTCGGGTACCCCAGCTATATCCATAGCGACAGGGGCTCGTCGTTCATGAGTAATGACTTGAGGCAATTCCTGCTCTCATACAGGATTGCCTCTAGTAGGACCACGAGTTACAACCCTAGGGGTAATGGACAGGTGGAAAGAGAGAATGCTACAGTCTGGAAGGCTGTCCTATTGGCGCTGAAGTCCAAAGGCCTTCCAGTCTCCCATTGGCAGGAGGTCCTCCCAAATGCGCTTCACTCCATTCGCTCCCTCCTGTGTACGGCAACCAATGCTACTCCCCACGAGAGGATGTTGTCATTCCCTCGGAAGTCGTCCTCGGGGATATCTTTACCAGCCTGGTTGACGTACCCAGGACCCGTCCTTCTGCGGCGACATGTAAGGGCCCGCAAGTCCGACCCCTTGGTCGAGCCGGTCCACCTCCTCCACGCCAACCCTCAGTATGCCTATGTGGCATATCCTGACGGGCGAGAGGACACAGTCTCGATCCGAGACCTGGCGCCCGCAGGGGACGTAGCAACTCCTGTCGCTCCCATACCCCCAGTGACGAATCCCTTATCCCTTATTCCTCCCCCGGACGTGGCGCGGTCAGCACCGGGACCAGTGCTTAACAGTTATACTCCAATGCACAGCTTGCCTGAGCCCCGGAGATCGGCGCCATCGCAGAATGTACCGGGATCCCCTGCACTACCTCTTCATCAGGGTCAACCGGCCTGTGAGTCCGTGGGAGAACAGCCGGACGCTGTTTTGGGGAGAACGCCACCGCAAGCACCTACTCCGGTGTCACCGCCGGTATTGAGGAGGTCACAACGACGGTGCGGTCCTTCAGATCGTCTGGACTTATAATCTGTTGACATTTTAGTCTGTTTTCGTACCCCGCCGGCCTTTGTTCTCAAAGGAGGGGTGAATGTGGTGAACCATCGTTGGTTCCCACTGTGGGATTGTTCTAATGTTGTTGTTGGGCTAGGGTGTTCCCACTGTGGGATTGTTCTAATGTTGTTGTTGGGCTAGGGTGGGATTAATACACCTGTGGTTGTTACTGTTGTGGCACATCCCAGTCGGGCTCCGCCTCCTGGGAGAGGTATAAGACCCCCTGCTCGGGCGGGACCTCGTCAGTCTGGGATGGTGTACTTGCGTTCTATTAGTTCCATTGTTAGACAATAAAAGCCTTCTGTTACCGAAGCTTCGTGCCTCGAGTTCAATTGACGCGCATCAAGGATGAGAGCTTTGGGCCAGTTCAGAATTTAGGATAATCAGAATTTGAGGTGGACTTGAGACCAGGGAGAGATCAGCCATGATCTGCTTGAATGGTGTCAGAACAGGCTCGAAGGGCTGAATTTGCCCCCTTCTGCTACTAATTCCTATGTTCCTAGGGATGGGAGTATTAATTGGGGTTATTAGGCTGAGAGGTGTAGGTAACATCCAAGGTAGTGGTTAGGATAGGGATCCAGGATGGTTGGGGCTGGTGTCAGGATTGGAGTCAGGTTAGGATCAGGTTTAGGGTATGTTTTGGGGTTAGAGTTTGCTCTAGCAAAATTTGGTCCATAGTATTTTCCAGACTGGTTTGGTTTCTATAATTCATTCATAGTATGTTGATATTTCTAGCATGCCCAGCATTTATGGCCTTTTCTGAGTTGCCGTTGGTGATGGTGAGCCTTTTTTTTCAACCACAGCAGTGTGTGGTTCAAGGGACGCCAAAAGCGCTGTTAGGAAGGGAGTTCCACAATTTTGGTCCAGTAATGATAAAGGGAATGCAATACAGTTCCAAATCAAGATGGTGAGTGACTTGGAGGGAATCTTGCAGATGGTGGTATTTCCATGTGTCTGCTGCCCTCCTTCCATGTAGCGGAGGTTGCAGGTTTGAAAGGAGCAATTAAAGGAGGTTTGGCGAGTTGCTGCAGTGCATCTTCTAGATGTTACACGTTGCAGCCTTTGAGTGCTAGTGTTGGAGGGAGTGAATATTTAACGTGGTGGGTGGTCTGCTGATCAAGTGAGTTGCTTTTTCCTGGCTTCTTGAATGTTCCTGGAGTCGCACTCTTCCAGGCTAATGGAGAGTATTCCATCACTCTCCTGACTTGTGCCTTGTAGACTGTTGACAGGCTTTGGGGAATTGGGAGGTGAGTCACTTGCTGCAGAAAATTCAATCTCTGACCAGTTTTTGAAGCCATTTTATTTTTGTGGTTGGCCTGTTATGTTTCTGGTCAAAGAAGAATTAAATTCTTTCTGGTTCAACAAAGGCTGTTCACACGGCACTGTCCTTCCTTCCAGCCAACCATGGATTAAAGCAGAGAGTGAAAATTTATATTCATCATCTTATGTTAATTATCTATTTATAACCTGCTATCTTCAGAAAGAGTTCATTAGAAATCATTTTTGCCAAAAGCACACATTAGATGATAATCTGTATGCAAAGCACAAGATAATGTATGCCCTTTCATGAGATAGATACTGTGGTGTTTAAATAATATTTCCTCATGTTATTAAAGAATCACTCACTAAGCCTACATTTAAAACAAGTTAATTACTTATGAATTGAAGCCTGTCATGAAAGAAAATTGATTTTGTTTAAAGGAAATGGCATTGAAATCATGAAATGTACAAAGGCAGTAAAAATATTCTTTACTAGTCTGAATTTGAATGTGACATGAAGTTTTATTTTGAATAATGATGCTTGTCATTTATATACAGATGAGCTTAACTAGCATTTTCATAAATTACTCTCCCCATCTTTTATTATGGAAAACCCCTATATGCAGAATCAAGTTGACTCAAATAATTGCAAGTGGCAGTTTCAGATCTTTTTACACTCTGTGCATAATTGTGTGTTCTAACATTAAATTATTTTGACAATGTATAGTTCCAGTTTAGCTTTAGAAAAGCACACAACAGAACTGATATGTCCACCATGTTTTATTGCTGTTGACTGAATGTTATCTCAAAGTACAGACTACATTGTTGTTAATGCAGCTTGAATCAGAGGTTTTAGTTGTCAGTCACTGCAGTCAAACACGTGATGTGTTTTTGAGTTACAATTGCCTAACTCTGTGTACGCTTAGAAACGATTATACCTTTTGAAATTAAATCATATAATTAAAAGTTTTATAAGCATTATGAGTTAAATTTAGAAGTGGAAAAAGCTGTTTTGATGAAGATGTTAACATTAGCAAATGATCTCTCATTTCCGTTTCCCCAGTCAAAATATTAACGCTATATAGAATTATTGAATGGGTACAGCTATTTGGTCCATTACATCCTTACCGAGTGTCTGCAAGAGGAATTCAGCACCCTTTCCCCACAACCCTGCAAGTAGTTTCTCTTCAAGTGCTTATCCAATTTTGCTTTGAAAACAAAGATTGAATCCCCCACATTCTCAGGCAGTGCTTTCCAGACCATAACCACACACCAACGTTTTAACAGAACTGAAGTCCCTTATCCCTCCATTCTCACAGCTCTTGTAATTACCCTGCAAATTTGCTCCTCTGCACTATAATATTCCTCAAAAAATGCTACTCCTCCTTTCTTTACTTCCCTGAACACCTTGTGCCCAGGAATATTTAATACCCAGTCCTGTTCCTTCTTTCAGCCAGGCCTCCATAATCAGCATAATATCATATTCCCTAATTATTGATATCTGTGCCTGTAGCTCAGCAACCTTCTCTTTGTGGTTTAGCATGTGTGCTCTGTAAACCTAATTTTAACCTATCTCATTTAAAGTAAAAATTTGTGTTATAGTTGTTGATGTTAACCTGTGCAGTTCACAAATGATGGTCTCATGGAGGGAGTTCCCTGTGGGTTACGTACACAGGGCGTGAAGGGGGGTGAGGTCAACATGAGACTCGGGGAAGTCAACAGAAAACAGTTCAGGGGAGACAGGAATATTTATGCCAACGACAATGGGCCACGGGTTTGAAGGGCGATGCAGGAGAGTGATTGGAGCAATGGAAACTGTGACATGGTGAGCACTAAGGAGCATAGGAAGTACTTGGATGTTAACAGGAAGAAGTTGAAAGCTGCTCTCGAAGCAGAAACGGAGCAGCACCATTTTGACAGACTGTGCAAAATTACAGTAGAAAAATAACTGAACAGAATCACTAGGCGAAGGGTTTGATGGCTTGTGGGAGAAGTCAACTACTGCAATTTTGGGCTGATTGAAGGGGCAGCCTAATAATTACTGGTTGAAGACATGGTGATCAAGGCTCAGCTGAGATATGTTAAGATCAATCAAATGCCAGTTGAAGGATTTGGGCATCTTAATTTATGGCGCACATTCTTGCAAGAATCCATTAGAACTTGGGAAACATTTGATTTGGTCTGATTGACTATTTGTCCACCAGAGAGGAATGTGCAGGGTGATTTTTACCATCACGTTGCACCCGTTTTCAGGTGTGACACAGTGGTAAAGTCGGGTGTAAAGCATTTAGCACGTTTGGCACCGGTTTTCACAACCAGCGCTATTTTACAAGTGCCAGATTTCCAGCACGGTCAGCCTCATACCGGAAATGGACGGGAAGTAAGTTAATATATGGAAATGTATTACAATACTTCTTTACATCTGTTTAGCGAGTCCGGCGCTCAGTTGTCTGGGGCTGTCCCCCTTTATGACCTCGCCGGGAAAGGTTCACACTGGCGAGGAATAGACATGCTCCCCATTGGAATCGGAGGAGGCTGAGGGCAAGGGGGATGCACTTTGGGCAGTGCCAGACCGGCAGTAGCACCCTGGCACCTGGGCAATGCCCACCGGGCAGTGCCAGGGGTGGAACCAGTGGGGGTAGGGGCAGTGGAGGAGGGGCTAATGGGGTGGGGCTAATAGGGGCAGGGATAATGGGGGAGGGACTAATCAGGGGAGGCTGGGCTGCTGTCACTCTGCAGCAATCGGTGGGGTGTGGGGAGAGGGAGGGAGAGGGGGCCCGCTGCCACTCTGCAGGGATCGGTGAGAAGAGGGTGGTGGGTCCGTGAGCGGTGAGGGGAGGAAGGCGGGTCTGCGATCAGTGGGGGATGGGGGGGTCCGCGATTGGTCTGGGCGGTGGGGGGGGAGAGATCGGTGGGGGATATATCTCGGGCCGTGGGCCCCCGCGATTATAGGAGGGTGAGGCTGCTTCAGGCAGCCCACACCATGTTAAGCCCTGCCCACAGGCTTCTGCAGTGAGCAACAGGCTTGCTGATATTTTTGCAAGCAGAGTGCGTATGGGGGGACCTGAAAACCTGACCAAAAGATGGATCTGAAACTCTCCCAGTTTCAAGTGCGCCCAGCACTTAGAAAAAAAATGGTAATATCGCTCCCGTGGAAAGGTAATAAAGCATTCAGAGGGGACTGCTACAGGACTTATGTAACATGATCCAGACAACTCTGCACATTGTCACTGGCAAGTGCATGGCTTACAGGGCCGAATGCATGCTATCATTAAATTAGTGCAAGGCTGGCCTTTTCCTCCACACAGACTGGTCTCGGATGCCACTGATAACTGTGGGTGTCTCTCTCCTGCAGGTGTTCAAACCACAACCCAGAAGTGTGACGCTGGGACAGCTTTGCAAGAGAGAGGGAGAAAGACTCACTGTTTATTCCTGTCCAGTGAACTCATCCTTATGCCACATGAATTACCCTGGCTGCCACTTATGACCGTGTGTCACTCTTTCTTGTAGGTCGTGAAATACAACCCAGAAGGATCTGGGAATACAGGTACAGAATTCCCTAAAAGTGACGTCACAGGTGGATAGGGTCGTAAAGAGTGCCTTTGGTACATTGGCCTTTATAAATCGGAGTATCGAGTATAAAAGTTGGAGTGTTATGGTAAGGTTATATAAGGCATTGGTGAGGCCGAATTTGGAGTATTGTGTACAGTTTTGGTCACCTAGTTACAGGAAGGATGTAAATAAGATTGAAAGAGTGCAGAGAAGGTTCACAAGGATGTTGCCGGGACTTGAGAAGCTGAGTTACAGAGAGAGATTGAATAGGTTGGGACTTTATTCCCTGGAGCGTAGGAGATTGAGGGGAGATTTGATAGAGGTGTATAAGATTTTGATGGGTATAGATAGAGTGAATGCAAGCAGGCTTTTTCCGCTGAGGCTAGGGGAGAAAAAAACCAGAGGGCATGGGTTAAGGGTGAAAGGAGAAAAGTTTAAAGGGAATATTAGGGGGGGCTTCTTCACGCAGAGAGTGGTGGGAGTGTGGAATGAGCTGCCAGATAAAGTGGTAAATTAACATTTAAGAAAAACTTGGACGGGTTCATGGATGAGAGGGGTGTGGAAGGATATGGTCCAAGTGCAGGTCAGTGGGACTAGGCATAAAATGGTTCGGCACAGACAAGAAGGGCCAAAAGGCCTGTTTCTGAGCTGTAATTTTCTATGGTTCTATGGTTCTAAGTGCCACACTGGGACAGCTTCACAAGAGAGAGAGAGAGAGAGGGACTACTCTTTATTCCTGACCAGTAGACCCCCTTGAGTGAGCAGTTTTGAAGTGTTCAGCCCTTTTATGGTTCTGTATGCCAGGATTATGTTCTGGCTTTTTAGTGACTCACCAGGACGGACGATGAGAGAGAGACTAGTCAAAGTTAATTTAAAAATGATTTATTCAGTGGACCAGATCTTCCAGGCTTTCTCTCTTTTTAACTAGTTTTTAACTTTTTAACTAGTTGCAGCTTTTTCACACCTCTCTGGGAAGCTCAAGTTCTGTGTTGAATGAGGAATAACTTTAATTTCAGCATCATTGCTTTTCTCAATTCAGAAAAACTGAATTTAAGGTGAGTTCCTACTTGCCCAGTAATTACTAACTTTTCACATGTTTTCACATCCCTGGCGGCAATGTGATGAGAACTCATTGACACTATAATAATCACACAAATTCACAGAATAGTGGCAAAGCCTTTGTCTGCCTCACAATCAATATGTGGCTTGATACACAAAAGAACATCATGATGGATGATTGCGCTAAAAAAATTAAAGAAATTCTTCTACCACTTGCAGAAGTCTGAGCACAATCTTCCAGGGCCTTGTGCAAGACACTGATTTATTTCATTAATTGTAGCTCCTCCTTATCTACATAATATCAGCTTCAAAAACACATTTTGACTCTGAGGCCCTCAGTCTAACCTTACAATCTGATACCTCATTGATGCTACCAAACAGATGTCAGATTCATTGGCATTTTTGTTCTGTTGGTTATGAAACCCAGGCCACTTATGCATTGTGAAGTTCTGTAACCAGCACCTGTTGCTATTCAAACTGTTCTCTCAGGTATCTGATGAAGCCCGCTCATCAATTCCTCCCGAGATCAAAAGGCTCTAAGCACATTAGCAGCCCCAAGTTTCCCACTAACTTGGTAAGTTGCTATTTACTGAGATTTGCATTTTGCTCTGATCCATTGAATTTCAATTGTGCACTGCAAATGTGCAGGAAGTATCTCCAGCTGCAGCACCTGGAAGCCCAAGGTTCAGAGCTGGAACGGTGTCTCGAGACTCGATGATAGGGGAGTATCATGGATAGCACGTATAGAGAGGTGGTTACAACGCAAGCTCAGATTCCGCAGGCAGGAAGGGGATGGATGACCACCAAACAGAGCAAGAGGGTGACACAGGCAGTGTGGGAATCTCCTGTGGCTCTTCCCCTACAAAACAGATATACCTTTTTTGATTCTGTTGAGGGGAATGGCCTTTCAGGGGAAAATAACAATGGCCAAATTTGTTGCACCACGGTTGGTTCTGCTGCAGATAGCAGGAGTAAAAAGTGTGAGAATGTAATAGTTTTAGGGGATTCAATTGTGAGGGGGGTAGATAGGCATTTCTGTTGCCGCAAATGGGACTCCAGGATGGTATGTTGCCTCCCTGGTGCTCGGGTCAAGGATGTCTTCAAGTGGCTGCAGGACATTCTGAGGGGGAAGGTGAACAGCCAATGGTACATGTTGGTACAAATGACATAGGTTAACAAACAGGGAAGAGGTCCTAAAGGCAGAATATAGGGAGCTAGGAAGTGAGCTGAAAAGTAGGACTTCGAAGGTAGTGCTATCAGGATTACTGCTTGTGCCACGTGCTAGTCAGAGTAGAAACAGCAGGATATATGGGATGAAGACGTGGTTGAAAAGATGGTGCAAGGGGCAGGGTTTCAGATTCCTGGGACATTGGGACCGATTCTGGGGGAGGTGGGATCTGTACAAACTGGACAGGTTACACCTGGCAGGATCGGGACTGATGTCCTTGGGGGGCATTTGCTAGAGTGGTTGGGGAGGGCTTAAACTAATATGGCAGGGGGATGGGAACATTTGCAAGGATTCAGGGCAGGGGACACTAGGAACAAGAGAAAAAGACAGCAAGGAGAATAAGAAAAGTGATAGGCAGTGAAATCAAGAGTCAGATAAGGACACAGTTTAAAAAATAGTAGAAACAGAACAGAAACAATAAAAGGGCTCGCCTTAAGGTTTTGTTCCTGAACACCCGGAGCATTCGAAACAAAATGGATGAATTAGTTGTGCAGATAGATGTAAAGGGTATGATATAGTTGGCATCATAGAGACATGGCTCCAAGGTGAGCCAGAAAGGGAACTAAACATTGAAGGCTATTCAGGGTTTAGGAAGGCCAGATAGAAAGGAAAAGGGGGCATTGTTGATTAAAGAAGATATTGATATGAAATCGAAGGATATTAGCACAGACGATGTGGAATCTGTATGGGTCGAGTTAAGAAACATCAAGGGGCAAAATACATTTGTGGGAGTGGTACACAGACCACTAAACTATCGAGGTAATGTTGAGAATAGCATTAGACAAGAGATCAGAGATGCATGTGTTAAAGGAACATCTGTGATTATGGTTGACTTTAATCTGCATATAGATTGGGAGAGTCAAATTAGTCACAGTACAAGAGAGGAGGAATTTCAGGAGTGTATACAGAATAGTTTTCTGGACCACTACATTGAGGAACCAACAAGGGAACAGGCCATCTTCGACTGGGTATTGTGCAGTGAGAAATGATTAGTTGGTAATCTAGTTCTGAGAGATGCCTTGAGGATGTGACGATAATATGATTGAGTTCTTTGTCAAAGTGGATAGTGATATTGTTGATTCTGAGACCAGGGTCCTGAATCTCAATAAAGATAACTATGATGGTATGAGACATGAATTGGCTATGATGGACTGAGAATCATTACTGAAAGGAAGGACAGCGGACAGGCAATAGCAGGCATTTAAGAAGTGAATAGGTGAACTCCAGAATGTATTTATTCCTGTTCTGTGCAAGAGTGGCAAGGAAACTGGCCAAACTATGGATTACAAGGGAAATTAGAGTTAGTATTAGGTTCAACAATGAAGCATACAAATTGGCAAGAAAAAGCAATTGACCTGAGGATTTGGAGCAGTTTAAAATTCAGCAAAGGAGGACCAAGGGATTGGTTAAGAAAGGGAAATAGAGTATGAAAGTAAGACAGCATAATACCTGATTGTAAAAGTTTCTATAGATACGTAAAGAGAAAAAGATTGACAAAAATTAATGTAGGCCCCTTACAGTCAGAAACAGGAGAATTCATAACGGGAACAAAGAAATGGCCGAGGAACTAAATTTGTACTTTGCTTCTGTCTTCACAAAGGAAGACATGAATGATGTACCAGAAATTCTGAGGGAAGCAAATTTTAGTGAACAGTTGAAGGAAATCAGTATTAGTAGAAACATGCTTTTGGGGAAATTAATGGATTGAAGGTAAATAAATCTCTAGGGTCTGATAATCTGCATCCTAGAGTTCTTAAGGATGCGACCCTGGAAATAGTAGATCAATTGGTGGTCATTTTCCAAAATTCTTTGGACTCTGGACTGGTTCCTACAGATTGTAGATAGCTAATGTAACGCTGCTATTCAAAAAAGGAGGTAGAGAGAAAACAGGGAACTATAGGCCAGTGAGCCTACTGGGGAAGTTGCTAGAATCCATTATCAAGGATTTCATAGCTCAGCATTTGGAAAGCAGTGGTATAATCAGACAAAGTCAGCATGGATTGACAAAGGGGAAATCATGTTTGCCAAATCTATTGGGATTCTTTGAGGATGTAATTAGTGGAGTTGACCAAGGAGAACCAGTGGATGTAGTTTATTTCGACTTTCAGAGGCTTTCAACAAGGTCTCACATAGCAGACTACTATGTAAAGTTAAAATTCATGGGATTGCAGATAGTGTCTTGAGATGGAGAGGAAGCTGGTTAACAGATAGGAAGCAAAGAGTTGGCATAAATGGGTTTTTTTCTGATTAGCAGGCAGTGACGAGTGGGGTACCACAGGGATCTTTGCTCGGACCCCAGCTGTTCACATAATATATTAATGATTTGGAAGAAGGAAGTAAATGCATTATCTCTAAATTTGCAGAGGATACAAAGTTGGGTGGAGGGTGAGCTGTGAGAAGGTTGTAGAGATGCTTCATTGATCAGACAGGCTGAGTGGGTGGGCGTATGCATGGCAGATGCAGTATAATGTGGATAAATGTGAGGTTATCCACTTTGGTAGCAAAAATAGGAAGGCAAATTATTATTTGAATGGGTGTAAATTGAGAGAGAAGGATACTTAGCAATACCTTGGTGTTCTTGTGTATCAGTTGCTGAAAGTAAGCGCATAGGTACAGCAGGCAGTAAAGAAGGCAAATAGTATGGTGGCCTTCATAACAAGAGGATCTGAGTATAGGAATAGGGATTCTTTAATGCAATTGTACAGGGTGTTGGTGAGGCCACACCTGGAGTATGGTGTGCAGTTCTGGTGTCCTTATCTGAGGAAGGATGTCCTTGCTATAGAGGGAGTGCAACTAAGGTTTACCAAGCTGACCCTGGGATGACAGGTCTGTCATATGAGGAGAGATTCAGTCGGTTAAGATTGTATTCATTAGAGTTTAGAATAGTGAGAGGGGATCTCATAGAAACTTACAAAATTCTAACAGGATTAGACAGGGTAGATTCAGAAAGAATGTTCCCAGTGGTGATGGAGTCCAGAACTAGGGGTCATAGTTTGAGAATAAGGGGTAAACCTTTTAGGACTGAGGTGAGGAGAAATTTCTTCACCCTGAGAATAGTGATTGTGTGAAATTAACTCACACAGAAAGGCAAAAAGGTAAAAACATTGTGTGATATAGCTCTTGGGGCTAAAGAGATCAAGCGATATTGGGGGAAGGTGAGATCAGGATATTGAATTTGATGATCAGCTATGATCAAAATGAATGGCAGAGCAGTGTCAGGGGGCCGAATGGCCTACTCCTGCTTCTATTTTCTACGTTTCTATATCAATTGGCCTTGTGAGACCGAGCACAGTGATCCCATAAATCCACAGTAGCCATGTCTTCAGGTCCGAACTAGCATCCTCACATGTAATAGGCTGGCATCATGAGGTTGGGCACACACCTATAACATTGCATACTCATTGCCATCTAGCAGGCATTTCAAGAGTCACCAAATGAAAACTACTTCCATTTCTTTCCATATGCATGTGAGGACTGGATAAAAAGGAGTTAGGTTGAAACATAAAGGCAATAATGAGTTAACGCATTAGGTAGCCAAGAAAGGGCAAGGTCCTCTACGATTAATTAAACTGTAATCCTAATCTGACAGCCATTGAAAAGTGCACTGGGTTGGAATGACTCCAAAGCGGCTCACGATAAATTTCTGTAACATACACAGAGAACCGAATTCATTGCAGCTGCCTGAGGATTATAAATCAACTTCCAAAAACTATTCTCATCGGACCACATTATATATTCCTCTGAAGCGAGGCTCACATATTCATTGTCTAACCACCATGTTCACATAGGAACTGATTTTGTCCATGCTGCTTATGTGGACTTTTAAGGTGACTGACAGCCTAGATTGAGGTAGACAACATGCGGTGGGGGGGGGGGGGGGTGATGCACATCTGTTATGCAACACATAGAAAAACCTTCACAGTGTAGTATCTGAGATGTTTATGGAGAGAGGCAGAATATATTTACAAATGTACAAAACATATACAGTGAGTGAACACCTGTGCCACCATTGTGTTCTCAGTACTCTTGTTTTTCCTAACCCTGCTGATGCATCCACAGCAAAGATGGAGGTAGCCTGCTGACTGCTATGCCCTGCTGTGAGGCAGGTGCACTCTCCTTGGCCTGAGCAGTTGGAGTTGTGTGGATGGTGCCCGGGTGTCTGGCTGATGCTTCTTCTCCCTATGGGTGCCAAAGGGCTCCTCCCTAATTTCTTGAGAAGAAAGGGCACTTGGAGGGTGATCAATGTGCCCCTTCCTCTTCTCACCACTGATGAATCCCACTTAAGGCTAGAGTGATGGGGTCTGAGCACATATCAGCATAAACTGCTGGACCATGGTCTCCATGATGACCATTACCTTCTAATGGAGACTTCCAAGTGGTCACATTATGGTATCATGGCATTTCTCCACTCCACCTGATGAAGGGGCAGCGCTCCGAAAGCTAGTGGCATTTGCTACCAAATAAACCTGTTGGACTTTAACCTGGTGGTGTTAAACTTCTTACTGTGTTTACCCCAGTCCAACGCCGGCATCTCCACATCATGACCATGGCATCAGACAGAAGCTGGATGTACTGCTCTATCCTTCATTCGAATCTGTTGACAGTCTCTGACAACCCTGCCTGCTGCTGTCCTACCTGCCTCAGGAACTCCAACTTTTCTCTGAAGGGCAATTCCAGAAGCTCTTGACTTCACTGAACAGAATTTGTTCCAGATTCCTGTACTTGTTCCTTGACTTAGCTGTCATCTTGGGACATTTCCCTGTATGTCCCTGATTTTGGAACCTTCTTTAGTTTGGGACATGCTCTCTGTCCCTTTTCATGTCCTGCCTCATCTGAAACTTACTGTGGAATGCTACTTCCAGCTGAACGAAACCTGTTGTTCCGTTTCTCCCTGTGTCTGTGCATGTCTTATTGCTGGGCAACAGTACGGTTTTTTCTACTTTTTTAACTTCCTTAAACACTTCAAAAGACGTAGAACCTCATTAAAAATGCAGGTCTACAAACAGGTCCAGACCTGCTGTCTCCATTTAAAAATGAAAAGGTTCCACATTTTTAACCTACCAATAAAGAATATAAATTAAATTTAAACTTAAAGCTATGCCTTATTCCTAACACCCATAAATATAAATACAATTTACTTCTTCCGTGGTTCATAAGTTGCGTTAGATAGTGATGTTAAAGTGTCTGTCGGATAGTCAGAACTGATGTCCCATTTGCTGGCATTGTGTGAGATCCCTGTGGACTGTAAACCTTAGATTGTCTGATAATCTTATAAGTGTGAGTTTGGAGTGAGGAGAATGTTTATTTATCCTGGTTATTATGAAGTGCTTCGAAAGATTAGTCATGGCACCACTCAATTCCAGCCTACTGGACTACCTGGATCCACTACAGTTTGCCTATTGCTGCAACAGGTGGGCAGCCAACACCATTTCCCTGGCCCTGCACTCAACCCTGGAACACCTAGATAACAAGGACCCCTATGTCAGACTCCTATTTATTGGCTACAGCTCGGCCTTCAACACTATTATTCCCACGAAACTCATCTCCAAACTCCGTGGCCTGGGCCTCAGCACCTCCTTCTGTGACTGGATCCTGAACTTCCTAACTCACAGGCCACAATCAATAAGGATAGGCAACAATGCCTCCTCTACGATCATCCTCAACACTGGTGCCCCACAAGGCTGTATTCTCAGCCCCCTACTATACTCCTCATACACTGTGCGGCATGATGAATTCCTGTCACCAGTTCTGGACTACCTGGAGATATCTCGCCAGACATTTGTTGCTGAACCTGGGGGCAAAGGGCTTGATTCCTCTTGGGGTCATTTTTGTCTTCAGCACAAGAAGTCCTGGGTTGCAGAGAGTGACTGCGTGTGGGTGCTATTTAACTATAGCTCCCAGACCTTTGATCCCATGAGGTCATAGTAGGGCAGACAAAGCAGATAGAAGCTATGTTAGCAACACTGCACTGAGTTTTATATCTTGCATATTATTACTAAAGCATCTGTTTAAAGCATCTGTGAAGCATTTATCACTTTAAATATTTCTATCCCTTTGTATTTTTCAAAATGCAGTGAACTTTAGATTCACTTGCTAGAGTACCCAACTTTTCCAATATTTAAGAGAACAGACTATAGGCATTGAAGCAGAAATGGAGGAGAGGCTGGTGATTGTCGAGCTCGACTGTTCTCTTCCTGTGGGGGAGCACTTCAGCAGTCGCGGGCATTCAGCCTTGGATCTTCAGGTAAGCGTTCTCCAAGGCGGCCTTCACGACACACGACAGCGCAGAGTCGCTGAGCAGAAACTGATAGCCAAGTTCCGCACACATGAGGACGGCCTAAACCGGGATGTTGGATTTATGTCACATTATCAGTAACCCCCACAGCTTGCCTCCTGATCTTACTAGCTGTTCTGTCTGGAGACGATACACATCTCTTTAACCTGTCTTTAATGTTCCCTCCACCCACATTATCTGTACCTTTAAGACCTGGCTGGCTGTAGAGATTTGCATTCTAATTAGTATTCTGTAACTTGATGTTGTGTCTCTGTGCACTGTTGGAGAACAGATTTTCACTCCATCTGACGAAGGGGCAGCGCTCCGAAAGCTTATGGTATTTGCTACCAAATAAACCTGTTGGACTTTAACCTGGTGTTGTGAGACTTCTTACTCTTCTAGCTCCTTCCATGGATCAGCTGTGGACTTATGTCATTTCAAAAATGGCAGAACACCACCGTATCACACAGTTTTCCAAAACTGGACAGTACATACAGTTCCAACAGGTGCAACCTTCCAGACAGAAAGAGTAGTGCATTTTTCTGCCATCACTGGATTCCCTCAGGTATTGGGCATCATCGATTGCACACATGTGGCCACCAAGGTAGCCAGCGACCATTCACTCAGATTTATCAACAGGAAGGGCTTCCACTTTCTCAATGTTCCTTTGTTCTGTGACAACAACAAAGGCTTCCTCCATATTTGCTTTTACTGTCCTGGCTACTGCCATGACTTCGTCATCAGTCGCCAATCTGGGCTGCAACAACTCTTCACTCCAACCTTCAAAGTACAAGGATGAATCCTAGGAGATAAAGGACATTCTTTGAAGAGATGGTTACTCACCCCTCTATGAGAAGCACAGACAGAGGCTCAGAGGTAATGCAATAAAAGCCCTCTGCTCGCTAGAACTACCACTGAGTAGGTCATTGGTCTTCTCAGGAAGTGGTTCTGGTGCCT
This sequence comes from Mustelus asterias, assembly GCF_964213995.1. NCBI lineage: Eukaryota > Metazoa > Chordata > Chondrichthyes > Carcharhiniformes > Triakidae > Mustelus > Mustelus asterias. The sequence continues at coordinate 63,293,577 of NC_135803.1, read as the reverse complement.
GAACCGATCAGTTGGCACTCCACAATACACACCTTCAATGGTCTCAATCATTGTTGTGGCCTGCTGCACTCTCCATAACCTTGTCCTCCAGAGAGGTGTGGACCTTGAGAATGGTGAGGCCCTGGCAAGTGATAGCTCATCGGGGAAAGAGGAAGAGGAGTTTGAAAAGAAGGATGCAGAACATTGAGTTGCTCTGTTACATAGGGAGATGGCCAGGTAGAACACAGAGCTTGAAGATCTTATCAGGATGCCATGAATGTCAGGGATCGTCTTATACAGGAAAATTTCACCTGAGCCCTTCTGACTCAGGACAAAGAACATGTTTGGAACTCATTATGATTTGCTGTGTTAACACTTCCATTGAGGCCTCGCCTGGCACATGTCAACTGTTACTGCCAATGAAGAATGCACATTTGCCTGGAAGTTTTGCCATCACAATTGAGGAACTCTTGATTTCCTTAACTGTCTCATACCTCTTCTTGTCTTATCATCAATAAAAGGAGTCACAATTGCCTGGCTTTGGGTATTATTTTTAACTTAATGCTCAGAAAGGAAAACAGTAAACAGATGCAGTTCCCCGAGTGCTGCCACATGTGATTCACCGTGAGGTAGGCTACTTTTTCCATGTTCTTGCTTATGAGCGCTCATAGTTCTGATCCATCGTTGGACATATGATGGATGCATTCCTCCATTCTCAGCCGATGACCTCATACTGCCAGGAACTCCAAGATTTGGAGACACGTGTGCTGCCGCTAGAGTCGGTACAGCCTCCTTACCACTGGATCAGGTTTGGCTGTAATCACAGCTTTTCAGGCTCAAGGCACAATCAACGGGAATGGAGCTTTTGGCTCTGATGGCATCCCCAGCCTGCCACAGGTAGGTCACCTCAATGCAATTGAGACTGTGGACTCTGTATGTGGCGGTGACCCTGAAGGCCACACAGTTCACTCTAACTGGGGTCACAATGACTTTAATTGACAACCCACCTCTATGGTATAGGCAACCAATCTGTGAAGCTTTTGGGAAGGAACTGTAAGATATTTGATCTGAAGCTTTCATAATCAGAAATGCATGTGTTGTTAAAACAATGGATTCCTTTAATCTATTTTCCATATTCCCTCTGTTAACACATGTATATGATAGTCTTGAATGGACAAACTACACAATGCAATTTTCAATACACTACAAGATCCCTTCCTAATTCCTTCCTGAGAAGCTTCCCCAGTGATGGGATTGCATCAGGGTATTGTCCCGACGAGACTCTTCCATATTTTCCTGGTTCCCTGACCCCCTCCCTCATCCATCCCCTCCCTGCCAACAACCCTCTCCACCAGCCTTCAACTCCACCTTCATGGGGTCCAAGTATTACCTGCTGGGAGCAGTAAAATATTCTGCTCATGAGTTGACCTTGTGGAAAGGAGTAACATTAGTTCTGTGATGTTTAGCAAAACCATGCATTATTGTCCCATCTATCTCACCATTTGCAGTAAACCTAATAAACTTTGAGTTTGACTTTTAAATTCTGGTAAATACGTTAATTAAAACATTTTATCGGATGCTATTCTGGATTGTGTTTTGTTGCAGCTAATAAGAATTCTAGTTTGTGATATTATTCCACTGATTTGCCTCCATTAATGGTGCCAGACTGGAAATACATGGATGAAATTGCCACCAATATCCACAGGAGAAGAAAGTATACAGTACAATAGAACAGAGATCCAGCATAACTAGGCCTCACCTTTGTTTCTGGCATTGCCTATCTTCACTGAGGACTGATGGGCCCCAAATCGCCTTGTAAATATGCTAATTTAGGGGCCTACAATTCTACTAAACACACTAATTTAATATTTGGTTCATTTGGTTTTCTTCATTCTTATTGTCATATTTTCCATTTCCTGTTTAAATTTTAATTCATATATGAATGATATATAAGATTAGATACATATAAGAGTGCTTTTGATGACATATCCTTTTCTATGCTTCATATTTTTAAATGTCTCCCAAACAGTCAGAGTCATAAAGTAATATTATTTCAAACTATGTTGGAATTGTTGCTGTTCAGGAGAGATTCCAGGTTGATTGCCAAATACAGGTAATGCCATCTGATCTGACTGGAAATGTGTTATTTGTCCTGTAACAACATATTAGTATGTTTTATCCAAGAGTGCAATTGTACCATATCCATGTGAAGACGTTTACAGTTGATTAATAAGATTGTAATTGAAGAAAGCAGGTTCAAAAAATGTTCTAAAGCTTGACACAAAAGCATGAGTGAGTGATTTATAGATGTCACTTAGGCCCAAGATTAAATTACAGGCTTTTACAAAAAAAGTTAAATCTTTGCATTATGAAACCATAGGAATGAACCGACTGAATCTTCTTATCCAAGATCTTTCTGATGCACAGCAGACCTCCTCTACTGACTATTATGGAGCTTCATCCAAGGCCAGAGAAAATGTTTCTGAGAATGGAATGCCTTAAGATTATTCATTTATTCATTAATTCAAAGGCTGTGGGCATTGCTGGCTGGGCCAACATTTATTGCCCATTTCTAATTGCCCTTGGGAAGGTGGTGGTGATCACTGCGGTCTTTGTTGTGTAGGTACACCTACAGTTCTGTTAGAATAGGAGTACCAGGATTTTGACCCAGCGACAGTGAAGGAATGGTGATACATTTTCAAGTTAGGATGGTGTGTGGCTCAGAGGGAAATTTGCAGGTGGTGGTACTTCTGCTGCCCCAGTCCTTCTAGGTGGTAGAAGTTGCGCATTTGGAAGGTGATGTCAAAGAGGCCTTGGTGAGTTGCTGCAGTGCATCGTGTAGATGGCACACACTACTGGCACTGTGCATCTGTGGTGGAGGGAGTGAATGTTTAAAGTGGTGAATGGGGTACCAATCAAGTGGGCTGCTTTGTCCTTAGTTAAAAGGCTATGAAAATAAGCAGAAATACTTGAAACTAATTATATTATACTGTAGAGCTAAATGACTGACTTTACATTCTAAGACATATCCTCAGGATATGTGCACCACTTCTGGCATGGCTTGCTGGCACAGAAACTCTCCTATCCCACTGGTTTGGCTGCAGTTCACTCGTTTCCAGTGACTCACCCCATGTAGGTGCTACTTCTTACCTTCTAAGGTAGACTTTGTGACAGTAATTGATCTAGTGACTGTGATTGCCAGATCAAGTCACAATCTTTCTTCCTCGGAACCCTGCTGTTGTTCTCACCTTTCCTTGTGAAGGTGCTTTGGCTGACCAGATGGCAGTTCTGTGTGCCTGAAAACTGAAATACTGAAGGGGAGGGGTGGGATGAGGGCAGGAGAGTGGAAGAAGGCTCTTATCCAATGCGGAAATCCCAATTCTGGATCCCTGCAGAAACATTGCTTGTCTCCTCCATATGACCTTGTGCATGGATGCCACCAGCAGCATATCAGAAAACCTGAGAGCTCTCTCCCTTGTTCATTTCTGCATTTGGGATGCTTCTTACAACCAATTCCAGCACAGTTATTAACAGATTCCTTAGAATGTACACAGACTCCCTTTAAGAGTAGCATGTTACCTTTAAGAGCGGAGGGTTAATTGAAACACATGCTTAGCATGCATGCTGCCTTTTAGCGTTTGGCACTGGGCTCCATTCTACAATTATTCAGATGAGTAGGCAACATGAAGTTTGCATTTTGCGTGTTTCAACAGGGTGAGGTGCCGGTTAATTGTGAATAGCAATCTCTGCGGTTAAAAATGGGGCCAAGTCAAAATTTTCCCCCAACATACCAGGCCCAAAATACATAATGGTGTCATCATTTTTGCATAAACCTAATAAATTCATGAAATTTCACAAATGTAATCACATCCTATGTCAATTATTTTTTACTTTTTCATAATCAATGCGACTTAATCATATGTGATTAAATTCCAAAATTTTCCAGGATCCATTTTAGATTTAGAGCTGAAAATGCCTGCCCTTTAATTGAGTGCCAAACATTTTTTAAAAATTCAATCTATCCTTGAGGGGAAGCATGAGATTAGCAGATGCTCCCATTTGTTCACAATGTTCCCTTTCATGGGGCCTTTGTTCTTTATAGAATTGTGCAACAGCTGTAATGAACAAATTGATGATTCCTGGGCTGTTCACTGCAGGTGTTCAGTGCTTCAAAGAACCTGGCTGATGACCACATAAAAGACAATTGTGTGAAGTCAAAAGCTTAGTTATTGACTGAACTGCTCTATTCAGATTAGACTATTACTATGTGATGTTCGTTTATATTTGGATGTCTGTTTGTCCCTTGCAAAAGATTACCAACCTTCCCCCCCCGTCTCATGAAAACTCTGACTCATATTGGATTATAATAACTTTCTCCTGATAGCTCATAGAGGTGGCATCATATTCACACACTTTCTTGCCAGAGTCACTACATGGCAATTTCAATTGAAAACCCAGAATGAAGTGCCCCGCTTTAACTTGATTTATTGAAGTTAATTGTAGGCAGGAATTTTCCAGCCTTTCATGCCAGCGGGAATCTCCGGTCTCGCTGCAGTGAATGGAGGCTTCGCTGAGCACCAAATTTTCCGTTCTCGCAGCACCAGGGTATGAACAGCTGGAAAATTCCGGCCAGAGTGTCTATATTGATGGTCCACTTTAAATAATATAACTTAGGGATTCAATTGATGAACTTTCTGGTCTAAACAGGTAAATCCCATATTTCAACAAATGGAAACACAGAAAATCGGAGCAGGAGTAGGCCTTTCGGCCCTTCAAACCTACTCCACCATTCATTATGATCATGGCTGCTCATCCAACTCAGTTCCCACATTCCCCCCATTTGCTTTAGCCCCAAGAGCTGCATCTAGCCTCACCTGGCCCTCAGGGATTGCCACCTTAAAAGGGCCATGCTACCACACTCCTTCCCCCTAACTGCTGAGATCACTTCTGAATGAAACAAAGGAAATATCATTAAACATAGGCATGTGCGGTACAAAAAGACATCAGGAATGCCCCAGGAAAATCTAATCATAAATTTGGTCATTCTGGAGATTTAGGGATCCTGGAGCAAAGTCTCTATTCAGTGCCATGAACTTCAGAAAGTGATGAATCTGGGCAGACAGTGGCAAAAAGCAAACTCATCAATCCAGGGTCGAGATCCTCCTCAGCAACTACTGTCTCCTCAGCTACAGAAACCACTGATTGCTCGGGTTCCACATTTAAACAGGGACCCCCCCTGTATCAGCAACCGATGAACCTTAATCTACTGCAGGAGACAGATGCCTGTTAATCCCCTGGATCAGGCCCAGCCCTCTTCCTCAAATGATTCACATGTTTTTTACAGATCAACCTTGCACTTTTACGATGTAGGAGACCAGTCCAGTTCTTAATACAATTTTCCCAGTCACCCATGTCAGTCCTGCTGTAAAGTTCCTGGCTGTAACTGAAGCATCAACTTGGAAAGCACTGTCTTTTTTTCTCGAGTCATGATTTTCTTTTTGGGAGGCTTGTCCAGCCTCCACCCTCCCTGCCAAATCTGGGACTATCATACCCAACCGTGTCCGTTAGCAGTGTCCCATGAGTAATTTGGCTGGCGTGACCCCTGTGGTCGGGTTTGGCGTGGTATTGTACAACAAGCAATTTGCCATCTGTAAGGGTAATAGCCTATATACGTGTTTCTCATCAATTATTTCAATGTTTGTACATCTCGTTTCACTAATCTATTGGAAGCTGGGTGCTAAGGTTCTCACCTAACATAGAGTCAGAGAATCATAGTATCCTACAGTGCAGAAGGAGGCCATTCGGCCCAACGAGTCTGCACTGACCACAATCCAACCCAGGCCCTCTCCCCATAACCCCATGCATTTACCCTAGCTAGTCCCCCTGACACTATGGGGCAAATTAGCATGGTCAATCCACCCAACCCACACACCTTTGGACTGTGGGAGGAAACTAGAACACCCGGAAGAAACCGACGTAGATGGGGAGAATGTGCAAACTCCACACAGGCAGTGACCTGAGCCGGGAATCAAACCCGGGTCCCTGGCGCTGTGTGGCAGCAGTGCTAACCAGTGCCACCCGAATGGTGAATAACACGGTGAATACCATTTGATTTAACAAATTTCAAACCACCCCCCGCTGCTGTAAATGATGTGCCATTGTCTGACCCTCGGATACCATGGATGGAAAAAATCTGCCTCAATTTGTTAATGGTGGAAGTAGCCATTGTAGACTTCATCTATTGGACATCCATTTAGAATGCGCATCAACCAAGATGAGAAATATTTGTCCCATGGACAGACCTGCAAGGTCTATATGTAGTGTTGTCCATGGCCTATCTGATTACTCTGAAGGATGATATTCACTGATAGCAGCAATACTTATTGGGCCTCATAACCAGGGTTTTGGCTGACCCTTCATTTGATTCTTTATCAATGCTCGACCACCAAACAATACTTCGGGCAAGTGCTTTCATCCTGCTTTGCCAACTAAGTACAGTGCCAACACTATTTCTAGTGGAACTGGTGGTGATGCTTCCGTCTGTGGCAAAGGTAAATGGCTGAGTGCATCCACATTTGATATTTGCATTCCTGGTTGATACTTAACAAATAACTGTACACTGCTAGCAATAGAGCCCATTTCTGTACCGTTGCAGAGACAATTGCTGGCACTGGTTTATTCTCTTGGAATAAACCCAGCAATGGTTTGTGATCTGATACTATGGCGAAATGTCTTCCATATATATTGATGAAACTTCTTCTCCACATAAATTACCACCAGGCTTTCTTTGCTTATCTGACAATACCTTTTCTCTGCATCTGATAATGTTCTTGTCGCAAATGCAATTGGCCTTTCTACTCCACCAGGCATCCTGTGGGACAAAACTATCCCCACTCCATATGGTGATGCATCACAAGCAACTGTTAATGGCTTGGTTGGATCAAAATGTACAAGCAGTGCCGATGATTGCAAAATCTGCTTTACTTTGGCAAACGCTTCTTTTTATTCTTCTCCCCATGTCCAACGCTAATGCTCCTTCAAAATCTAGTGAAGTGGGGCTCAGATTGTAGACTCATTTTGGATGAATCTGCCATAATAATTCACTATTCCAAGGAATGATTTTAACTCTGATACGTTTTTCAGCTGTGGTACGCTGGAAAATGGCATGGCCGATGAAAATTCAAAAGGTAAATGGGTATACTGGTATAACCCCTTGTGGGTGTTGATGGTAACTAACCTTTAGGAATCTTCCTCTAACTCCAGCTACTGGTAGGTGTGACTGAGGTCTAACTTGGTGTACTTTAGGCTTTCTGCTAATTTGGTGTAGAGGTCCTCAATTTTAGAAATGGGATATCTGTCTATCTGAGTTCCTTGATTTAGTTAGTTTATAATCCCTGCAAAATTCTTACAGTACAGTCCATTTTGAGGATAGGGATTACCGGTGCAGGCCATTCAGATAATTGCATAGGTTTTATAAATCCTAAATCTTCTAATCTCCCAATCTTAAATTCAACCTTATAATGAAATGCATAGGGTACTGGGCGAGCCTGAAAAAATTCTGGTGTTGCATCGGGATTCAATTAAGTTTTGGCTTTAGCCCCCTTTATTCATTCTAGCTCCTTTTGGAAAATCCCAGAATATTTACACAGTAAATCCTGGTAACTCCTAATATTTCCACCAATTTAGTTTATCTGCTTTAGCCAATCTCAACCAATTAGGCAAGGTCTGTGACCTTTAATTACTAGAACAGGTAGTTGTGTTGTTTGGTTCCTGTACGATACAGTAACTGTTGCTGACCCGATGGTCTTCAATGTCTCTCCTGTATATGTAGATAATATGGCTCCTGGCTCACTCAATCTCAATGGTTGGAGACCATTGAGGTAACAAAATTGACTGTGGCCGCGGCTCCTATGTCAACTTCCATTTTAATAGATCTGCAATTTCCCACCATGGCTATTTCTAAAGGAGCCACCTTATTTAGTTGGACCTGCTTTGAGGTATACGACACAAGTCCTTTGTTGGGCTCCTCATCCAGTTTTTTAAAATGGAGTTCAACTAAGAGTTGTTGTTTTAATTTTGCATGTTCTGTCCTGACAGCATCATTCTGCTCCATGTTTGTAAGTGACCCTTCCTATTGCATCGGTAATATATACAATTTCTGCACCTTCTTGGCAAGCTTCTTGGGAGTGTTCTACCCACATCTAAAACAAGCTTCCATCCTCATTGCTGTAGTCCCTTTCTTGGGCTCTGCTGCGCCGGCACCCAGGCTGTTCTTCATAGCAGCTGTTTCCTGCCACAAATGGTTCACCTGTTGGACATGCCTTGCAACTTGTTTACGCTTTGTGCAACGCATTTAGTCACCTGGGCCGTCTCTGCAGCTTTTTCTAAAGAGATTTTGGTCTCAGCCAGTAACTTCTTCCATATTATGAGGCTGTCTATTCCATAAACCAAACAGTCTCTGAACATCTGCCCTAAAACTGGGCTGAATTCGGAATGCTCTGTTCACCCTCTCAATCTGGCCACAAAACCTGAGACCGTTTCCCCTGGCTCCTGGACTGCTGACTGAAATTTACACCTCAACATAGTAATTGGGGGTCAGGGATTAGAATTATTTTTGACCAATTCAACTATCTTGTCAAAAGACTTTTTGTCTGGTGCATCAGGCGATGTTAGAGTCCCCACTAAGCTATAAGTTTGCAAGCCACAGACTGCGAATAGTATCACCTTCCATTTTTCCTTTGCTGTGATCTCATTAGCTAAAGAAATAACACAACCTTTTATATACTGTCCCCAGTTTTCTGGATCAAATGGCTCAAACTTTCCAATTAAAGGCATTTTTATGTATGCATGTGCCTTGCTTCTTCATAGTTTTGATGCTCACTCCTCTAGCTGCACAGTGTGATCTTCTGCCGATTAACTATATATAAACAAGGGTCTGACAGAACTGTAATACATGTCCACTCTCTTCTCCTCCCTGGCTGCAGCAGAGGTTCCTCCCCGATCCAGGATGTGCGCCTTTGCACCCAATTGACTCGGCTTCCCATGCTGTCTCTCCATAGCGCCCGGGCCGATTACGTGGCCCTCAGGGATTGCCACCTTAAAGGGGTCATGCTACCATATCTCTCTACCTCCCTTTTTAAATAGTAGGTTTACATTAGCTACCCTCCAATCTGTAGGAAGTGTTTCAAAGTCTATAGAATCTTGAAAGACGAACACAAATGCATCCACTATTTCTAGAGCCACTTCATTAAGTAGTCTGAGATGTAGATCATCAGGCCCTGGGAATTTATTGGGTCTTCAATTCCATCAATTTCCCCAACATCATTTCTCTACTACTACAGATTTCCTTCAGTTCCTCCCTCTCACTAAACCCTGTGATCCCCAACATTTCTGGTATATTATTTGTGCCCTTCTTTGCAAAGACAGACCAAAGTATGTATTTAGTTGGTTAGCCATTGCTTTGTTCCCCTTATAAATTACCCTGTTTCTGACTGTCTTCACCAATCTTTTTTCTTCACATACCTATAGAAACGTTTACACTCAGTTTTTATGTTCCCTACAAGCTTACTCTCATACTTTATTTTCTCCTTCTGAATCAGTCCCTTGGTCCTCCTTTGCTGAATTCTAAACTCCCCCCAACCCTCAGGTCTGTTGTTTTTCTTGGCCAATTTGTATGCCTCTTCTTTGGATCTAATACTATCTCTAATTTCCTTTGTAAGCCATAGTTTGGCCACCTTTCCCATTTTACTTGTTGCAGTTCACCCATGTACTCTTTGAATGTTTGCCATTGCCTATCCACTATTATCCCTTTAAGTAACATTTCCCAACCTGTCATAGCCAACCCACACCTCATATCTTATAGTTTCCTTTATTTAGATTCAAGACCCTCGTCTCAGAATCAACTACATCAGTCTCCAATTTGATGAAGAATTCTATCACATTATGGCCACTCATCCCCAAAGGTCCTCGCATAACTAGATTGCCATTTATTCCTTTTCCCATTACACAATATCCCATCTAGGATGGCCTGTTTTATAGTTGATTCCTCAATGTATTGGTCCAGAAAACCATCCTGTATACACTCGATGAATTGCTCCTCTACAGTATTGTGACTAGTTTGATTAAAGTCATCCATAATTACAGATGTTCGTTAATCACACGTGTCTCTAATTTCCTGTTTAATGCCATTTCCAACATCATTACTACAGTTTTGGGGACGATATACAACCCCTTTGGTGTTTCTCAGCTCCACCCATACAGATTCCACATCATTGGAGCTAATACCCTTCCTCACTGTTGTGTTAATTTTCTCTTTAACCAGCAGTATAACCCCACTACCTTTTCCTTTTCATCTGTCTCCCCTAAATGCTGAATACCCCTGGATGATCAGTTCCCATCCCTAGTCAACCTGCAGCCATGTCTTTGTAATTGCGACTGTATCATACCCTCTTACATCTTAAGGCTTGCCTTTTTAACATTCCTTGCCCTGTTCCCATTATTTTTCACTGTGGCCCTGTTTTATCCTGGCCCTTAATTTCTCTGCCTATTGTTTTTCTTATTCCCCTTCCTGTCTTTTGTTCTTATCCTTGTTTCCCTCTCCTTTGACTCCTTGCTTAGGTTCCCTGTCCCCAGCTATTTTAGTTTAAACCCTCCCCAACCACACCAGCAAATACTGCCTGTAGGACAGCAGTCCCGCACCTGCCCAGGTGCAACCCATCCAGTTTGTACTAGTCCCACCTCCCCCACAACCAGTCTCAATGTCCCAGGAATCTGAAACCTTGCCCCTCGCACCATCTTTTCAGCCACATATTCGTTGATCTCGAGAACAAACCTATTGATTTTTTTTGAAGGATTCAGCAAGAACTGAAATCATGAGCTCAAGTTCTTGATAGCAATTTAACATTGAATGACAAAGCACTATTAGCTCTTTACATGGTAGCTTACAATGTAGCTAAAGAGAAAATGCCCCACACATTAATTCTCCCCATAGCATTAGATATGGCTTTCACAGTCCTACATGAAAGGTCAGCTGAAAAACTGAAATGCATCCCATTTATTTATAACACAGTAGCTCGCCGAATTTAGAACTGCAGCTTATTTCTCATTTAAAGTTAGTGCGGGAGTTCTCAATGCAACTGGATGAAAATATAGACATTACAGATTGTGCATGTTTGCGATAATGAATTTGTTGAGAATTTGCTGGCTGATTGACATTATCAACCAGCACGACTGGTGCACAGATCATTGAAGTATGGTTTTCAACTTGATCATTCAAGTATGGTTGAAAAGTCCGGGCTAGACAGGGTTACTTGTAGAGGAATCACAACAATGAGGCAGCCAACATGACTGGGAAAATCAGTGAAGTTATAATAAGGATTAAGGAGGCAGCTGGTCAGGACATTGTTTGGAATCATTGCTTTATTCACCATGAGGCATTGGCATCAAAAGGAATTCCATCTGATCTTGAAGCTATATTGAAAGGAATTGTGAAAATCGTGAATTTCATTAAATGCAATGCACTCAAAACTAGGCTTTTCGAGGCTCTGTGTTCCGAAATGGGGGCCGCGCACATACATCCATTGTTCCACACTGTGGTATGTTGGCTGTCAAGCGGGTTGGGTGCTTGGCAGAGTTTATGAAGTTAGGTATAAAATCCATGCTTTCCTCCTTGAGAAGTCGTCGCCTCTGGCTGATGTGTTTGGTGATGAAAGTTTGATGTTAACTCTGTCTTACCTTGCAGATATCTTTTCAATTCTAAATGAACTGAACTTAAAATTCCAAGGAAAGAATGATGAGTGTTTTTGGCACTGGGAACAAATAGACGCTTTCCCAAAGTCATTTAATGTTTGGCAAGTTTGAGTGAAAAGCCAAAATTATTACATCTTCCCACACTGCGATAGCGCAACAAAGAAAACAATGTTAGTAAGGGATCTGTCAATAGACTGACAAGTCTCATTCAGTCGCATCTGGCTGTGCTGATCGGAAGTTTTTGTCACTACTTTCCAGAGGAGAAATTTCAGATTTTAAAAGAGAAGAGGTGGATGAAAATCCTTTGAGTTTGAGACCCCAGAATCAGTTATTAACTTATAGCTAACTCCAAATGGGGAGACTGAGCTGCTGCACTTGACCTTTGACATCACGTTAAAAACACGTGACCAGTCCATGAGGTTGTCAGCATTCTGGAGTAGCATCTCCCAGGAGTATCCAGTGCTGAATAAAACAAGCATTTTGTTGCTATTGGCCTCCATGACAACCTACATGTGCGAGCTGGGATTTTTTGTTCTCACAAAGGTAAAGACTGCACAAAGGAACCGGCTGAACTCTGCACCTGATATGTGCATTGCCCTCTCGAGCTGTGAACCTGACTGGAGTGAGATTGTGAGGACCAAACAGACTTACCTGTCACATTGAAAGTAAGTAAATGTGGTGTGGGTCACGAAGGTTGGCCAGCTAGCAAAAGTGGGATCCCAAGAAAAAGGAATAGAAACACTGCCTTAGGACATCCCAAAGTGCTTTACAATCAATGAAATACTTTGTAAGTGTATCATTGTTGTAATGAAGGAAATGTAATGAGGTAGATGATCAATTAACTTAGGAGAATCTGGGACTCGGGAGTATAATTTAAAAATTAGAACCAGTTCTTTCTGGAATAAAATTAAAAAATACTTCAACACACAAATGGTCGGAGAAATTTGAAACTCTCATCCATAAACACAATTGATGTTAGATCAGAATCAATGCTAGATCAATTGTTAAATTTAAATCTGAGACTGAGATCTGAGATGCAGTAAAATGTATAGCAACTGCCTGGTTAAAATCTTCCACCATTTTGCTTATGCAATGAAAATGCATTAGCTGTGACCTCCGTCAGAGTGTGTAAGGTGTGTTGGGGTGATGGCTTTTCTGTGTATAGAAGTGTGTTAGTTATTTTTAAAAAAACTTTTGTTGCTAACTAATGCCTGTTGTCTTGTTTAAATTAAAATACCATGGTGTCTAGGAAATTAACGGTTTCCTTGTGTGTTGTGGCTTTATTTTTAATGGAGGGGTGATGATTATTGGAAATGTTGATAAATTCTTCCAATTCTGCTTTTGTCTGGGTCCAAATATCCTTCATGTCAATACAAATATAGAAGGTAGTGTTATGCTGTGCCTACATCACCCAACAAAGGAGTTAGTAAAAATGAAAGAGGTGCCCCTGAAGACTAAAATGTAGCCCTCAAAAATCAAAAAATAGTCTCAAGAAAATTTCAGAAAGAACCCTTGCAGGCGGCTACGAAAGAAAATTGGCCCCTGTTATGTAGGCTAATACCTCACTGAGGGGTACTGCACTGTTGGAGGTGTCATCACCTTATTGGAGAGATGTCAAACTTAGGACACTTGTGTCCTCTCAGATAGATGTCTCACTCATTATGAACCTGAGCATTTTTTGAAGGTCTGGTTTATCTGAATGCCTTTCTAAATTCATGCCTTTGCCACTATTTGAAGAGAAGATGACTTCCGATTCTCTGGATACCATTTACCTCTCTGCCGACACCACCAAAAACAAATATTATTACTTTTGTGGAAAATTGGCTGCTGCATTTGTTGGCACTTCAGTAGTAATTCATTGGTACTATAAAACATTTTGGGATGTCATGTGCCGTGTAAATCCCGGCCTTTTCTGTTCTTTACTAGCTAGAGCTTTAGTGAAGAGGCACATTTGTAAGTTTAAATATGAAGCAGGACCAGTTGTTTCATCCAAAGTAAACTTCGATTTTTTTAAACCAGTGTACACTTTTGATGCACTGTTGCATTTAAATGAAGCAATGGTTGAAAAATGTTGCAACATGTAACATGTGTAGTATTATAATTCTGTGCAGCATTTCATTGCTTCAACATCTATTAAGTATTTATTAGAAAATGTAGCAAACAGAAAACATACCAATGTTCCTGAGCATGTATCAGTTACTCACCACACCCTATAAAGCTTTATTTTACAATTGTATTTGCTTTATAAATTAATGACTGTGTTTATGTCACTAAGATTTCTGTATAAAATCAGCAAGACATTAAATACAGGCGGGTGAATTTGAGAGATAATTATGTACGCACTTTAGGGCTCATGCACAATATAAATGATCTGCCATGCATTATTTGTGTATTTGATTTCATTTTGCTCCACGAAACAGGGAAATACAAATAAATCTGTGCTTGGAGAGTTACAAATCTGCTTCTTTTATCTCTGAGATGGTTTTCCGTAGTCAAGCGATTAATTTAAGGCTAGACCTCTATAGGCAGTGCCACAAACTGAAGGTTTATTCTCATTTGGCTGAGCCTGGACGTTAGTGGTAATGAGGCGATTTGTATTCACTAAGGTATTTTTTTCCTTGTTGATGTTCTGCCACACTCCATCAGTGACTCACTGCACTTAATGTGCACTGTAATGAATCAGGGTTCCTCTAGCTTGTCATTCTCTTCACAGACAACATTGTTCAGTTTCAGAGATTGTCTCATTAAAAACAAGCCTGATAATTTTATGAAGGTCTAATTTGTCCCTAGTGGACATCAGCATAACTCACCACATTGATTCTGGGGTGATATAGAACATAGAACGTAGAACAGTACAGCACAGAACAGGCCCTTTGGCCCACGAACAATGTTACTGCCTATTGGATGTGATGTTTGGATGAGTCATAGCTTCATCCAAATCAGCTTCAGCAAATTTGAAGTCTGTTTATTTGCCTCTGATGTTGACTCTGTCGCCCATTTAACCTGCTTTCTCACACTGAGACCATGGTTTACAGACATTTGTCTAACTAACCAAGCTAAATGTTCTATGCCACATGTGATCTGTTGCCATGGTAGTTTTTTTCCATCTTCAGATCAACATCTTGCATTTAAAAATTGCCTTTAACTTAGTAAGTCATCCTAAGGCACTTCACAGGAACCACTGAGCCACATAAGGAAATGTTAAAACAGGTGACCTAAAGCTTGGTCAAAGAGGTAGATTTTGGGGCCGATTCTCCTAGCCCTCTGCACAGCGGGCTAGGAGACTAATGCGGAGGCCATTTGGCGGGATCACCTCTGGGTGCCACGGCCTCCGCAAGTCTCCAGCTGCCATATACCCAGCGCCATCAGCTCCATGCCAGAAATTGGCATGAAGCTGTATAAATGATTTAAAATAGCATTGGCATCTGATTAGCCGGCCCGGGACTGAAGTCTCCGGGCCTGCTACAGTCTCCCCCCCGGCAATGAGTTTTTCACTCCAGCAGGGTTTACAACAGCTCCCCATTTGTGGGCAGCCAGCTTGGCAGTGCCAGCCCAGCCCCTGACAATGCCCAAGGGAGCACCTTGGCACAGCCCAATGGGCATTGGGCAGTGCCAAAGGGGTGGAGCCAGAGGGGGCAGGGCCTGATGTGGCCATTGGGGTGGGGGTGAGGGGGGGGGGGGTGGTGGTGTAGGGGGTAGGGGGGGAGGAGGGAGGGACTGTGAGTGGGGAGGGCGACGGGGGTACAGGGGATCGGGACTGTCGGTGGGGAGGGGGAGGTGGGGGGTGAAGATCGGGACTACCAGTGGGTGGGGGGGAGTCGAGGCTGGCCCAGACACATCCAGGAGACCAGCAATCGGGTGGCGGGGGGAAAGGGGGGTCGCACGGCCAGCAATGTGGGGTTGCGGGGCTGGCCAGCAATCAATCTGCCCAGCGATCGGGAGGCCAGCAGTGCAGGCTACTGTGCATGCACTAATCTTGGCACTGACAAGTGGGCGCATGCGCAGCTGCCCGCTGAAGGCTATGCTGCTGGCTTCTTCAGTGGGAATAGGCCTCGCCCCCAGCTTATCAGCATGATTCATGCTAGGGCACCCTGTGATGCACAGAGTGTGGGAGATTCATTTTGAAAATCCTGCTGGAAAAATCAACCGGGTTTACTCCAGTTTTTACGTGAATCACACTTAGAAATTTTTTGGGAGAATCCCACTCTTTAACTATGATGTTAAAGGATAAACAGAGAGGCTTAGGGTGGAATTCCAGAGCTTAAAGCCTTAAGGCAGCTGAAGGCACACCTGCTAATGGTGAAATGATGAAAATCGAGGCCAGAATTTGAGGAATGCAGGGATATCGGAGAGTTGTAGGCCTGGAAGAAGGTACAGAGAAAGGTAGTGGGGAGGGGTTAAGGGCATGGAAAGACTTCAAAGCAGGGCTGAGAATTTTGAAATCAAGGCCAAATTGGGAGCCAGTGTAGGTCAGTGAGCAACTCACTTATTTCACTTATGAAATCCTGAGCTTTCATGAATTACCGCCTTGTGAACCCATACTGCAGCCTCCCCTTTATGAACCTCAGCTAATACAGCTATGGTTTGAGTTCAGTTGTACAGAAAGTGCCACATGAATATTATTTTTGTTTCCATCCAGTTGAAATGGAATTCTGTGTCCAGGTGAATTAATTTCACAATTGCCCTCCTAATTTTCAGATCCATCCATAGTTTTGTCCTACCTGTGCTGGTGTTTATACTTCACATGAGCTTCCTCCCATCCCACTTCATCTGACCCTATCAGTATAAATTTTTATTCCTTTTACCCTTTTAATAATCTAGCTTTACCTGAAATGCATATTTATCATTCACCTCCACTATTCCTTATGGCTTTGAATTCTCACCACTCTTTGGGGAAAAAAAAGTTTCCTCTGAATTCTTTATTGCATTTTTTGGCGACGATATTATTTTGAAGGGCCCTGGATTTTACTTTAGTTTTTAATTTCACTGTCTTGAGATTCTCTTCCAAAACCTTGCTATCTGTCCTCCTGCCTTTAAAAACTTCCTAAAGAATTCATGTCCAATTGTATCTCCCTATACTCCTATTTCCTTTTCCAAAGATTCTCACATCTTGCTTTGTGTTCAATGTCTCCTTATATAATACTCCAAGATGTATATTTGACAAAGAATCATTACATAAAAAGAACACATTTATATTGTGCTTTTCATAAATTCAAAATGTTGCAAAGAGGTTTACTATCAAGAAAATATGTTTTGAAGTGAAGTCACTGTTGTACTGTAGCAAAAGCAGCCACCAATTTCTGCATACAGCAGTGCAATAATGAATAGACAGTTTATTTTAGTGACGTTGGTTGAAGGATAAACATTAGCCAGGATATCAGGAAGAACCTTGTTTGAAGTAGGGCCATGAGTCTTTCACCTTCACCTGAGAGGGAAAAAGGGGCCTTATCCAAAGACGGTGACTTCCGGCTGTGCGGTGCAACCTTGGTACTGTACTAGTATGTCAGCCTAGATAATATGCTTATGTCTCCGGAGTATGACTTGAACCCACAACCTCCAGAGTATGAGGTGCAAATGCTAACACTGAGTTGCAGCCAATAGCAGTGCAAATAGAAATGAAGGCTTTTGCCAGTCTTGTCCTGTATAAATTTCCTTTCATTTTAGGACTTGGGTTTGTGCACAATAAATGACAAAATACACAGACATGATTCTTGTGTAACTAATCCATTCTTGCTATTTTGTTAGCTTTATACAGAATCTCCCTTCCACATTTGTCAACTTCACTTTTGCAAGCAATACACAGGCACAATTATATAGTGCCAACTCTGGAAAACTTTATCTTATCATTTGAGCATGTTCATTAGAACAATGCAATATCAACGTGATTATAATGGCAGACAAATTGATGTACTAGGTCACGTTTCACTGAATAGTCATATAAGTCTAGTCTCGGGTGAAGGGAGGAAACAGAGAGACAATCCAATGTACATACAAGTTTGCGAGGGATCATGGCAAATATATATTGTAAAATGATCCAGGTTATTAATTCACAAAAACACACTATGCTATAGTTAGCTATTTTATACAGACGTAATTAAGATAGAGAAATATCCAGGCTTTCTAACCAAGTGAGGAGACAACAACTTCTGTTTATGTAACACCTTAAACATAAAATATCCCAAGGCACTTCACAGGAAGATTATAAAGCAAAATTTGACCCCGAGCCACATAATTTGAGGCAGATGGTAAACAGCTTGGTCAAGAGAGTAGGTTTTACAAAGCATCTTAAAAATGGAAAAACCACTTTAATTCCCTCTGAAAATGCAAACGAAGCCTTGGTGTTTATGCTGATACAAAAACATTACTGAATAGTTCAGCTATATCGATTGTTGTTCACATCTTTGACTCAGTATACTTACAAGACTGAATTCACTGCTTTCGAAACGTAAATTAGATTGTTTGGCAGGCAGCTGATGTAACAACCATGCTTCCTTGCACGTATTAAACCAAACACAGTGCAACGCTGAGGCAACAGCTGAATCATTGTTTCTTCTTGCTGGGATTAGCAAACATGCTTACCGTTTTGTATATAACAGGCTGCTTTACCATGTTGTCGAAGGAGGAAAAACAGATGGATAGATTTGCTCCTCGAGAACTAAAACGCAATGAAATTCTAAAATAAAAATTACAAGATTCATTCATACTATTATTTTAAAAGTGGACTAATTCCTTTCTAGCATTGTTGCCTTGACACATGAAACGCTAAGTTTAACAGAAAAAGATGCAGCGAGTGCACATTCTAGAACGAGGCTGTATGTTTATTTTGCAATATTAGTGTAAATATGTTGATACTCTGGAATTGGAAACTGTGCAGTTGAAGCATGGCTAGTTATAGCTTATTTTGAATTTTATTCATTCATGTACGTTACAACACAATATAATTGGCACACAGGTATTCATTGGTAAAATTAGAAAATAATAGTTCAGATGTGATTACTAATTGATCACTGAAAGGATCTAAAATAATCTCACTAGAATGCATCTTAAAAACATGTCACATTTTTAAATTAATAGGTATTGATGTGGTGTTTCAGTGAAATAGCCATCTCATATAAGAAGTTGACATTTCCCTATTCCTTAGGCTTATGATGAGAATCAAGTAAGAAGGATTTTTGCCTCTGGTTCTGTGAGCTGAGTCATGTTCCAAACACTGTGTTGCTTTCCATTCATAGAAAACATGAATCATCACGTCTGCTTTGTGATGAGGGCAGGACAGCATTGACTGTGAAGCAAGCTTTCAATGTAAATTCAATAAGTCCTCCCTTCATGACTCATACAAATGCTAATCTAGGTCAGGAGGCTTTAATTTGAATTTTCAAAAAAATTTAAAATGTAATTTGATAGTTGACAATCTAACAACACTTATTCTGGGTGATGCTTGTAGTCAACCACATGTGCATTGATGAAGAACTTAATTGCAGTTTTGTTCACTGCAATACAGAGGTGGGGCCTGATTCTCCCATTGCGACGTGCTAGCTTTTTGGCACGTTGGGTTGGGAGATGTGCGTGTCGGCCATTTTGTGGGATTCGTGCATGTGTTCCCGATGCATGCACTTCTCCCACTGCCAGAGAGCAGGCGCAGTCAGGACCACACTGGAAACCAGCGGGGAGACAAGGTAAGTGATTTTAATCTGTTTGTAAGGTAATTTAAATGTCGTTATGGGGCCCGGGACTGAATTCTCCGAGCCCGAGAGCATCTCCCACCCCGCTAGGAGTATTTCACTCCAGCAAGGTTAGAGTAGCTCCCCACATTCGGGAAACTAGTGGGAGACCCTGCCGGAGTGAAGGGGAACAATCGGGACCTCCCAGGGGATCGGGCGGTGCGGGTGGTGCCCCCTGGGCATGGGCACCCTGGCAGTGCCAGCCTGTGCCCCCGGCATTGCTCAATGGGCAAAGTGCCCATGCCCAGATAGCACCTTGGCACTGCCTATCAGGCATCGGGTAGTGCCAAGAGAGTGAGGCCTAGGGGGCAGTGCCAAGGGGGTGGGGCTTAGAGGGTGGGGCTTATTGTGGGCAGAGCTTATGGGTGATAGGTGGAAGTGGGGGGTCCTGCTGCCACTTTGCATTGGGATCAGTTTTGGCTGAAGGGAGGCCAGCGATCGGGGTGGGCTGGGAGGAGTAGTCTTCTGGGGGGATCTGTCTCCCGGGGGGGTGGAGATCTGCCTCCTGGGGAGGGTATCATCACGGCTGGGGGGGGAGAGGGGGGCTGGAGTTTGCAGTGCTCCGGGATAGTGGGGGTTGTCGGGGCTGTCCTGGGAACGCTTGTGCGGGCCACGATAGGGCCATGGGGGTGTCACGAGGGGCAGCTCTGCGAGGGTCCCAGGCTGGCCAGCGATTGAGCTGGCCAGCAAACTGCAGTCTGACAGTTCGGGGCCACTGAGCATGCGCAGAGTTCCAGAATTGTCAGACTCTGGTGTGAATAGGCCCCGCCATCCCAAGCTTTTAATGATATTCATGATTGTGACCTCTGCATTGCACAGAGTGTGGGAGATTCGAGTCCGAATTCCCACTGAAAAAACAACCGTGATTTACACCAGTTTCCCCACCAATTCAGCACTTAGAATTTTTTGGGGAGAATCGCCCCCGTGGTCTTCCTCCTTAACTTAAGAATAAGATTGAAAGCTAAGATTCTTCAGATATTTGTCTCCTACAGAATACTAAACGTATAGAATATGTGTGTTGAGTAAAAGCACCTGATAAAATGTTTATTTCTGTTCTACACTAACATTGGGAATTAGCTGCATCATGAGAACCCTGTCCTCAAGGTTGAAATTCAGCATTCTTTTCTTGTCCTAAAGCATAAACTCTTCCATCAGCATGCACCCATCAGTATTTGAGTTGGTGACTGAATGTGAAAACAAGTGATTGTGAAAATAAGTGATGATACTGTGTCTTCATTAATAATCTTCTATTGATGTCCCTCTATTACCTGGCCAGGTTTCTGAAAGATCCAGAAGTGGGTGGGGGGGTGGGGGGTGGGGGGTGGGGGGTGAGGGGGGGGGGGGGTAAGAAATGGATGCTTACACCATCTGAAACTTATAAATTAGAAAGGGAGTTTGAGTTGAGGGGAGGTAGGATATGAGAAGGAGGGTTAATTATGCCGATACTGTCAATTTTGCTGATTCCAGCCCCATCCCTGGCCACAGCCTCAGTAATGGAAGTCCCAATAATGGCCGCACCATTTCCTGCATGAGAGTAATGACTTGCAATCATGCCTGTTCACCACTAGTGAGTTCCTGCAGCCAGATGTTGTCAACCACCTTGTCCTGCAAGACAGAGGGAACTATGGTAGTGAGTGGTGCGATCTGTTTTATTGATGTGGTTATCCTGGTAGAATAGTTGCAAAGTGTGCAAAGGGCTGAGCTTCAGTGGACTCATATGAGGGCTTTGATGGGGCAGCTTACAGAAGATGCGCTGATGCTGTGCAAAAGCAAATGCTTGGTGCATTGGAAAGTTGACAGGAAGATTGCGATCATAGTCAAGGAGCATTGATGAGTCTGGCACCAACTTGGCACAAGGCTTTGCACAGAGTGTGGAAGTAGTGGTCAACTCCATTCACACAGGTTTGGACCCAACTAGAATGCAGGGTCTGATGGCCAATGTCACAACTTCCATTGGATAAAAGCAAATTACTGCAGACACTGGAATCTGAAACCAAAAGAGAAAATGCTGGAAAAACTCAACTCTGACAAAGGGCCATCTGGATTCGAAATGTCAGCTCTTTTCTCTCCTTTCAGATGCTGCCAGACCTGCTGAGATTTTCCAGCATTTTCTCTTTTGGTTTCACAACTTCCATTGAAGGGCAAGTAGCAACCAGCTAACATCTGGGTATTGCATTGAAAGCTTAGTCAGCTGTCAAGCATGGCCAGCTTGCTGCCATTCAAGCTCAGACTGTTGCCAACATGGCTAAGAATTAACATGTTCAAAGGAATTTGCAGGGTGCCACAGCAGTCCGGCGATCTGTCGCTGACCTCAGCGAACATTAACCTGCTGTCCCCCCTCACAAAAATAGCAAATGTCTTCCCAACACTACCACTCCGTCTGTGCCCTTGCTGTTAGCTTTCTGTCAGCCAGGCTGCTGCTGTCCATGCCAAGATGGAATAGCTCGCAGCTGAGCACTTTCAGGCCCGAGCAGCTCGAGGTGTACTCAAAGGCCATCTGCAGTCTCCTTCATTGAAAGTCAGTGGCTTGCACTAGGCATGCTGCAGCCACTGGGGGTAGCACTGCATAGGAGCACGAGGACAAACCAGAGCACATGGAAGACAAGCACTAAGGGAATATATGTGGGTAATTAACTTATGTTTGCATGCAGCATGACATGACTTAATTTATAAATTTGGTTTGGAGTGTTTATTTTGTGTTGACTTTTATTTTTGAATTGTGACAAAGTGGATTGCCACTAGAATGATGCAAGCAGAGGAGAAGTTATTTCAGCATGCCAGTAATCTGCTCTTCCTATTTATCGTGGCAGAATGGCTTTCATTGTATGCATGATGCACACTGTGAATTATGCACTGGAGTCACTAGCCATATAGTTAGTGGATAGTTAATATCTTACCCAGTAGATATTCTTTGGTTTGCCATGATGTCTCAAATTGGTGTGGATTTATGGATTAGAAACTGGACTGAATGAACGACATTCGAGCTGCTGTACATAGTTTTAAGATGTTCTTTGCACTTTTTAATTTGCACTATGGGTAGGTAGAGGTTTTAAAATCACCATTCTCACTGATGACGTGGTTTTTCAAATGCAGCTGACACTGCTGCAGGATGAAGGCATGATGACAGCTGCCAAGGTATTGTGTATTCACCTGGATGATTTACTGAGCATGGTTACATAACAGCTGAACATTGAGGAATTGAAATCCTTTTAAATTCCGACACAGCGAAGAGTTGACATGTGGTACCCATTAAGCTATGTTGTGCAGTCAGTGGCACCTTAAATCAAAGGGACATCTGCAATCCTAGGAAAGCCGTATACCTGCTCTGCCTACTTGTCCCTGGCAAGAGAAAATGAAATGTATTTGGCTCTCTTTGAATAGAAAACCTCAATCACCTTCCTTTTGCAATATTGGAAAATTGCAATGCATTTCAAATGTTTCCAGATCCAGTTTTAAAAGAGCCTAACATATAAAAGTTCATGACCATGGTCACTTGCAATGCACTTTTACCCTGCACTGAGGCTGCATCAGGACACCCTTACTGAAATACAGATCTTACACATTGGGCCCGATTTTACCAACAATTTGCGCCCGTTTTTGGGTGTGAAATCGTGGTAAAGTCGGGTGTGAGGCCTTTATCGCGATCTGCGCCCGCGTCCGAGCAAATCGCGACTTTACCGACACCCGCGGGTGGCGCGGATCCGTTCCGTGCCCGAATCGGGCGGCCTGACGATTTAAATGCATTAGCATGGATTTAAATTGATTTAATTACCTGCCCGCCCAACTCTACCATTAATTCCCACTTTACCTTCTTCTGTTCCGTTCCAGATCCGCGCTTTTAGCGACCTGCTAAATAAAAATCCGAAACCGACGCTGCAGCTTCCAAAGAGTGGGGTCAGAGCCTGCAACGGCTCTCTGACACAGATCATCCTCTGGGAGGGGGGGGGGGGGGAGGAGGGAGGCGGGTCAGATGTATCTCTGGAGAGGGGGGGGGAAGGAGGACGAGGAGGCGAGTCAGAGCATCCTCTGGAGGGGGGAGGAGGAGGTGGGTCAGGTGTATCTCTGGAGGGGGGGCGAGAGGGCTGATCATTGTCTGGTGGTGGGGGGAGGCCCGATCGCTCACCGGTGGGGGGGGGGGTGGCGATGGATCTCTGGTGGGGAGGGCAGGGGTGTCCGCTGCCACTCTGCGGGTGATCGGTGGGGAGGGAGCGTGGCAGGGGTGTCCGCTGCCACTCTGTGGGCGAACCCTCCTCCCCACCAGAGGAACGAATCCCTCCTCCCAGAATGATTCAAGTCCATGAAACATTAACTCAGTTTCTCTCTCCGTAAGTGCTGCCTGAATATTTCCAGAATTTTCTGTTTTAACTTCCAATGTGCAGCATTTTGCTCTTCTATCTGGAAGTTAGTGCTTGCTATGTGCTGTGTCTTGCTATTTGGAGGAATATGGCTCCAAATATTCTGGAATCCTTTTGATGCCTCATCCAAACGTTTTCATGGGTGACTCTAAACGGTGACCACTGCCAAGCTTTTTATCCAGCACAGCATTGTAACTGAGCTCAACATTGCTCTCTCAGTGTTTTACATGTTTAAAATTAACAAGTTAAGGTCACTGGATATTGATCAGAAGCAGGAGTAATTGAATGGTTTTTGTTCAGTTTAGAATAGAGAGACTGAAGCCCTGTCTGGCATCAGCTGGAGCTTGGACCAGGGATCAAATACAGGGATTTTATGATCTCTGCGCCTCATGTAGCAGGCCATTTACTTACTGATTCATACTCAGGCAGCACGCATGGAGAGAGAAACTGAGTTAATGTTTCAGATGAAAGATCATGGACTTGAATCACTCCGGGAGGAGGGATTCGTTCCTCCGGTGGGGAGGAAGGATCGCCCACAGAGTGGCAGTGGACACCCCTGCCCCCCCACCACCAGAGATACATCTGACCTGCCTCCTCCAGCCCCCTCCCCCAGAGATACATCTGACCCGCCTCCTCCTCCTCCCCCCCCCAGAGATACATCTGACCCGCCTCCCTCCTCCTCCCCCCCTCGGAGATACATCTGACTTGCCTCCCCCCCCCCGCTCAGTGGATGACCTGCGTCAGAGAGCCGCTCTCTCCGCTTTCTGCTTTTTTTTTCTTTCCCGACATGGGTGCGCTTTTTCAGATTTTTTTCGAACTGCAGTTCAGAGCTCCGATCGTTCCGGCAGCACCAAGCCCCGCCCACAGCGCGGATCGGACTGGAGCCGGCTGAAAGCGTACGGGCGCGTCTGAACGCCGATTCCAAGTTCTGATCTGTACTACACCCAGATTCGGCACTTAGAATCAAAATGGTAAAATCGGGCCCATTGTTCCCTAATAATGTTCAGGTTAGAGATTTCATATTATTTTATTTAACTTTTATTTAGCTAGGTGAGTCAATTGAGGACCAATTCTTATCTAAAGTTACAACCTGGCAAAGATGCCAGCTCTACAACAGAAAATTCACAACAATATAATTAATTTGAGTGTTAAAAACAATAAAATACAAATCAGCAGTGAAAGGGAATTGACAGTTATGCAAGTATAAGTATCAGTCAGCAGAGCAGAAACCCTTTGGTGAAAAGCATCCACGGTAATAAAGTTAGTCAGCTTCGGCTTTAGTTGTACCTCGTTCCAGTCACTGGTAGCCGCAAACTCAAATGAATTACAACCAAAGACTGTGCTCACTCTTGGAGTGATTAATTTGATTAAGTCACATCACGTAGGTGATACTCCCTGTTTAGAAATGGCCTTATGTTGAGAGCCCTTCTCCTCCTTTCCACTTTCAGCAGCTTGTCCTACTCTGTGTGACCTCTGTTCATTCTCCAAGTCATTATGTATTTGAAGTAGAATACCTGCTAGTGCACCAGTCCCTTGGAGAAACAAGTTTGTGTGGAAGCCTTGAAATCAGTACAAACTCCTTCAGAATCTGCCACATTGTAGATTTACTTCCTATAGATTTTTGCAGAATGTTGGCAATACTCAGAAGAAATCAAGTAGCAACTAAAGACCCACCTATACCAGATATGCAATGTAGATGTAGACCATGTAAGTAGGTTAGGAGTATACTCATTGGAATTTAGAAAAATGAGAGGCAACCTTATTGAGATGTATAGGATTCTCAGGGGGGTTGACAGGGTAGATGCTGAAAGGTTGTTTCCCCTTTTGGGAGAGTCAATGACCAGAGGACATAATCTCAGAGAAAGGGATCACCCATACAGAGATGAGGAGGAATTTCTTCTCTCAGAGGGTAGTGAATCTATGGAATTCTTTACTACAGAGGGCTATGGTGGTCGTGTTGTTAAGTATGTTCAAGGCTGAGACAGAAAGATTTTTGAAGTAAGGGAATCAAGAGTTATGGGAATAAGGTGGGAAAGTGGAGTTGAGCATTATGGCATCAGATCAGTCACGATCTAATTGAATGGCAGAGCAGATCTAATGGGCCAAATGGCCTACAGAAGTAGTATGTCTTATGGTTGTATACTTCTCGGGGAATTTCACAGTAACTTCATTGCAGTGTTAATGTAAGCCTTACATGTGACTAATAAATAAACTTTACTTTTTGGTCTTATTTCAATCTTGCACAGGGAAGGCAGAATTAAACGTAACACTGTGTTTTCGAACAATTTGGATCTGTAAACTAGTTCAGATTTTGAGCTACCTTTTGGGGGGAAATTGGTTATTTCTTATTTTAACAAATGTAACAATTGTGTTCGGGACCTTTACTTATTACAGTAAATTCTGAACACCTAGTTCTAATCAAAACTCATTCTGAAACACAAGCTGACTGTATTTTAAAGAATTGAACAAAACAAACTGTCATAGCAACATGATAGGTTATAACTATAAATGTTATGCACTCAGTTTTATTTCTTAGCTCCCCCAAGAATTCTCTTATAAGTCATATCAATCTTAAAAGTTATTTACATCTGTAGGGATCACCCAAAACCATGCCACAGTCTTCTCCTTAATTCCAGCCATTCTCAGGGTAAAACTTTCATTTAGCATCTTTGTCTGTGGATGCATCAATCCTTTGCTCTGGTAACATTCTCAATATTTCCAAGCTATTCTGCCAGTTGCTTCCTTTAGCCACAATAATCTGTGAGGACCACTGTAGATTTTTCCTCTAGCTTCAAATTTAGGCAATCGTCCAACTCTCTTCCCACATGAAATCCAAACAGATCCAAATGCCCTACCTACATTCCATGCGGTGAATGATGAATTTAGATTTTTCTCTACTTACAGTGCAGGCCTAACTAACTACCATTACCTTTGGCTATCTTCTCTCAGTGAGTTGCACCATACAATAATTTCAAGCAGCTACTAACCAACTTTCTCAGATAACTTGAAACCAGAGAATTTCTCTAAGCTCCACCCATTTCCTTGATGGCTTTGCTGTGAAACTTTAGCATGGTCTGTGCATGGCCATACACAGGTGTATATCCTTATAGTGCAAAGGGAGCACACAATGACCCAGTTTCCCACACACATGTCTCACAGCACACAGGCGGTGGTGGGCCTTGGGTTATAGGAATCTGTTCCCTGACCCTCGCAGCTACCCAGCCCACTCTACCTTTCCTGATCCACCATTTGAAACTGAAAAACCTCTAATAGTTGTAGCTGCTGAAATGGTAAAAAGCAAAGGGACTGGGTGGGATTGTTGTCGCTGCAGGCTCAATGGGCCGAACAGTCTCCTTCTGCACTGTAGGAATTCAATGATTCTATGAGCCTCTCATGTCAAGATGACTCCAAACCTATAAGTGTAACAAACTCCAAGCTTGCTTTAATTGCATTCAACCTGCATTGCTCATTAGTTTCCGAACCAGATGCTCCCATTCTCCTCAGTCAAAAGTTGAATTCCCAAAACTAAAAGTGATATTCTAAAACCATGAACTAGACATTCACAATACAAACACAATACTGAACAATTGGAACTATGCCTTGGCATACAAAATGAAATGAACCTAAGTGTTGAAACTAATACAGATTTCACATGCATGTAAAGCCATTAATTTGATTCTAGAAGATTAGGTATTTTTATGGAAAACAAAAATCACTGGGCTGGTGTATTTAACATGCTAATTTATGCTAATTTAACATAATGGGAAAAAATAAGGAAAAGCCCAACGGTGCCCCAAAGAAAAACAGTGTTATCATCATTGTTCATGTCCATCCAAATGTAAGTCATACTGTGAGTAATCCAGGTTCACTGAAATAATCTCTGGGATTTAATGGCCTTGCTCGAGCGAGACCGGAAAATCCTGCCTGAGGTCAATGGACATTTCCATTATCCGCCCCTCGCCCACTCTGATTCCGTGATGGGCAGGGCAGTAGAATTCCAGCGAATGTCTCTCTTATGAGGAATTCCAGTTTTTAACTTTAGAGATCTAAACTTGGAATTCTCTCCAAAAATCACTTCAACATGGATTACTTCAGTGACGGCCCACCTTTAACATAATTTAACCTATTTTAACATAATGGGAAAAAAAAGGAAAAGCCCAACGGTGCCCCAAAGAAAAACAGTGTTATCATCATTGTTCATGTCATCTACACAACACTGAGATACATAGAGCTTCAGAAAGATCAATACAGTGCCAGAAAATGTGTCTTTTATATGACCTTAGAAAACCAAGGTAATTGAATGCATCATCTTACAAATGAGTTCTGTTGATTTGCAAAATCTGGACCAATAAGTCTTAAGTCTTCAGTACCCATATTACAGAAATATAAGAACAAAGAACAATACAGCACAGGAACAGGCCCTTCGGCCTTCCAAGCCCGCGCCGCTCCCTGGTCCAGGATTGAATCCTGAATCCAGGATCCCCGCCCAATTTTCCAGCCTATCTACATACCAATATCCTATCCACCGAGCTGTCCCTCACAGCTACGATGCTTTGTTCATTACAACCTATTAACTCACCCCCACCCCCACATTCCAGACCATGTGATCTCCAGGGAGAGGCGAAAACCCAGAGTGAAAAACCCCAGGGCCAATATGGGGAAAAAAAATCTGGGAAATTCCTCTCCGACCCCCTGAGGCGATCGAAACGAGTCCAGGAGATCACAATGGCCCTGATCGGAAAATGCTTCCCAACCCTAGTCATTTCCACTTCCACGAACACCATATGAATTCCCTGCCCCCGAGACAGGTTCCCAACTATCCGCAGTCTCGCTCTGTACTGGCACCAGCAAGATGATCATAGAATGAAGCCTTGAAACGAGAAACAAGGAACAATTAGCCCGCGCCGCTCCCTGGTCCAAACTAGACCACTCTTTTGTATCCCTCCATTCCCACTCCGTTCATATAGCTGTCTAGATAAGTCTTAAATGTTCCCAGTGTGTCCGCCTCCACCACCTTGCCCGGCAACACATTCCAGGCCCCCACGACCCTCTGTGTGAAATATGTCCTTCTGATATCTGTGTTAAACCTCCCCCCCTTCACCTTGAACCTATGACCCCTCGTGAACGTCACCACCGACCCGGGGAAAAGCTTCCCA
The DNA here is from genome assembly GCF_964213995.1 of Mustelus asterias. Taxonomy (NCBI): domain Eukaryota; kingdom Metazoa; phylum Chordata; class Chondrichthyes; order Carcharhiniformes; family Triakidae; genus Mustelus; species Mustelus asterias. The sequence continues at coordinate 63,264,618 of NC_135803.1, read as the reverse complement.
CCGTTCACCCTATCTATGCCTTTCATAATTTTATACACCTCTATTAAGTCTCCCCTCATCCTCCGTCTTTCCAAGGAGAACAACCCCAGTTTCCCCAATCTCTCCTCATAACCAAGCCCCTCCATACCAGGCAACATCCTGGTAAACCTCCTCTGTACTCTCTCCAAAGCCTCCACGTCCTTCTGGTAGTGTGGCGACCAGAACTGGACGCAGTATTCCAAATGCGGCCGAACCAACGTTCTATACATCTGCAACATCAGACCCCAACTTTTATACTCTATGCCCCGTCCTATAAAGGCAAGCATGCCATATGCCTTCTTCACCACCTTCTCCACCTGTGACGTCACCTTCAAAGATCTGTGGACTTGCACACCCAGGTCCCTCTGCGTCTCTACACCCTTTATGGTTCTTCCATTTATCGTGTAGCTCCTCCCTACATTATTCCCACCAAAATGCATCACTTCGCATTTATCAGGATTGAACTCCATCTGCCATTTCCTTGCCCAAATTTCCAGCCTATCTATATCCTTCTGTAGCCTCTGACAATGTTCCTCACTATCTGCAAGTCCTGCCAGTTTTGTGTCGTCCGCAAACTTACTGATCACCCCAGTTACTCCTTCTTCCAGATCATTTATATAAATCACAAACAGCAGAGGTCCCAATACAGAGCCCTGCGGTACACCACTAGTCACAGGCCTCCAGCCGGAAAAAGACCCTTCCACTACCACCCTCTGTCTTCTATGACCAAGCCAGTTCTCCACCCATCTAGCCACCTCCCCCTTTATCCCATGGGATCCAACCTTTTTCACTAGCCTACCATGAGGGACTTTGTCAAACGCTTTACTAAAGTCCATATAGACAACATCCACGGCCCTTCCTTCGTCAACCATTTTGGTCACTTCTTCAAAAAACACCACCAGGTTAGTGAGGCATGACCTCCCTCTCACAAAACCATGTTGACTATCGTTAATGAGTTTATTCCTTTCTAAATGCGCATACATCCTATCTTTAAGAATCTTCTCCAACAACTTCCCCACCACGGACGTCAAGCTCACCGGCCTATAATTACCCGGGTTATCCTTCCTACCCTTCTTAAATAACGGGACCACATTGGCTATCCTCCAATCCTCTGGGACCTCACCTGTGTCCAGTGACGAGACAAAGATTTGCGTCAGAGGCCCAACGATTTCACCTCTCGTCTCCCTGAGCAGCCTTGGATAGATTCCATCTGGCCCTGGGGATTTGTCAGTCTTTATATTCTCTAACAAACCTAACACTTCCTCCTTTGTAATGGAGATTTTCTCCAACGGTTCAACACTCCCCTCCGAGACACTCCCAGTCAACACATCCCTCTCCTTAGTGAATACCGATGCAAAGTATTCATTTAGGATCTCCCCTACCTCTTTGGGCTCCAAGCATAAGTCCCCACTTTTGTCCCTGAGAGGTCCGATTTTTTCCCTAACAACCCTTTTGTTCCTAACGTATGAATAAAATGCCTTGGGATTCTCCTTAATCCTGTCTGCCAAGAACATTTCGTGACCCCTTTTTGCTCTTCTAATTCCCCGTTTGAGTATTTTCCTACTTTCATTGTACTCCTCCAGAGCTCCCTCCGTTTTTAGCTGATTGGACCTAACATACGCCTCTCTTTTCCTTTTGACCAGTCCCTCAATTTCCCTGGTTATCCACGGTTCTCTAATCCTACCCTTCCTATCCTTCTTTTTTACAGGCACATGCTTGTCCTGTAGCCCTAACAACCGTTCCTTAAAAGACTGCCACATACCAGATGTGGATTTACCCTCAAACAGCCTCTCCCAATCAAGAGCTGCCAATTTCTGCCTGATCCCAATAAAGTTAGCCTTCCCCCAATCCAACACCTTACCCTTGGGACACCACTCATCCTTTTCCATCACTATCCTAAAGCTAACAGAATTGTGGTCACTATTTGCCACATGTTCCCCAACCTATAATACTTTTCCTTTGTATTGTAAAATTCTTTAAGATATAGCATTGTATTTGAATTCTTCATGGTTGTATTTACAATGCATTTGGTTTGACCTGGATTGAACTACAGTGAGATTGTCTATACACAATGAAGATTCTGTGGTGATACTGATTGAATTTTTACATTCACATTCAGTATGATCCAATAATGAAGCCATCTTAAATCGATTTAAAAGACTTTTCAAATGAAATAGCAGTTTCAATTTTTTAGAGTAAATATTAATCATGCATACGCTATTTACACTTGAAAGGTCAGCATATTTAATTGAAGTGATTAAGATTATATAGCATTTCACTCAACAAGAGCTGTGCCAACTCACACTGAAGCATAAATTAAGACATTGCAATCATCAAAATAACAGGACCTGGAGTACACAAATCCCATTTTACGTAGGATGAACGACCAGTGTTACAGAGGTGGACCAGAATGTCTCACTGGAGTTAAGGGTAGGAACATTCTGCGCAAAAGCTATGATGGAAGAGACGAAGGGGCAAAAGTGTTATAAAGATTAATTTGAACAAAATAATCTTCTGTTTTAATTGGATTTACAGGTGTCCCTCTACTTGTAAGCTTCGCTTTATAATCAGATTTCTTAATTTCCATTTCAGTTAAATCTTTTAACATTTCATTAATGATTCAGACTCTGGTTGATGAGTCTCTCATTGAATAAAAAACCCTCTGATCTAGTTCCGTATGCAACGTCGGTACTATTCCTTGAAGTGTGCTAAAACAGCTGTTGCCTATTGGAAAGCAGAGTTTCAGTGCATTAAATTAGCAGTTTCAGTTATAATTGCCTTTGGAAACTAGCATCATGAGATGTGAACATTTCACACAATGTCTTGAAAGGGGCAGGGGGCAGGGTTCAGTAAGAAGATTTAGATCATTATTGAATTGATGTTATAATCCAAGGTCAGACCCCCACATTGTTGGTAAGATCTGGTTAGGGAGAAATAACATTTTGTTTAAAATAGACAAAGTTTATGATTCAAACTCAGTAAAGAGAGCCACAAGATTTCACAGGTTTTGAATAAACAAAAATAAACTTTCCAAATAAGGTTAGAAAGGTAAAACGATTTACAATATCTGTCTTATACTCTAACATTCAGGTTCAGTCTGAGATATATGTGAATTAACAAGCCAACTGAATTTGAACACACCATACTATCTTATCTGGATAGACACATGAACAGGTGGGGAATAGAGGGATACAGGCGGTTGGTCTAGATAGGACAACGTGATCGGAACAGGCTTGGTGAGCTGAAGGGCCTGTTCCTGTTCTTTGTACTTCACAATAAATGATAGATGCAACCAAAACAGAGTCCAATGATTTCTTAACAGCCCATCCAAATGTAAGTCATACTGTGAGTAATCCAGGTTCACTGAAATAATCTCTGGGATTTAATGGCCTTGTTCGAGCGAGACCGGAAAATCCCGCCTGAGGTCAATGGACATTTCCATTATCCGCCCCTCGCCCACTCTGATTCCGTAATGGGCAGGGCAGTAGAATTCCAGCGAATGTCTCTCTTATGAGGAATTCCAGTTTTCACCTTTAGAGATCTAAACTTGGAATTCACTCCAAAAATCACTTCAACATGGATTACTTCAGTGACGGCCCACCTTGCAGGGTTTCAATCTCATTTCACAAGATTCAGTTCCCCTGGATTCCTGAGTATGCACCCAAGCACAACTCACAAGCACAACTCCAGATCTTTGGCCGTGGTAAGCAGAACACTACTATTCCAAAGGGTACTTTTGCCCCAACAGCCTGTAACATGGAGTCACCAATCTTCTGCTGCCCTCTTGGATGTTCAAGGCTGGTCCTGAGCATTCTATATTTACCGTTTTTAAAAATTCATTTTACGGGATGTGGATGTCACTGTGTAGGCCAACATTTATTGCTTACCCCTTGTTGCCCTTCAGAAAATGGTGGTGGGTTGCCTTCTTCAACCATTGCAGTCCTTGAGATGCAGATACACGCACAGTGCTTTTAGAGAGGGAGTTCCAGTATTTTGACCCAGCAACAATGAAGGAACAGCAATACATTTCCAAGTCAGGATGGTCAGTGTCTTGGAGGGGAACCTCCAAACAGTGGTGTTTCTAGGAATCTGCTGCCCCTGTCATTCTAGATGGTAGTGGTCATGGGTTTTGAAGGTCTTGCCGAAGGAACCTTGGTGAGTTCTTGCAGTGCATCTTGTAGATGGTACATATGGCTTCCACTGTTTATCAGTGATGAAGGGAGTGAATGTTCGTGGAAGGGGTAGCAATTAAGCGGGCTACTTTGTCCTGGAAGTGTTGAGCTTCAACACCTGGAAGTGTTGTTGGAGCTGAAGTCATCCGGGCAATTAGAGAATGTACCATTACACGTCTGACTTGTGCCTTATAGATAGTGGACAGGCTTTGTGGAGTCAGGAAGTAAGTTGTTCACAGCAAGATTCCTAGCCTTTGACCTACTCTGGTAGCCACAGTATTTATATGGCTAGTCCAGTCCAGTTTCTGGTCAATGGTAACCCCAAGATTTTGATAGTGGGGGATTCAGCTATAGTAATGCCACTGAATGTCATGGGGCAATGATTAGATCCTCTCTTAGTGAAGATGGTTATTGCCTGGAACTTGTGTGGCATGAATGTTATGCGCCACTTGTCAGCCCAAGCCTGGATATTGTCCAGGTCTTGCTGCATTTGGACATAAACTGCTACTGTATTTGAGGAGTCGCGAATGGTGTTGAACATTGTGCATTCATCTGCAAAGATCCCCACTTCTGACCTTATGATGGAAGGGCAGTCATTGATGAAGCAGCTGAAGATGGTTGGGCCTAGGACACTATCATGAGCAACTCTTGCAGTGATATCCTGTAGCTGAGATGATTGACCTCCAATCATCACCACAACCATCTTTCTTTCAGCCACTTATGATTCCAAACATTGGAGAGTTTTTCCCCTGATTCCCATTGACTCCAGTTTTGCTAGGGCTCCTTGATGCCATATTCAGTCAAATGCTACCTTGATGTCAAGGGCAGCCACTCTCACCTCCCCTCGGACATTCAACTCTTTTGTCCAAATTTGAACCAAGGTTGTAATTAGGTCAGGAACTGAGTGACCCTGGCAGAACCCAAAATGAGAATCCACGAGCAAGTTATTGTTGAGTAAATGCCACTTGACAGCATTGTTGATGATATCTTTCATCACTTTATTGATGATGAAGAGTAGACTGATGGGGCGGTAATTGGCCGGGTTAGATTTGTCCTGTATACCTGGGCAAGACATACTTGGGCAATTTTCCACATTACCGGGTGGATGCCAGTGTTCTAGCTGTACTGGAACAGCTTGGCTAGGGAGCACGGCAAGTTCTGGAACACAAATCTTCAGGACTGATGGAGAAAACGAACGGCCTCCGTCTGCACTGTAGGGTTTCTGTGATTCTATGAAAACAACTCTAATATAGGGGGTCACTGTTTGATGTGGACCCCATTCTATAACTCCAGCTAGACATAAGAAAAACTACCAGGTTGGATTTGTCTTGTTTCGTGTATACAAGACAGGCCTGGGCAATTTTCCATATTGCTGCCAGTGTTGTAGCTCTACTGGAGCAGCTTGGCGAGAAGCATGGCAAGTTCTGGAGCACAAGTCTTCAGGGCTATTGCCACAATATTGTCAGGGCCCATAGCCTTTGCAGTATCCAGTCTCCTTCCTTTGGGCCCTCTCCCCCGTTTGGGACATCTCCCTGTTCCCTTTCTGGGAGACTAGTCTTCCATGACACTCTGCCTCCAGTCACATGAACCTGGCTTTTATGACGTTTTTCCTTTCTCTCTCTTTATGTGCAGGCAAGCTGGACCTGTCCAGGGCCCAAAAAATTTAAAGATGCTGATCTGCTGAATATGCCCAGGGGAGCATGAAGTTTGCCAGGACTTGGAATTCCCAATGTCAGCGCTCAACAGTAAGTTTATGTTTTATAACACTGAGCAGGGAATGAGTGTTTAAAGTGTTTCCGATGGCCATCCTACTATTATGTCAAGCAGGGGACAGGTATAAGCAGTGCCATATATATTTTGCCTTTGGGAAATCTGAAAGCGGTTTCATTAGTATGCTGTCTATTTTGTCCTCAGCTTGTTCCAAGTGCTACAGAACCAATTAATTACTTTTGAAGGATATCTTTTGCTGGAAGGCACCCAGCAAGGTCACACAAATAGCATGTGAGATAACTAATCAGTTAATCTTTTTAAGTGGTGTTGGCTGAGAGATAAATGTTAGCCAAGAAAGTTGGAAAATATCCCCTGATCTTCTCTGAATAATGTCACCTAAACAGGCAGGCCAGGACCTTGCTTTAACACTCCACCTGAAAGATGGCAACACCAATAATGCATTCATTGATGTATCTGTTCATTGACAAGGTGAAATGAATTGGAATGAATTTTTGTGTTGGCGTAAGTCATTGATTGGATGGCTATCTCCAAAACAGCAACCTATTTGCTAATAATTAGGAGCTTTCATTGAGAATAATGACAGAAAGTAATGCTCAAATCAAGGTGAATAGAATCCTAGTTTGTGGGCATGATAGCAATCAGTTCTTGTGCAGCTTCCAAAAATACCTTTTTTTGGTGCTGCTGCTGTTAGGGCTATTTGGGGTTTTAAAGTATACCTCCATGCAATAGTTAGGATACAAATTAGTGCACATTGCCTTATTCATCCAACTAGTTCAGATGCTTTAATGAATCTTGCGGTCAAGGGCTAGACTTTCAGCAATGAGGCAGATAGCTCCGTCAGGAAATTTCCCGACCCAGCAGATTTCCCTCAGTGTAAAGGGTCCTGTCAAATGCAAGTTTTGCTATAGGAAGGCAGTAATGGGCTTGGCTCGGGTCTTCTCACCCAAAGAAATTAGAAGCAGCCATGGGAGTAGAAGAGTATTGCGGTGGGTGAGTTAGAAGGCTCGCCTAGGTTTTCTGGGAGTTGGTCCCAGTTGTTTTAAAATATGTCAGGCCCTCATTCCTCACACCATGTCACCCCCTTCTCAATCATAGAATCATAGATCATAGAATCCCTACAGTGCAGAAGGAGGCCATTCGGCCCATCGAGTCTGCACCGACCACAATCCCACCCAGGCCCTACCCCCACATATTTACCCGCTAATCCCCCTAACCGACGCATCTCAGGACTCTAAGGGGCAATTTTTAACCTGGCCAATCAACCTAACCAGCACATCTTTGGACTGTGGGAGGAAACCGGAGCACCCGGAGGAAACCCACGCAGACTCGAAGAGAATATGCAAACTCCACACAGACAGTGACCCGAGCCGGGAATCGAACCCGGGACCCTGGAGCTGTGAAGCAGCAGTGCTAACCACTGTGCTACTGTGCCACCCATCCCTCACATCCCTCAACCTCCCACCCCACAACCCATGCCTCCTCCATGCCAACTCATGACTCCAATGTCACTTCCATGCCACCTCATAAAGCACAGGCCACCTCCATGCCACCTCATACCCATTCCCTCAGGTAACCTCCATAGCCACTCACCCAGTATCCACTCTGGGCAGAACTAGACCGATCGTTGTGGAGATGGAAAAATATTCTAACAATCTAGTAGAGCTCATACACACTTGATACAGAAAATAAAGTCGCATTCATTAAATTCTTTCAAACATTTTAAATCCCATCAAATGGTCAACCTATAATAAAAACAAGCAAACTTCTAGTTGGTAACCATATCAAAGACAGCTAACCGTTCAATAGCTTCTTTACACTGTGAATGAAAAAGTGAACTCAATGCCCCCCTCCCTCCCTGGATGTTTCCAAACTCAGCCAAGCATTCCTAATGACTTCAGCTATAATAACAACCATGTTCTATATGATTCTATGTGAACAACAATTAGGAAATATCAACAATGAACTCTATTTAGACTGCAGGAACAGTTTGTAATTTTTTCTAACCTATACCAGATGGCCGGAAGTCAAAAGAGTCCAGCAACTGGTGTTTACTTTTTCTCTGACAACTGAAACTTGTTCATTCACATTTAAAGGGCTGGGGATTTAATTAACTTCAGATCATGACACATAAATGGACCTTAGCTTCCCTGTTTGTGTTCATGTTTATGTTTACTTCATAAATTTGTGACTCCCACATTATGGGTTAAGACCCTTGATACAGGAGTTTGTTTGAACTCAGCACTAATTCCAAATGGCTGTGCTGAGTTTGTGTTTCCCCTCTTTGTGATTCATCCCCTGTCCCTTTCCCCGCTGACATAAATGTGATCTGGTGGAAATGGGGGGTGAGACTTCTGCATCCAGATCCTGCCTGCCATTGGTAAAAGTCTCTGGAGTTGACCATTTCCCCATATCTGAATCCATACCACAAGAATAAAATAATAATGAAGTGGTGGAAATGCAGGACATATGGATCAATGTGTGTATGAGACAAATAACTGGGGGTGATTCTCCGAGGCGGCCACGCTGCTCTCGCAGTGCAATGGCCGGGGGACATCAGCAGAGGCCTTTCAGTGGACTTCCTGCTGGGCACCATGCGTCTCTGGGGCCAGGATCTCTGGCATCATCAGCTCCATGCTGAAAATCAACGCGGAGCTGATTTAAATATTAAAATTTGCATTTCCATCCCACTGGGGGCCCAGCACTGGAATCTTTGGGCCTGCTAGCATATCCCCCTCCGCCAGGAGTGGTTCTCTCCAGCGGGGTTTACAGCAGCTCCCCACTAATGGGGAATTGGTGGCCGACCCTGCTGGAGTGAAGGGAGGCCATGGAGGCCCACACAGGTCGGGGGTAAGGTGGGTGCCCCTGGGCATTGCCACCCTGGTAGTTCCATCCTGGTGGTGCCAGCCTGGCCCCTGGCGCTGCCCGAGGCAAATTGGCAATGCCCACAGGGTGCCTTGGCACTGCCCACCGATCATCGGGCAGTACCAAGGAAGTGGGGCCAGATGGGGTGGGGCCTATTGGCAGCGGGGCATATAGGGGGCAATCGTTGGGGGTAGGGATGCCACACTGCCACTCTGGCAGAGGGAGGAAAGGGCTGATCGGGACTGGCCATCTGGTAGCAGTGGGGAGACTGCCGAGCCAGGGGGTCAGGGCTGCTGGGTGATGGTCAGGCGGGAGTGGTCAGGACTGTTGCGGTGGGGGCTGTCATGGAGATCGGGACTCGGGGGTGGGGGGGGGGGGGGCGCGGTGTGTCAGGGAGATTGGGGCGAGCCGTGCTCAGGGGGACATTGGGGCAGGCCCGGAGATGTCCAGGAGGCCAGTGATCAGGGGGTGAGGGGAGGATCAGGGGGTCAGCAATGCAGCATCGCAGGGCTGGTCAGCAATCTGGAACATGTGCTGATTTTGGCGCTGACGTATCGACAGTGGTCCGCTCAGCGCTATGCTGCGACCTCTCCAGCAGGAATAAGACTCACCCCCTGATTTTCAGCGTGAATCTCGCTAGGACACTCTGCAGTGCACAGAGTGTGGGAAATTCATTTTGAAAATCCTGCTAAAAAAAAACCAGCAGGAGTTACTCCAGTTTTTATGCAAATTTGGTACTTAGAATTTTCTTGGATCAATCCCATAATCACAAAAGCACTTTCTTTCAAATATTGATTAACCTGATCTGCACTTCTGCATTTTTTTTGCATTTGTTTATTTTTTAAACTCCTACCGAAGGCAGATGTGTGCCTGAAGAAATAGTAGAGTGCTTAGCTTCCAGTGAGTTCAGAATAGTATTTACAAGTAAATCTACCCCGTGAGTCATACACATCTGGTATATTGAAAAACAAAAGCATTCATTTTTTGGATGGTAAGCTGAATCTGACAGGCCCACTGCCATTTCACACTTTAATGAGCATTGATTGGCAGAAAGTGGGACTTCCATTCTCATTTGGGCAGAAGTCCTGCCTTGGAGTGCTGCCGGCCAATCAGATTGGCTGGAAGCTCTCCAGTAATTCCAGGCAGGCACTGCAACAACGTGTTTGGAACTAAATGGAGGGAATCAAAGTGAAAGTAAGTAGCAGCAGCCCCAGGGAGAAAAGGTAGAAGATGCCTGGGTGTTTTGAGGGGGGTATTTGAGGTCTAGGGTATAGACCAAGAGAGAAGATAGTTTGGAGGTCTCTGTGCCTTGAGAGGAACATGCTCCTATTCAGAAGGGGGATTTTAATGGAGGCACCCCTTGCCTGGTTCCCTTTCAACCGTGATGTAGGTTTGGCTTCTTTCCTAAGGTTCTCCATGTGCCACCATATAATTGCTTCCAGTTCAGGGAAGACAGGATCCCAGAAGGAATCCCACCCATGCAATTTCACCCCCCACCACCCCACACCCCCACCCCTCCCCGCCACAACCCATGCTCAAAACCCTCCGGGGGAGCGTAAAATTCTGGCTAAAATGTAGAAACCAAAAAAGTTTTCATTTACAAACCATGGAGAGGGTCCAAATGAGATTTATTCCAGTCGTACCAGGGATGAGCGACTTCAGTTAGGTGCAAAGATGATGGAAGTTAGATTGCTTCCTGAGAGCTGAGAAAGTAAGGGACAGAGTTGATAGCTATGTTCAAAATTAGGAATGGGTTTGATGGAGTAATTAAGGGGAAACTGTTTCCACCAGTGTTCGGGTCAAAGGCAAGAGCACATTGACAGAAGTACCAGAGGGGACTTAAGCAATGTTCCTCTGATTTTATTTGTTGTGTGTGGCCCATTCATTTCTAATGCAGTACCTTTTTTTTGCATGACTGTGCAGCTATCTTCAAGGGGACAATTGGTATCTTCCAAGTCACTGTGCAACTGCACATGTGCACAGCTTACAGGGGGAATTAGAGTTCAGAATAATTTTTATTTCAGTGAGTTGTTACAATCTGGAACGGACTGCTTCCAAGGGAAGCAACTTCAATAGTAACTTTCAAAAGGAAATTGGAAAAATACTTGAAAAGTCAAAATTTGTTGGGCTGTGGGAAAAAGCAGATGAGTGGGACTAATTGGATAGCTTCTTCAGTGATAGGCTGAATGGCCCTCTTCTCTACGGTTTGATTATCTAGACCCTTCACAACCTTAGGACATCCCAAAATATGAACAAAAGAATTTGAAGTATGAGTAGGCCACTTGGCCTCTCAAGCCTGCTCTGCCATTCACTGAGATCATGGCTGATCTAATTTTAACCTTAATTTCACATTCCTGCTTACCCTGATAACCTTTCACCCCTTTGCTTATCAAGAATCTATCTACTTCTCGACAGAATCTAGAATTCATCTACTTCAAATTCCACAGTCAATTAAATCCTTTTATAATTGTATTTTTTTACTCGGGGGTTCGAGGTACTTTTGTCCTTCTAACTTTCAGAGTAACTATCAGGACAAAACTGGCACAACTATCCAAAGTTAGCGATTTAAATTGCTTCTGTCTGATGGTTCTCAACTCAGTGCAATTGTCCAGATGAAATTAGCACTTCTGAGCAACTGCTGGGTAAACCCTTACATGGGAACTTCCTAGAGGGATTCCCAAGTGCATCATTAGGGTAAACACTAAATACAACTCTGGGGAACCAGGAAGATATGGGCCACTTATACCTGGGTCTTCTTGTTGCCTCCCCATGTGTCCCTGAGATGAAGATATACCTGAAGCTATTGTCTAATTAACTTCTTGTGTAACCTAATGGTATTGAAAATAATAAAGGAAATTCATCTTGAATGAATATTTCTCATTGGATTCCATGACTAGATCTAAATCTATCCATAAGTTATACGTTGGGTCACCACACAATAAATAGTCTCACCACAATCACAGAGACAGCAGAAGTCATTCCTTTAAAAATTAGACTGACACAACTGAAATCACATAAAGTAACCATAGAAATCCTCCCACGCTCTCTCCCTCTTGCAAATTAAGTGAGTCAGCAACGAATCTGTAATGTTGTCTACTCTGCCACTAAGGAATAGCCACAGCGACAAAGTGGACTGCTGCTGATGCCTGTAGACCTGTATCACAGTGTGTGCAAGCACCTTCAGCAGAGAAACAAACAGGGGGAATATGAATTACACATTTCAAATAGAAAACTAAAATAGAAAAAGATTCAACCATTAGGTATGATACTTTTTGAAAAAAATTATGTTATGTGTATGCTGTATTAGCTAAATCTCAACATTGCTGGTCACACTTCTTCCACAGAAGCATTTTGGTTGCTAAGGCTGGATGCCATAATTGACCTAATTTCAGATTGCATCATGCCTTTATACCCAGGGGCTCATTATGACAGTAATAGTTCTAAGTATGAATTAAATAGCTCTGCTGCTCGGAGCTTTCTAGAAGGTTAAATAAGTCATTTCTGGAACTGCAATGTGTCAGTAATGGAAAATGATGTATTCTCATGAGTTGGTGCATGGTTCGACATATTCACTGGCTCATACAATGAGGAAAATTAAATTAAGATGTCTGTGATATTTCTGTTCTTGCATGTCACTCTCAGGCAGCTGAACATCTAAAATGTTTAGTTGAGTGCTATCTGTGGTTATACGGGGTATATTTTATAATGAGTGATGCTTTATTGTTAAGATTTTTTTTAATGTATTGTAATTAGTACAGGGCCAATATTGATAGTCCTCAAGTTGTTCACTGCCAGAGTTTTCATTTTATGCTTGATGAGTGACATCAGTTCTTTGTTGATTTTGCTTGACAGCGTTTTTATGAAGCAATTCTGTGCCAAGTAGAGAATGCCAATTAGTATCGTGTTTTCCTTTAAGGAAAGTTTAATGGTAAAAGCTAGATGAAAATTAACAGAGGAACTGGACTGATTTTGGAGACAGCAGCCTCATTGTTTATTTCGGGGAGTGCTCAGAGTCTCTCCACAACCTCCACCCTTAATCCTCCTTTGCTGTAAATTATTTTTATATTTCTAAATTCTTTTGCTAACTTTCTAACTCCACTAAGGGAGTACAGAATGATCAATTCTTTACTGTTGACAACAACACATTTCAATGGTTACTGGTTACTAACGTATTTAGAAAATAACCCATGAAAGAAAGCTAATTGCCTGTTGAGTACTTGGGCCTTGTTAAAGACTAATCATAAGAAGCTGAGAGATTGCTCATGCAGAGGAGCAGTGATGAAGGAGGTGAAATTTCTCCTGTTTTTATTTCTAGTGATGATAATTACAGTGTATGTATAGTATGAATTCAGAAAATCAATCCAGTCAGCTCTGTTGGTGGAGAAATACACAAATATGTAAGATAGATTATGTGGTAATAGAATTTGAGACTGAAGAAACCTATATTATATATGTACTTGCTAAAGATGAAACATTTATACAGGATTTCTCAAATAAATTTAGCAATTTTCTTTATTGTATGCTGTTTCCATTTTCAAAACCAATATTCAAAGCTAACTACTTCAAGTATATTAAAAACAGTGCAGAGATATTTTCTTGGTTGTCTTGACTGATAATGGGTCTTCTTTATTCTATTGTGGAGTTTGGTTGGTTGTATGACATTAGGATTGTGCAATATTTAGTCAATTTTTGTTGTGTTATAATCCTTGCATTGACAGTGATGGAATATATATTTTTGGTACCCTTTACTTTGTTTATAAATAAGATGAGTAGCGCCACAGCATGGTGGAGGACAAGTGATGTGGTACAGAGGTGGTGGATATGGCCTTATAAATCTTCATAGTGGGTGAGGAAAATCCCCTGCTAGAATTTATGGTGTCGCTCATTTCTTTTGTTATTTTGGGGTTAAAAAATCCTTAATGGTCTCCTGTTAAATTACAGATAGATTCATGTATCATGGAAAAGACTAGGTTTTGATGTTGTTCACACCTCCAGCATTGCTGGAACTGGGGAAATATATATTGGTGCACTCCTGAACATGGTCAGTGAATCCTTGGTTATCCTACTTTCTTGGGCTAGTTTTGCATATTTTCTTGGCTGTGCGAATAGTGACAGTAGTTACTTGGTAATTTGGTTCTTGGAATGTACAGTGAGTATACTAACCTGTTGTTAGGGTTTCTTTGATGAGGGGAAATAGGCAGTATCCTGTTGATGGTGGGGTTTGAGCGGCAATCGGGAAGCCTAGGATGCTAACTTGGGGCTTGTTTGGTTGTGTCTGACCCCATGGGGGATGCCACGTATTGTATAGCTCTTTGTTATCCTGTGGGTGAGGGTGTGCACCACTGTGCCATGTGCTCATGGCTTTATCTGTTATCCTGATATTCTCCATTGTTTTTCAATCATAGAATCCCTACAGTACAGAAGGAGGCCTTTCAGCCCATTGGGTCTGTACCAACCACAATCAGGTGGCACGGTGGCACAGTGGTTAGCTCTGTTGCCTCACAGCTCCAGGGACCCAGGTTCGATTCGTGGCTTGGGTCACTGTCTGTGTGGAGTTTGCACATTCTCCCCGTGTTTTTGTGGGTTTCCACTGGGTGCTCCAGATTCCTCCCACAGTCCAAAGATGTGCAGGTTAGGTTGATTGGACATGCTAAATTAATCCTTAGTGTCCTGGGATGTGATAGGTTAGAGGGGTTAGCAGGGTAGCTAAGCAGGGATAGGACCTGGGTGGGATTGATGTCGGTGCAGACTTGATGGGCCAAATGGCCTCCTTCTGCACTGTAGGGATTCTATGATTCTATGATTCTACAATCCCACCTAGGCCCTATTCCTGTAACCCTACACATTTGCCCTGCTAATCTCCCTGACACTAGAGTCAATTTAGCATGGCCAATCAACCTAACCCGCACATCTTTGGACTATGGGAGGAAACCGGAGCACCTGGAGGTAACCCACGCAGACATGGAGAGGAAGTGCAAACTCCACGCAGGCAGTGACCTGAGGCTGGAATTGAACCCAGCACCCTGGCACTGTGAGGCAGCAGTGCTAACCACCGTGCCACCGTACCACAATGAATAATCCAAATCAACTGTGTTGGGGATTTTTATCTGTTTCTTTCCACATGTACATGTTTGAAAATGATTTGCTGTACTGTACCAATCCTTGAGAGCTTGTTATGTTGCTTGGTAAAATAAAAAACCTTCAATAAAACTATACTTTCAAATAAATTACTGATTTCTCGCTAACAACACTTGTAGTCCAGATCTTCCATAGTCACTAAAAGAAAATCTAACAACATGAGTCTGTCTTTCCCAACAGAATACCCTTGCTAGACTGACAGTTGTTTGGCATTTTGCAATCTTTTCAGGAGGCTGCATTCTGGAGCAATAATTATCTTTCTCTGACCATGTGGCAATCTGGCACTACACAAGAGCACTCCAGGACAGTGATGTGACAGTTAGACAACCAATCAAACACCCTGGAGTGTGGACTCATGGAATTGTACAATGTTGAGATAGACTGTAATATGCGAGATATATCAGGATGATTTACTGGTAGATATGAGTGTCGAACTGGACATAAGAAACATAGAAAACATTATGTTGTTGGAGCCGCGCTCACTCTGGCAAGGGGGACGTACTCCATCACATTCCTGACCTTTGCCTTGTCGATTGAGGAGAGGCTTTGATGAATTGGGAGGATTCTCAAGATTTTTAGACTCTGACCTGCTCTTGTAGCCACAGTATTTATTTGGTTAGTCCAGTCTCTGGTCAATGGTAACTCCCCAGGATATTGATAGTAGGGGATTCAGCATTAGCAATGCTATTAAATGAAAAAGGATGATGATTAGATTCTCTCTTGTTGGAGATGATCATTGCCTGGCACTTGTGTGGCACAAATGTTATTTGCCATTTGTCAGCCCAAGTCTGGATATTGTCCAGGTCTTGCTGCATTTGGACATGGACTGCTTGATTATCTGTGGAGTTGCAAATGGTGGCCTTGTGCAATCATCAGCAATCATCCCCAATTCTGACCTTATGATTGAAGAAAAATCATTGCTGAAGATGGTTGGGCCCAGGATACTACCCTGTGGGCTCCTGCAGTGATATCCTGAAATTGAAATGATTGACCTCTAACAATCAAAATCATCTACCTTTGTGCTAGGTATGACTCCAACCAGCAGAGAGGTTTTCCCCGATTCTCATTGACTTCAATTTTGCTAACATTTGGTCAAGTGTTACCATGATGTCGAGGGCAGTCTCTCTCACCTCACCTCTGGAGTTCAGCTCTTTTGTCCATGATTGAACCAAGGCTAGAATAGGTCAGGAGCTGAGTGACACAGGTGGAGCTCAAACTGAGCACCAGTGAACAGGTTATTGCTAAGCATATGCCACTTATTCTGTTGATGACACTTTCCCTCACTTTACTGTGGATCTGTGGAAAGATTGGACTCCAAAGTCTATTATCCAAAAACACCCTCTAAATTGGTACTGGACTCCTCTATGCTCCTAGATAGTGACAGTAGGCTTTCTGGCAGCCTTATCAATTACCAAGCATTTCATTGTGCACTTCTTTCAACCTTTTTCTGAATGGCATTGTAACAAAGTCCTCATCTGTGTCTGGTTTCCTCCATACTCCAAAGATGTGCGAGTTAGGTGGTTTAGCCATGCTAAATTGCCCCTTAGTGTCAGGGGGATTAGCAGGGTAAATAGGTGGAGTCGCAGGGATAGGGTCTGGGTGGAATTGTTGTTGGTACAGGCTCGATGGGCCGAATGGCCTCTTTCTGCACTTTAGGGGTTCTATGATGCTTTCTATGATACTTTTTCTGTATGGCACTGCAACAAATTCTTCATCTGTGTTCTCTCAGCAGAACTAGCATGTGACCTCATCTTTCAAGGAACTGATGACCCCCGCATCATTCCTTCCCCTGCCCAGGCCATTCTTGTCCAAATTCTCACCAAATACACAGTTTGCCTCTGTGCTATCCTCAAAAGTCTGCAGGGTTTCAGCATTGAGCTTGTGACTGTGAGTGTGAGATCAAATGATAGTGTTTCATCATCATCAGTCACATTTTCCTCTTGGAGTTCCCACTCCTGTGCTGTTGCCTGGCCAGGTGTGTGTTTTTGACTCTCCAAAAAAAGAAAGGCACAGGGATAGGATAGCAGTGAAAGCAGGAGAAAGCTAGAGGTGCAGAGTTTCACCTTCTGCAGATTTTATATTGGAAGGGGCAAGTCAGATAAGAGCAAAGTAGGATGAAGGTGTGAGCAGATTATCATCTGCTGTGGTTCCAGCTTCTTGATGGCTTCAGTTGTAGGCCCACCAATAATGGTGAGCACCATCTCCTCCATGGGGGTAATGTGATGACCAATCTGCTTTTGGGGGGGAAAAATCTATATTTTATTTTGGGGGTGATGGTCCCTTTAAGAACTAGGTTCTCTGGAAGATGATTTATTTAAAAAGCAACTTGTTCTAGGAACTGATCCTGTGACCAAGCTGCATGGGAGATAAACAATAGAAAAGCAAAGGATAAACACAAGTTTATTGCAGGGAACATCTCTCCCAAGCAGTTTAGTTGAACCTGGTTGCAGGGAATTCTCTTCCATAAGAATTAATCTGAAATTCTTTGTGCTGGCTTAAAGGATTTAGAACCCTTGATATCTGGAGGACTCTATTAACAGTAAGTTCAGCTTCTTGGATAGTCAAATGAAGAAAAAAGAGAATTCCTGTAGGCAAGACTCCAGAGTTAAAGAACATTAGAACCAGGAGAGTTCTGACCTGAAGTGGATATGCTTAGGATACTAGCGCTGCCTGTTTTGAACTGGGAGTGTACAATCATGTTGGAGATTTGAAGAGAGAACCTTCAGGAAGTAAGCAGATAGCCCAAGAAACCTCAACCCGTATGCAAATTTTAAAAATGGTACTCAATAAATACCTGGGTTTTCGGATTTCGGATTTCAAATAAATAATGAAAATGTTACTGGTCTCTACCGACTCATAACAGTAAAGGCATGGAACTGTGCCTGATCCAGCTGGCTAGGTGTTGCAGTCAGCAGTTACATACCACATTGTCCTGCAAGAGAGAGGGAAATGAGTCAGTGAGTGTGATGCAATACCTACGGGGGATGTGCCTGTCATGGTTGAATCACTGGCAATATGTGCAAGCTGAAAGATTTTGGTGTGAGATTTCCGTCAGTGCTAAGTATGTGAGAGTGAGATGAACCTATGAAACTAAGACATGAATTTTACTTGATAGAGAACATTGATAGATCAATGTGGTGAATTAAGCATCGTGTGAGATTAGTGATTTATCAGCAAGGATATAACATTTGAAGATGCATTCACTCAATGTGATCATATTTATGAGGTGATGAAACATTTCCTGCACAGCAAACAGCCCCTTGGGGCTACATTGTTTGCATTGACTTGATAACCATCCACTCTCACTGCTTTCTCAATTTGTCTGGATGGACTTAGGACCACATTTCTTTCACCAAGGCCCACAGTGGTGCATCAGAGAACCATGATATATGCTCTCTGTTATGCCAGTTTCAGTCTTTTTTCTGCTTATAATGTGTTCTACAAACAAGTCCAGAACCTGCTGTAGTTAGAACCTTCTGTTTAAGAGGTGCATTCTGACTTTAAGTGGCCTAGGCATGCTTTAAGAGATGCTAGCCTCACACGAGCTTCAGACCTCAGGTGAAATGTGCACCCACTCAACAAGGTGTTTAGCACTGGCTGCACGCTAGTTTCAATTACATTAGCAGGTAACATGAAGTTCGCATACATTGGGAGAAACGGGCACAGGTTAATTGCTAGTTAATGATCGCTGTACTCGTTGCCAGATTTATCCAACTTTCTGTCCTTAGTATCCCAAGGTACAAAATCTCAGCCAAAAACTAAGACAAGCATGGTAGAAAATGAGATGTTGGTCATGGTAATTTATGTCTTGTTATAAATACCTCTCTTACTGTGACAGCTTTACTTAACTGTGACATTTGATTCATGTTTCTGTGCTATTAATTACAGCAGTATTAGCAGTTTGGTTGACAAAGGCATCGCTCTTTAAACATCTACAATGCCACAGTATGTAGTGCAAATTGTTCTATTAATGTTTTGGTGAATAGAGTGAATTATGTGCTTTTGCTCTGACCTCTGTTAACACAATGATTTAATGAGAACCCTTACTGTTTTCATTTCCTTTTGCTACATAAATCGGGTATACTCTGTAATTAAAAATAAAAGCAAAATATTGCAGATGCTGGAATCTGAAACAAAAACAGAAAATGCTGGAAAATCTCAGCATCTGTGGAGAGAGAATAGAGCCAGCGTTTCAAGTCTGGATGACCCTTCATCAGAGCTCATTCAATATTGTCAGAGCAAGAGTATTGTTGGCTCTATTCTCTCTCCGCAGATGCTGTCAGACCTGCTGAGATTTTCCAGACTCTGTAATTACTCTTTCCACAGGAGTTATAGAGATAAACTCTTCTGGAATCCAGCAGCAGAAACTCTGTACAATCATCGAACACATTTTCATTGTTATCTGTTGATGTGTAGTGTCAAATGATATATATGTATAAGGAAGAGTATAATAGATAAATATTTTGCTTTCATATGTGATGAGGTAATATGTAGATTGTCTGCATATAAAGTCTATAGTTGGTGACGTGACAAAAGAAAATAACATCAGATGAAAATACAATGGAATCTAACTGACTGATTCTTGTCCATTTGCTTTAGATTGGTGGTAGACTGCCTTCGAAGGCTGAGTCGCTTCAACAGCACAGTTACCATGGCAATGCCATCAATGTGCCACTCAGGACCATACTAAACCACCTCAACACACCATTGTAATGCATTTTTGACCATTCCGCATTCCATCTTGAACACGAAGCTTTTGTCAATAGAATAGGTAAAATGAATGGAAATAAGGACTGGATTTTGAGCCCCAAGGGTGAGGGTGGGAATGAAGACCGCTGGGTGCTAAAATTAGTGCCACTGGTCTCGTTGCCAGGTTCCATTGTGCTCCCCACTCCCCCCCCCCCCCCCCCCCCGCCCCCCCCCCCCCCCCAGCTGTTTCCATGGAGATGGGATGTTGTGGGGGGGGCAGCGGGGCTGCCTATGCCCAAGCAGCTGGTGGCAAATTCAATTTAACAACCACTTCTGGATTTAATTATCATTGGAGATTCCTTTTGAACTTTTTCTTTCTCTCTCTTTTGTCTTTCTCGCTTAATCTCATCTTCGTTTCCCTCTCTTTATTTTGTGATGTTTCACATGATTTTGCAATCAATTAAAGTATTACTTCCTGTTTTAACCACTGGTGAATTTTTACACTCATAAACGGCAGGCTGGATGAGATGTTATACTGTACTTCAACCCACCTGCTCCCATCCACTAGCGGGTTTTAGGGGGGTGGGGCAAGGAGTAGGCAGCAAAACTCCCAGGAGGAGGGTTAGAAATTTAACTATTGTTTAACCTGTTTGTAGATTGAACTCTCGCTGTCCAGGTTTCCTCAGCCTTGGGAAACCAAACCAAGCAGCTGAAGAGAGGTAAGAAGAGCTTTGGGGAGAAGGTAAGTGCCCTTACAACACTGCTTATGGACCAGAAGGAGCAAGAATGTTTCCCCAAGCTCCTCAAAGTTACCATCTCCTTTAGATTGATTGAACCCCCACCATCCTAATCAGTTACCCTCATCCATATACAAAGATCCCTGGAATCAGGTCAGGAAAAGGATCACCCCCACAGGATCGAACCCCCATGCTTCAGCATCAGTGGCAGAAGCCCCCTCAGGAGCAGAACAGCCTCCCACCCACCATTGCCTATACTAGCCTCAGATACCAAAGATCCATGACAGAAACACCATGCTGTAAATTGCCTCACAGACTGAAAGTTACTGCTTAAAATCACACAAATAATTTGCGGGTAGCTGTCAGCATGATGAATGCCAAACACTATTCCTCTGCTTTTGACCGCAGATTTCAGGCCAATATAAAGACAAGCAAATCAATATTAATTCATTCAGTTTGCAGCAAACATTAGTGACCCTGTGCTCAATGCTGCCAGCACTTAATTTCTCTTATGGTGCCATCACAAATCATTTCCTGCCTAGGCTGACACTGGAGATTCAGGTTTGATTGCTGGCAGTGCCCCACCTTGGGAGAAAGAAAATATCAACCAAATACCAATTAAATGTTAATGTCAATAACGAGTTGTATGTCGAGCTGGATTTCTGCGAATCAGGCTGTCCAGTTGATCAGTCAACTGCCCAGATCTTTTTAACACTTTGAGTGTAATTTAGTCCAGGCAATGGAGACCTGGCATACTGGTGAGAGAGCCTGACGAGGATTTGCTTTTCATGCTGTCGCATAGTGTCTCCCCTGCACACCACTTGTTGAGTACTTGAGATTC
Source organism: Mustelus asterias (assembly GCF_964213995.1). NCBI lineage: Eukaryota > Metazoa > Chordata > Chondrichthyes > Carcharhiniformes > Triakidae > Mustelus > Mustelus asterias. Next base: position 63,243,430 of record NC_135803.1, on the reverse strand, counting down.
TCAATTAATTTCCAGGTGGGAAGGCCATCCACAAGCCTTTCCACCCAAGACTTAATTGGGCAACAATGGGAAAGACGGGTGGGTCCCCACCAGGCCCTCTCCCACCTGATTAAATTCCCCCACCTCCAAACCCACTGCTGGGGGGAGCAGTAAATTCCACCCATTGTTTCACACTGTTACACTGCAGCCAATGTGAAGCCAAAGTATCATGAGACAACCTCAAAGCACTAACAGATCTGTTAAAGGTGATAAAATTACCTTCATAATTATCTTATACTGTCTGCATCCATATGAATGAATAATTACTTCATGCTCAGTAGAATAATTAGCCTATTGAACCTTGTTGCTATTTTAGCTCTCATCATTTGTGATTGCTGGCAATGTCCCTTCTGTGGAGATGCCGGTGTTGGACTGGGGTAAACACAGTAAGAGTTTTACCAACACCAGGTTAAAGTCCAACAGGTTTATTTGGTAGCAAATGCCATTAGCTTTCGGAGTGCTGCTCCTTCATCAGATGGAGTGGATATCTGCTCTCAAACAGGGCACAGATACACAAAATCAAGTTACAGAATACTGATTAGAATGCGAATCTTTGCAGCTAACCAGGTCTTAAAGATACAGACAATGTGAGTGGAGGGAGCATTAGGCACAGGTTAAAGAAATGTGTATTGTCTCCAGACAGGACAGCCAATGAGATTCTGCAAGTCCAGGAGGCAGAGTCGCTGAGCAGAAACTGATAGCCAAGTTCCGCACACATGAGGACGGCCTAAACCAGGATCTTGGGTTTATGTCACACTATCAGTAACCCCCACAGCTTGCCTCCTGGACTTGCAGAATCTCACTGGCTGTCCTGTCTGGAGACAATACACATCTCTTTAACCTGTGCTTAATGCTCCCTCCACTCACATTGTCTGTATCTTTAAGACCTGATTAGCTGTAAAGATTCGCATTCTAATCAGTATTCTGTAACTTGATTTTGTGTCTCTGTATGCCCTGTTTGAGAGCAGATATCCACTCCATCTGACGAAGGAGCAGCGCTCCGAAAGCTAATGGCACTTGCTACCAAATAAACCTGTTGGACTTTAACCTGGTGTTGTTAAAACTCTTGCACTGTCCCTTCTGTCCATTCTTTATTGGTAATTCCTTTTCAATTTGTATGCTTTAAATGCTTTGCTTTCTGCTGCACACAAATTATTAAAAGATCATTCCTAAACATAAACAGGTGGACTTTCTGCACCCGCCAGTGCTGGGAATCATGATGAGCAGGAACGCAAAGTTGGAATTTTCCCCTCAGAGCTTTCATGACGGCGGCCTAATGGCGGGTCGACTTTCCTGCTGATGCATGTTGGGAACCCTATTTGCATACATTAGCATTTAATGAATACATGCTAATAAAATCTCACCGGAACCACATTCTCCCTCCTAATTTAGTGCCACGTCAGCAGGTAATTAGGCAGGTCTAATGTATGACTGGAAAAGTGTGAAGTGCACCTGCCCAATTTCACTTCAATCATGACTTTGAGGTGTGTAAACATGGCATTTGCCTATCTTTCACTGTGCTGCTGCCATCACTGTGACTCCTGACTGCTGGCAAAGCTACTCATTGCTTCTTGGCCTTTTGGCTAAGATCAAGTGTAGTATGGGTTGCCTGTGCTTGGTTGAGGTCATTAGGTCACATTATAAGCTTCATTTTCATATGAAGCAATTTTTATAAAGCGACATCTCGGCCTTTTAGCTAAGATCAAGCCTTGGAGGAGGAAGATCTGCGCCCCCTCCACTCAGCTTGGCTCATGTAGATCAGGCCCAAGGCAGGGTAGAGGCTTGCATGCCCTGTCTTGTCAGCCTGCATCGGAAATGTCTCAACTTGTTGAGACTCCGAATTGGACTTGATTTGATTGAATTGGAAAAGTATTTTAAAAAAGCTACTCTCAGGCATCGCTGGGCTGGGCTGCACTGCACCATACTTAGAGAGACGGTTGTGGGATGCAAGCAGGGCTGCATTCAATGCAGAGAGACCAGACTGGGGAAGGGGTTGGTCGGAGATTGGGGGATGTGGAGGTGTTATAAGCAGAGTCATGATGGGGTGGGAAAGTCTTGGATGGAGTTATAGATAGAATTATGATGGGGTGAGAGGAAGAGGGGGGTGCGGGTTTCAGCTGAACAGTAATGAATGGATAGCAGGCACTGGAACGATTGGGCCTGGGGAAACTGGAGCCTGGTAAGGAACGGATGGTTGGAGATGCATGGGAGGTTGAGTGGGATTTAGTTTTGGACAAGAGCAAAGAGCTTCACACATGACTGACGGAGGATTTTCTGCGGTTAAGGCATGAGAGGGAGGGAGTTCATATAGACTCATGATGGAGGAGGAGAATTTTAGAGTACAGAAGGGAAGGGGTTCACAAAAACTCATGATTGACTGCGGGGCTGTTAGAGCATGTGAGGGGAGGGGGGTTCACACAGGCCCATTCCTGGGGAGGGGGTGGTTTGATGGAACTGAGAGGGAAAGTCATGTAATTGTGTCTTTTTGGAGTGAATTGTCAGAATGGGAAATCAATTGTCAGGGTGGGAAATTGAAGCCAATCCTGGGGCTCTGTGGTCTATGCACCTGTAATACCTTAACTGTGTTCGGGGTTGTAGGTTTTACACAGAAAACCCTGTGGTCATGAAAACAAATTACTACGATGTTATACATAGGATCAATAATACTCTAGACAGCACTATGTATCATTAATCATTATACACAGTCAATAAGAAAGTTGATCAGAAGAACCATAGAATCTATGCAGTGCAGAAAGTGGCCATCCGGCCCATCAAGTCTGCACCGAATCTCCGAAAGAGCATCCCACTCAGGCAATCTCGAACAAGAGATCACAGGTATAGGTTGAGAGGTGGTAGATTTAAAACTGAGATGAGGAGGAACTACTAAATTTGCAGAACTCACTGCTGCATAGTGTGACGGAGTCTGAATCATTGAATGGCTTCAAGAAGGAGGTAGATATATTTCTAATTAAAAAAGAGATAAGGGGATATGAGGAATAAGTGGGGAGAAGGATTTGAGACCAGGGATAGATCAGCCATAATCTGATTGAATGGTGGAGCAAGATTGAAAGGTCGTATTTGTCTACTTCTGCTCCTAATTCCTATGTTCTTCTCCTCCACCCTATCCCTGTAATGCCATGCACTTGCCATGGTTAATCCACCTAAACTACACATCTTTGGACACTTAGGGGCATTTTAGCATGGCCAGTCCACCTAACCTGCACATATTTGGACTGTGGAAGGAAACTGGAGCACCCGGAGGAAATGCACACAGGGAGAATGTGCAAACTCCACACAGTAACCCAAGGCCGGAAGTGAACCCAGGTCTCTAGGGCTGTGAGGCAGCAGTGCTAACCACTGTGCCACCGTGCTGCCCTTAGAGGACATCTATTCCTCTTTGGTTGTACATGACATTCAACTATCTTTGAAGTTTCTGGAGGTAATAATGAATCAAACATAGTTTTCAGCTTTCTCTTTAAGAATTATGCAGGTGAACTTACGGTGATAGCATGAGGAGTACTTCTTTAAGATGCCAAAAGGGGGCCTTTAGCGAGGTTTGCGACCAGCATCCAGCTGGTTGCGAGCCTGTGAGGCAGTTTTTTGTAGCGTAATTAACTCCACGCCAGAAATCAGCCCACTAGCATCTCCCCCCACCGGGAGTGGTTCCCACCAGAGGCATTTACAACTGCTTCCCACTAATGGGGAACAGACAGGCTCATCTTGCTGGTGGGGCCAGAGGACATTGAGACCCTTTGGGAGATCAGAGGCAAGGGTGGGGGCGATGTCCCTTGGGCAGTGTCAGCCTGGCACTGCCCAGTGGACACCTTGGCACTGCCTATTGGGCACCAGGCAGTGCCAAGGGATGGGGCCAAAGGGGACGGGGCATTCTGGGAGGCAGGGCCTATTGTGTGGGTGATCGATGGGGGGGGCCTGCTGCCATTCTGCACTGGGATTGGTGGGAGGGAGGAGATGATCAGGGCTGGCCATGGGGGTGTATTGGCCTGGTCAGCGGGATGGGGGGTATTTGGGCCTGATCATGTTGGGGGGATAGATTGAGGCTGGCCCGGGGTGGGAGGGGGACGCGGGGTGGTGCAGTAGGCCAACGATCTGGGGGTTGGTGGGGTCAGGGATGCCAGCAATCAAGGGGGTTGTGGAGAATGCCAGTGATCGGAGGCCAGCGATTGGGAGGCCGGCAATGTGTGGACCAGTGTGCATGCACTGATCTCCACTCTGACAGATTGGTGCATGCACAGTGGCCTGCTCAGCACTATGCTGCTGGCCTCTCGGGCGGGAATAGGCCCCTCCTCCTGCTTTACAAACTGAATCCCGCTGAGGCACTCTGCATTGCTCAGAGTATCGGCGATTTGTTCTGGTAAATATGTCCAAAAACGGGTGGGAAATTCTCCTGTTTTCCCACCCATTGGGCACTTAGTTTTGTTTTGAGAGCATCCCAGCCAAGATGTGAATTTTATATGCTGATTACCATCTATTTTGAGATAATCCTCAAACTCTTCTGAAGTAAACTGTGAACCATTATCACTAAGAATTTATTCCAGTTTATCAAACTTTTCATTGATTTGATCAGATGTAGTAGATTTCATGAAAGCATCTTCTGGCCACTTTGAGTCTGCATCAATTATGACTAAGAACATGTAACCCTCAAACAGGCCCACAAAATCTACATGTAATCATTGTCATGGCATTTTAGTCCACTCCCAAGGGTATAAAGGAGACAATGATGGCGTATTTCTTAATCGTGCACAGGATTAATACTTTTTCTTCAATCTGAACATCCAGACCCGAACACCAAAAATAACTACATGCTAGTTCCTTCATCTGGACAATACCAGGATATCCTTCATGTAATTGTTCAAGAACTCTTCCATGCAGACTCAGAGGAATGATCACTCAGATTTCCCCCAATAGACACACATTGGATGGTCAACTGAAGCTTTCTTGATACATATGGTTTCAAATCAGAATGCATACGATGTGTTTCAGCTACTGTTCTTTTCAATATCATATCCATCATCTTCCCCATCACGAGATCATTTCTGGTATGTCTTGAGAAGCCGTCACAGGCAAATGATCTACTAGCGAAAAATAAATAATATTAGCAAAACTAGTTGGTGGCATCTGCTCAATAGGTAAAGGTAAGCAGGATAATGCATCAGCATTCACGTAACACATTGATTGACGATACCTTATATCTGAGGAGTGTGCAGATAAGATCAGTGACCATCTTTGCAATTGGCTAGCAGCTAACAATGGAATGCCTTTACACAGCGGAAAATAGTAGTTAAGGATTGGTGATCAGAAAATAATGTGGATTGACGACCATATAAATCATGATGAAATCTTTGTTCACTAGAAATTGTACTCAACGCTTCTTTTTCTAGCTGAGCATAGTTAGATTCAGCACTTGTCAGAGTAAATAAAGCAAAATATATGGTTGTTCTTCTCCTGGAGGAATAATATGTGAAGCAACTGCCCCTACTCTATAAAGTGAAGTGTAATCCAAGCAGTAATGGTAGCTTTGGATTAAAATGAACCAATATGTCTCTCTGTAAGCCTAGCTCCACCCATTCACATGACTCTCTTTGTGAAACAGCTAAATTAAACCCTATTCTGAAACCCCGGGGATAAAATCCTAAAAATAAAAGAAACTGCATTAACTCAGATTAAAGCAAACATCCCAATAATTAGGAGCAATTACTCATTGGACTGCCAGCTGCAGCCAATTAGTACTATAATCAGAGTTGCAGTACAAAACAGTATCCTCACAAGAAACCTGACACAAATCCATTTCTTAAAGGCACAGTATTTTCACACATGACACTGACTGTACCACTCTTCTGCCTCTGTCCTAGGGTGCCTGAGCAACATCATGAGCCATCTTTTAAATGGATACCCTTTGTCACCAGGCAACCAACCATCCAATCGAGCGGGAGCCATGAACAGACTTGGGCGTGTCACAGAGTTAATGCATGATGGGAACTGCCTGGCTACCTTCCACAGGCTTGAAGAATCTGGGTCCTGTGGTTTCATACTATCTACACATTCGTGGAGTGGTAACTCTTCCTATTCACCAAGTCACCCAGCTGACCTGTTGGAGCCTTGGTGGCCATATGAGTGCTATCTGTGGCACCATGGATGCAGGGGAAGCTTGCAATAACTCAAAGCTTCCAGCTCACTCAGCCTGGGTGGCGTGGTCGGTGATGCAGTAATAAATGAAATTGTGGACCCATTTGAAAAGAGCATTTGTTATAAGCTTGACACAGCTATGGACAGCAGATTGAGACATGCCACACATATCCCTCACTGACCCCTGGAATGATCAGGATACATAAAAATAGAGGGCTTCTGTGACCTTCAGAGCCACTTGCATTGGGTGTCCACCCACAAAATTGGAGGCAATCTCCAGTTCAATCATGCGGCACATTGACATGATGGTGTCCCTTGAGAGACACTAGACTAGATGGAATGGAACGTGATGGAAGAGAAGTTGGGAAGCATGCATGGCTGCTGTGCCCTCCCTGGTAAGGGCAGAAAATGTTGATTGTGCAGTATGATACATGAGATGGTGGAGATGTTAAAGTGTGTGTGAGCCATTCAGTGCAGATGTCCCTTCTGCTAACAATATTTGAGATTCTTCTGAACTATAACCCTAATGCCTTTATGACTGTGAGAGCCTAGAGTAAGTCAAAGGTAGAGTTACCCTACACTACAATGCATTTATTTTCTGGGTGACATGGGTACAGACCTCCCTGGCAACCCCTCGCAGGCTGGCAAGGACAGGCTGCTCACCTTCCTGTTGCCATCGCTCAGAGAGAGCACATCTCGGTTTCATACAAGGCCTGGAGGAGAGTAACCGGGGAGTCATGGCTCAATCGAGGTCTGGTGCTTGTTTCTCCTGGAGGACTTGTCATTTGGCCAATCCAGACGTCCGGCCTGCAGAGAGTAAATATGTGTTTGGGTGCTGTTTAAAAATGGTGCCAGGAACTTCAATCCCATGAGGTAACGGTGAGCAGACAAGTCAAAGCCTGTCCGTCACGTGATTCAGTGGGCCACTCACCGATGCATAATTAATCATCTTTCAAATGAAAGATCAAGCACAAGAACCCTACCAATCAGCAGGAAACGCATTGACAATCTCATCATTACTGCATTTAACTGCAAAACAAAAAACTTTGCTAAATGTATCTGTCTTTGAAACGTATGAGCCAATATGATCAAATTTTAACTACTTATGAGTGAGCCGTGGTGAGGGTTCAATTTAAATGTATAGTTCAGCAGACCTTTACAGTTGCAATGCCAGTGTTTTGCACTGCTAATTTTCAGCCACCTTGTAAATTATTTAAGCTGTTAACATCTGACCTCTCCCAAAAATAAGTTGCACATCAAACATAACAGCATTTCATTTTTCAGGATCTGATGTTGCACAAATGCTTGCATTCACCCTGAGCCTGGACTGCCACAGTGATTTGTGGACCAACATTATGATTCTCCCTCTCGGCTTGAAACCAGGCTCTTCCTTCAAATTCTCCAATCATATTGTTACATCAGTCTAGTGTGACTGTTCAAAATATTGCAAGTGCTCTTGGACCGATCCCTTTCCCTCTATCTGTATGTCTTATTTTGCATGTCTTGATGCCTATTATAGGCATATTCTTTATGGGTGGTGGCTGTGATATTTGTACTGGAATATATTCCAAAAGCTAAAAACTAAAGTGAATATGAATTATGAATTTATAAACGTAGTTTAGACCAAGTATTGGCAAGTATCCCATTCTGAGCTGTAAAAATATGTTTCAAGATTTGTTTAAATTTGCTGTAGAAATGAGCGGACAATTCTCAGAACATGTTACGATGCTCCCCAGAAACCATTCAGACTGCCAATCTGTGGATCAGCGGGATTAAACATGAGAGGAGTTGCCTTGCAGCTGAAATATAAAATAAGGCTAAAAAAAAACCTAATCAAGACAGTGCCATCAGGAGTGAGACCACCAAGAAGAGAAGTCCCATTGCGACTAATGGTCTAACTAGAATCCTCAAAGTTAGAACCACAGCTTTCTCCGAACGCAGGACCTGTCAACTTTGCTAACTTAGAACAAAACTGCAAACCACCAGGAACTTCTGCAAACTCAAACAGAACCAGTAGAAATGTATCAGCAACTAACCTGAGAGTAGTTGGTGATTCCTCTGAATGACAGTGGTGGGATTGATCCTTCCTGCTGCTGAATGCACACTCGTCTATGCAGGTATGATGGTAGTGAGGTCAAGAATGGCAATGAAGCCAGAAAACCATGACTAATGGTTTTGCATACTTTGCATACTTCTTGTACATGCCTCTGACGCCTATGCTAATGCTCTCAGTAACGTAGCATTTGGCATGGATCATGCACATAACTTTGGTCCCAAAATGGGATCCATTGTATTGAAACTACAGCGGCCAAAGTAGTGAAAGGGGAAGTACATCCTATCGAGATATCCACTGTTTTAGGAACAGCTATGAATGCATCTCAGTTGCCTCTTCTTATGATGTTCACTGCATTAAAACTGCTGCCTGGAGGAGATATTTTCTGTTGAGTTCCACAGAATTGGCAATTTATAAGATATTCAGCAATGGGAATGTCAGGCTGAAGCCGAGATTAGCAATTCACAATATCATGTCAAGGGACATTCAAATATCATGTCAAGGGAGTTCTGACTCAAACCCACTCTTTAAAAACATAAAACATAATAATGGTGGAGATGGAGTAATAGAGTGACACCGATAAGCATATAGCTTTTTCCTTTTTAAAAAAATTCTGCAAATTCAATAGAATACATTACCAAAGCAACATTTAAATGAACGAGTTATTCTGCTACAAATGTGCAACATGTTTGCTCATAACAGGATCTTTCCATAATCCCTACCTTTAATCCCTATGTTTATCTGAAACAATATACTGTTTAACTATATGTGTCAGGCATTTAAACCTTCTAAATAATGATGCTTACAAGGATAAATTATAGTTTTTAGCTCCTGCACTATTTATCTTCACCGTCCAAGAACATGGAGGTTATAAGCAGTGGTCATGTCATATTCTGAGTTGCTTCAACACCAGGGGTGGGCAAAATACAATCTACGGCCTGTATATTTCTTCTGTCCGGCCTATCATGACTCCCAGACCAGACAACAAAATATAGAGAGTTGCATTTTAATCAAACTTTACTTTATCAGCAAATGTTATACAATGGCGATGCAATGTCTGCATGCAGGGTACAGGCCTTTGATTGGTTGCTATGATCATGTTGCAATCATGGCAGCCAATTGTTTAGTGTGGGAGAGGTGTGAAGATTCAGTATATACTAGTTTTCAGTTTTGCAGCATTTGCCACGCTTCAGTGGAGGGATACAATACAAAAATGAGTTTGTCGTAGAAGATGAAAGTAGATGCTGAATTCCTGGTGTTTAACAAGACGTGAACTTTACAGATATAGTGGGGAAAGCTGTGTGCTTAGTTTGCAAAGGAAGTGTCATATTCAAAGAATACAACTTGAATCAACACTTTGAGGTCTCTCAGTGAACAGCACTTTCTGAAGATCAGGGCTTATGCCAAAAGATGTTTGTACTGTTTGGGTAAACTTACATTTGCGAACAGACATTTTCTGTTATGAAATTCAATAAATCAAAGAACAGATCCACCATCAGTGATGAGCATCTTGCAGCAGTACTCAAATTGCAACAGCAATGATGATGTCTGACTTTACCTCCCTTGTTGATGCTCATGAGAGATTTTCCTCTTCACACTGAGTATTTTTTAGATGGTGAGATAATTTTATTACAAAATAGATATAAAGCCAGCGAGGACACACTGAAATTAGAATTATAGAATCCCGACAATGCAGAAGGAGGCCATTCAACCCATCGAGCCTGCATCAACAATTGCAGCCAGGCCCTATCCCCATAATCCCACGTAATCCCCCTGACACTATGGGGCAATCTATCATGGCTAAACAACCTAACCCACACACATTTGGAGTGTGGGAGGAAATCGGAGCATCCAAACGAAACCCATGCAGACACAGGGAGAATGTGCAAATGCCACATAGACAATCACCCAAGGCTGGAATCGAATCTGGTCCCTGGCACTGTGAAGTTGCAGTGCTAACTACTGTGCCACCGTGTTACCCCTGAATTCTAATATGTTCCTCCGCAAAAGGTGTTCAATATAGTTACATTTACTAGAGACAGTCAAGATTAAGCATATAGTTTAAGGGGTTTTGAATGGTTGATGCCCCTCTGAATGCATTGGCTATGGAAAGGCCTTGCACAGTGGTCTTTCCCCATTGTGCCTTGGCGATAGCTGCCCCAAGATTGAGTGCATTCCTCAGCACATGGTCCTGGGCCTTGGAATGTGCCAGTCTGCCACACTCAGTCAAGGGCAACCCCTTGCCCTGGAAGATCAGCAAGTTTCGGGCAGACCAAAGAGCATTTTGATGATCTGTCAGCAGCAGCGTAGGCCTGGATTTTTTCTTTTCGTCAGTCATTTTTTACATTTGAAAAAAAAATTATTTACTCTGTCCTTAAAGTTACAAAGCCAATGTTCAGAGTGAACCAGGCAGACCCAAATCCATCTCCTTGCTTGCTTCAAAAACCAAATTCAAATTCCATTTGAATCCAATTCAGGACCCCCAGAAGAGAGTCAAACAAGATGCAAGCTGACTGCTCCATCCAGTTGTACCATGCTCTGAGCAGCTGAATCAGCAAGCCTGAAAGAGTTTGCCATTTGCTCCTGCAGATCTCCCTTTGAAAGTCAGACTATATAGAATAAAACATATTCCCAATACATACAAGTTGATTCAATATGGAAAAGCAATTAATTAATTAATTAGATGTTACACATTTTTAATTCAAATTCTAATTGTTCAAGGTTTTTTCCCACGGTTTATGATTTTGCATAACCTTTTAACAAAGTTGCTTGCTTTCCAGTTTCCTATTATTTGCTTTGCCCCAAAGTAGCAGAAATAATTTCTCAATGAATAAAATGCAGTAACAAATCCAATTAACCTGAAAGCAGATTCCAAGCCATTGGCTGCTTTACATCAAGGTGAGCTGCTCACCTTTTAGCTCCTCATTCAAAGTCCAGCGTGACTACACGAAGAACATTTTGTTCTATCTCTCAATTTAAGTCTCCTGATGAGTTAGTTTTGCAGAAAGCTAAAATGCCATGTCAATTCAATGGGTCAGCAGTGTTGAATTTATGATGTCGATATGACATCGCTTGATCTCTAATGCACATGGAGTATGACAGGTTTGAAGGCTTCATCTGAGAATAATGATCATTTTGACAAGCACTGCTTGAGTTTCACACAGCAGCAACCTACAGCTGGTACAAAAAACATTATTTTAAACCTTCTAAAGATCCAGATGACTCATGTTTTTGAATGTTATTGGGCACAATTTTCCATTCTGGAGACTAAGCCAGGTGACAGGTGGGAAAGTCGATGTGATTCCCATTGGGCGGCAGGATGACTGAACACATGCGATCTTCTACTTTCAGCTCATTAGTTATGCATATGGAGCTCAGCGAATCTCGTGGCAGGGCAAGGTAGTTGCCTGCCCCACCATCACCTCATGGAGTTGAAAATTCTGGCACCATATTTAAATTCACTACAGAGAGGTGTTGTTGTGAAGTGGAAAACGATGGCACTCAAGTGAGGCAAACCCTCTGCCCCACTATTCAACAAAGGCTCCCTGCGGATTCTCCTGTAATCCATCTACGAAAGGCAGAAGGTCCTCTTTCCAAGGAATGGAAGCAGGAAGTTCCCCTACCTGACAACACCAGCCTGGGAGAATGTCACTGGAGAGGCTAGTATCTGTGAAATCCAGAGAAGGACTGCCCTGCAATGCCAGAAACAGTTGAATAATGTGTTCCACTCTGTCAGAATAAGTGAACCTTTGCTCACTGCAAACTCACACTCAGACACAAAGGGTAGAAGCACTTTAACCTTTGTTTAGATGCAACTTCTCCTCAAGCTTTCAAGGGAGGGGGTCATCTGGCACCCAAAGCACCAGCTAGGTACTCTGGGGGTATCCATCCAGGACATTTCAAGGGTGCCCTGCTATGTCAACTCCTCTCTGCCAGTGACCTCCTTAACCCAGCAGGTCAGACTGAGGAGGATGCACCTGTACCAACTACAAGATGCACTTCAGCAACTCACCAAGCCTCCTTCAACAGCACCTTCCAAAACTGCAACCTTTACCGTACAGAAGAACAAAGGCAGCAGATGAATGGGAACACCAACACTTACAAGTTCATCTCCAAGTTGTATAGCATCCTGACTTGAAATTACATCACCATCTTTCAGGGGTCAAAAACATGAAGTCCCTCTTAACAGCATTGTTGGTGTATTTACGATTAAATAAGCTGGCTCACCATTACCTTCTCAAGGGCAATTAGGAGTTGGCATGAATACTGGGCTTGACAGCAATGGTCACATCACAAGAAAAAAAAGCGATCTCAACACTAACCTCTGAGTGGCACAACTGCATACTTCCTTTCAGTGTGAAAAACAGCCACTTACAACTATTCACTACCTTCTGTCCCTTAGCCTATTTTATATCCATGCAACCACTGTCTTTTGAATTTTGCTGAGATGTCTATCATGTGATACATTATTAAACACCTTTGAAAATCTAATCAACTGCAATATCCTTATCCATCATCCCCATTACCTCATCAAAGAACTGAATCAATTAATCAAATGTGACTTGCCTTTAACAGATTAATGCTGTCTTTCATTTATTAATCAAGATTTTTCCAAGTGATGATTACTTCTGTCACTGAATAATGTCTCTAAACATTTTCCTTGTACTGCAGTGAGGCAAATTTGCTGTAATTGCTGGTGTTACGAATACAGAATTTTATAAGATGGCTATATTTTAAACTGTCTTCTTTAATTCAAGGTAAAATGGAGTAATGGAGAAGTGTATGTGACTTTCTCCCAGTTCTGTCCTGCGATAAACCCATGTGACCTCATTACCAAGGGGACAGTGGCCAAAGTCAAACCCTATTGAAAGTGAGGTGCAAATTTTCAACATCTGGAGACAAAGATAAAGGCACTTTACTGCTTTACTGTTATCAAACTTGATGACTCAGAGACCATGGTCAAGATTTTCCAGCCCCACTCACCAGGATGCTCTGGTCCTGCTGGAAGTCAGTAGGATTTTGGCTGGCCTGCCTCATCCCCCCCACAGCAAAACCTGACACAGTGGGGCCTGAAAAATCCCAGCCCACATACAAATTTAGAGAGAAGAAAACAGCAGTTGCTGTAAAATGGAGGGAAATAGGTTTTTTCCAGTTAGTCATCAAGTGCGTTGATAATGAGCTCACTTTTTGGCCAAAGAGACAAGCTCTGTGAAGATTTAAAGACATGGCAAGATTCATTCTGGCATGACAGGGAGGAGTTACCAGAGAGAACCTTGCTGATGGAAGTCAGTTCAGGGATTCTCAGTGATTCTCAGAACAGACACTGGGCATTACAACTCAGAGAAATGGAGAGACGTGAACCGATTGGAAGTTGGGAGTAACTTTGCACTTGTTTTTTTGAAGGCCACAGTTCTGCAGAGTGTGGTGTGATGTATAATCATGGCCTAGGGTTGTTGGTCATGTTAAGAAGTTAAGGGGTGATCTCTTTTCTATTGTTTGGTGTGTTAGTTGCCTACTTAATGATGTTTAATCAATATTGATTTTAGTTTGCTACTGTTTTCAAACTTAAAATCTTGCTGTGTGAGCTTTGGAGTTGGTCACTGGGAATTCAAATCTTTTTTCAAAACGTATTGGTCTCCACGGGGCAAGTATTGACCATAATGACTGGGAGGAGTTTTCACTCAGAATGGTGACAGTTTGTCCATCAAACAGCATCAATCTTTGAATCCCAAGCCATGAGACAAGGAAGAAGAGAAAGCAAGTCCTGCACTCCAGATCCCACTATCACATGAAATGTCTTATCCCATGTACCCAAAGGTTTATGAATTGGCCTGCTTAGTCACTAAATCCATGGTAGAAACTTGCAACCCTGAGGTCAGCCTTGAATCAAGAGACAGTGAACGTTGACTCTGAAGCGTGTTCCACTTCATTCCCCACAACTAGATTCAGTACTAATTCTTTCCTTGTTGGGCTGGAAATATACTGATCATCAAAATACTCATGTACACATTTCAGAATTGCTTCCCCTCTTCCCCCTATACGCTATTATTTTCCGAGTCTGTATTGGGATAATATGTGGAAGGTTCATTTCTTTATAAGTCACTCCTCAACCAGCTTTATCTGATAATGGCATCATTCTACTTTATTTCATTTTCACTGCTTCTTTCTGTGATGCAGGTGCATCCTCCTGCAGTGTCTTTTGATTTGTTTGATATGCTGTGCTTTACCATTACTTTCATGTCAGTTTAACAGAATAAAAGAGTTTAAGAAAAATACAAGAATGAGAAATGTATGAATGCATTTGTTTGTGTGTCAGATTTGGTTCTGCAAATCACAGAGGAAACGATACAGTTGCAATCTTACCATTTCGTCCTGCCGGCCGATTGGACAGGGCGAGCCGGTAAGATCGCAAGACAGCCGAGAAAACGGATGTCTTGCCTTTCACGATCTTACTGGCACCGGATATCCGGCGAGATTAGCAGCGCGAGGCTGATTGTGATATTTCAATTCTGTTTAGATTATAATTTAAATATTACAAGTGAGCCCAGGACGCAACCTTCCAGGCTCACTTGTCTCTGTGGCCTTGCCGAGGAAGGATCTCACTGGCGAGGATCACATATGGTCCCCCTCAATGTGGACCAGATGTGATAGCATCACCAGTAGGAATGGAGGCCATTGAGGCCCCCCTGGGAGGTTGGGGGCAGAGGGCAGTGCCCCCTTGAGCAGTGCTAGCCTGGCAGTGCGAGCAATGGGCACTGGGCAGTGCCAAGGGATGGGATCTGAAGGGGTCAGGCCAAATGGGGGTGGGGTCAGACAGGGGCAGACCGATCAGGGGAATGCATCAGGGGAATGCTGCGCACTCTGCAACAGCGATCGGGGAGAGGAACACACTGCACACTCTGCAATGGGTGATTGGCCGGTCCCTGAGGGGGGGATTGGCCGTGGAGCCCCACAGAACATAGATATCTGCACATGCTCAATGGCACTCTCTGCTGCTATTTGCCAACTTTCAGTGAGGTTAGGCCCTGTACCCTCCCCCTGCTGACAATAAGCAGATTTAGTTTCATTTTCTTGACAGAGTGAAGGTTCCATTTTTAACTCACCCAAAAAAACACAATTTTCTCCTGTTTTGACGCTCGTTTGGCACTTAGAATTTTTTTGGGAAGATTGCCCCCTACTGGTTGTAAAATTCAGTTTGGGGCCCCCTATTTTTCACGGCAACAAGAGTCCCTTAAGGTTCCAAAATGTCTGCTGCACGCGTGCTCACTTCTGACACAAAACACACCAGATGCCATCCTGGCAAGTGGTTAGCACATGTGTATTTAACATCTGTCAGAGTATGCATAGCAGACAGATCATGACGTCAATCAACATGCAATAATGAATTGATGTCAACAGTACCATTTTGGAGTTCCATGCTTCAGCCACTTTCTTTTGTTAACCTCACACAAATAAGCACATATCAAGCAGCATGTGGGACCCCATCACCAGTGCTCAGTTTCATGCAGGTTAGTTGCTGGTTATTCTTTTTCAATAGTTGTTTCAAGTTGAAAACATTTTCAGGGTGTGCATAGCAGGTACTAAAAGACTGTTGCTGACTTGGTGATGCAGGTTGATGGAGAAGTTGTCACCACTCTGAACTGACCAGTTGGTCTCAGGCACTCATGGGCCTTTCCTTTGGAATGCAGTACGACCAGGAGAATAGACAGAGGCCATAGAGCTGGACAAGTTGCTGGAAGAGAAAGCAGGAGGGGTAAAGGTCATTCAGCAGGAGGTCATATCTGCCCAGGATGTTAGGAGAGCAATTTCCCAACCTGCATATCAGCAAACAACAATGTGTGAGACATCGACGTTTCAGCAAGGACATCCTCACTGAAATCTTTCAATGAAAACTGCAACCTCAGACTAAGGCAAATACCATATGGCCAATGGCCATGAAGGGATCATCCTATGAACCTCCATTTCATATTTCTCCACACACTTTTCTTTCAGCGTGCCTCATGCCAATTCTATCATGTACAGGAACCGAAAGGCATTCCACTTCCTCAATGTCCAGATAACGTGTGATGACAGGCAGTGAATCAAACAGGTTAATGACTAATATCCTGGCAATAGTCATAATGCCTTCATTCTGTGACAGTCCACTAGTATTTCAGCCACCATGTGGCTAGTGGGTGACAAAAACTATCCATTTACATCATGGCTCATGCCTCTGGTTCATGCATAAAATAAGAGCCTTGGTGCCACACAAAGTGTGGCAGACCAGGCCATTGGCTTGCTGAAGCAACAATTTCGCTGCCTGGACTACTCCGAGTAGCATTCCAGCACTCATCTGTTCAGCTCTCAAGAATTCTGTTGGTACGCTACATGCTGGACAACTTTGCCATCGTAATAGAACAGCCCTTGGCACCACTTATCAGGCAAGAAGCTGAAGAATAGAAGAATGCCCTATTCTCTGCCCCATAGGGTGGTGGAGGCTGGATCATTAGATGTACAGTACAGTCCTGTTGTAACGTGATGGTTGGGGTCCATAAAATGTTATCGCGAATGTTATCAGGGTCGCGCTAAATTGGAGTCGCGCTAAATCACTAAACTGGAAATAGCAAAAAAAAGGGTCCATTGCGTCATCGCATCATATCCGATTTTGCGCTAAATCGGGGCGCATAAAATCGGGGTTCCACTGTATTTCAAGTGGAGGTGGATAAAATATTTGATAGATCGAGAAATAGAGGGTCATGGGGAAAGGGCATAGAAAAAGAGTTGAGGCCAGCATAGATCAGCCATGATAGCATTGAATGGTGGGGCAGGATTGAAGGGCCTGGTGGCCTAATCCTGCTTCTGTTTCTTGAGCTGTTGTGAATGAGGAGGTGGAGGAGGAAGAGGAATAGTGGCTGCACGGCGGCACGTTGGCACAGTGGTTAGCACTGCTGCCTCACAGCTCCAGGGGCCTGGGTTCGACTCCTGGCTTGGATCAATGTCTGTGTGGAGTTTGCACGTTCTCTCCGTACCTGCATGGATTTCCTCCGGGTGCTCCGGTTTCCCCCAACAGTCCAAGAATGTGCTGGTTAGGTGCATTGGCCACACTAAATTGCCCCTTAGTGTCCCGGGATGTGTCGGTTGGAGGGATTAGCGGGGTAAATGTGTGGGGTTGTGGGGATAGGGCCTGGGGTGGGATTATTGTCGGTGTAGACTCGATGGGCCGAATGGCCTCCTTCTGTACTGTAGGGTTTCTATGATTCTATGAATCTCTACAGCACTTTCCTACCCAGGCTGTGTGTGAGGAACTAATTCAAAGGCAATATCAATAACCTCAACCCAAATTCCTCATTCAGCAACAGTCCGACTGACAGACCTTACCTCCCTTCTGATATTGACCATCACATTGTCCTCTTGGCCACATTGGCAAAATAAAAGCCAACATAATTTAACATCCCAAACCAAGTTTATAAATCAAAATATGCTGTTTTGCATGCAAATTGGAACTAATCACCACTGCACAGCCCCTTTGTGCCTGTTTTCCATGTGGCTTTGCCTGTCCTCGTGCGCCTATGAAGTGTTATGCCTTTGGCTGCAACATGGCTGTTAAATGTTTTCTGAATTTTGCAAGAGGAGACTAAATTTGACTTTGGATGACAACCACTGCCTGTCACGTTACAGTTCTTGAGTTTCTGAAAGGAAAAAGGGACAAGTGTAAAGTTGTCGTGAGGGGAGAGGGGAAAGCAAGAGGTGTATTACACCAGCTGCAGCTTGGAAGTTGGAAGGGATTGTTGGATGAGAGGGAGGTGAAATGTGAGAAAGAGGATTAGGCCTAAGGCTATCACCATCTTCCGTAGATTCAGACCTACTGCTGGCCATGGCCTCAGTAATGGTCCTTCTCATAATGGCCAGCACATCTCCTCCATGGGGGTTAGAAAATTCAAGAACACTTTCCTCCTAAATAATTCTTGCTGCATCCAGTTGTGTACCACTTGCTCCTTCATGAGAGAGAGAGGAGTGTCAGTGGGTGGGGTGCAATGTGTTGGGCAATGTGACTGTCACGATTGGATAACTGGTAGATTGGACAAAGTGTGAAGCGTGCAGCAGTGCTAAGTGTATGTGACGATGAGGTGTAGCATGTGAGTGTTAGGTTGAACCTTGATTAATAGAGGTTGTTCGTAGGTGGGTGATGGGCTCATGGTGAACTGAGCAGTGTGTGAGGCTAATAGCACAGCTAGTGGGACATGGCATTTGAAGATGCAATTACTGACGTAGACCACTCATGTGAGGTTCCAGGGCTTGACTCCTGGCATTGAACTCCACAGCTATTTGCACCCACTGCCTTTGCACCGTGTCTGTAGAGGGCACACTGACCTCCTGTGGTTACAAGACATCTTTCCTCTTTTGAATGTGAAAAATAGGAGCAGCAGTAGCGAACCCTCAACCAAGGCCTCCAATGCAGTGTCAGAAAAACTTGGGTGCACATTTACTCCCATGGTCAGCCATTGTTCTTTGTTGCAAGCACGATTTCAATTGGTGTCAGCATCTTCAGCACCCACAATTCACCTTCCCTTAAAGAGGAAATGCTCGCAAGAAACCATGTTGGTCCCTGTGTTGATGCAAGCAGCTAATGAATATCATAGAACATAGAACAGTACAGCACAGTACAGGCCCTTCGGCCCTCATAATGCATTATTGTAATGAACATTTAGCACATAGATTATGTGCTGCCTGCACTGAATGGGCACAGAGTAGTTGTGCATTGTGATCTCAACGCCTCCCCCACACCT
This sequence comes from Mustelus asterias, assembly GCF_964213995.1. Lineage (NCBI taxonomy): Eukaryota > Metazoa > Chordata > Chondrichthyes > Carcharhiniformes > Triakidae > Mustelus > Mustelus asterias. The sequence goes on along the minus strand of NC_135803.1, from coordinate 63,224,428 downwards.
CCACCAGTGCACCACCGCCCACCCCCCCCCCCCCCCCACCCCCACTCCCGCCCCTCCCCCCACCACCACCGCACTGTTTTCAGGTCCTATTCAATTTAGTATGTCAGCTGTGGTTCAGTTGGTAACACCCTCATCTCTAAATCACAATATTTCCTGTTCAAGTCCCATTCCCCATTCCAGGGCCAGGGCTTAAGCACAAAATCAAGGCTGACACTCCACTGCAGTACTGAGGGAACACTGCATTGTTGGAGGTGCTGCCTTTTCAATAAGATGTTAAACCAAGACCCCATCTGCCTGCCAAAGTGGATGTAAAAAATTCCATGGCAATATTTTAAAAAAGAGCAAGTGAAGTAGCCTCAGTTGTCCTGGCCAATACTTATCCTTCAATCGACATCAAGAAATAAAACAGATTATCTGGCCATTATCATGTTGATTTTTATGGGAGTTTGCTGTGTGCATTTTGGCTGCCACATTTTCTCTAACAATGGCCGCGATTCTCCCAAAAGTGCTGAATTGGTGGGAGAACTGTTCTAAATCCTCACTGTTTTCTCAGTTCAGCTTCTCACCCGAATCTCCTCACTCTGTGCACTGCAGAGGTCCCAGTCGTGAATCTCATTAAAAACTCAAGGGGTGGGGCCTATTCGCACCAAAGAGCCTGAAATCGGCAGGTTGAGCAGGAACCGACGCATGCGCACATCACTGGGAGATCGCTGAAAAGACCTTCCAGCATCCAGATCACTGCCATCCAACACCCACAGACATCGCTGGCCTCATCGCTGGCCCCCACAATTCCCCCACACACATCGCTGGCCTCATTGCTGGCCCCCCCTTCTCCCCCCACACACAGACATGGCTGCCCGCTCACCCCATGCCCCCATGGTTCCGGATAATGCGGGTACCCAATCCCTCCATCCCTTGAACATACTGTCCTCACTGCTGCCCTGCAGAGAACTAGCGTTGTGCTGACATGAACAACCCTAGCTTGTGATCATTCCCTGTCTTGAATGGCAGCCTTGAGTATTGCATCCCCCCCGGACACAACAGCCTATTGAATGGCAGCCAATCAGCACCCCGAGGGATGAATGACACTCAACTGAATGCAGCCTTCAAAATCTCTCACAAGTATTTGTTGCCAACGGGCCCTTGACTGGCCGCACTCACCGCACCTGCACTCCCCTAATAAGCCAGAGCTGTATATAAGCTGCAGGAATGGACACACAGCCAGTCACACCACAAAGATGGCTGCATGGAAATCTGCTCCCAGATTTTCGGAGGCAGACCTGGAACACCTGCTAGATGCCGTGGAGGAGAAGCGTGATCATCTGTTCCCCAGCCAGGGCCCTCACCCAAGGGGTTCATCTGCCACGGCATTGTGGGAGGAGGTGGCAGAAGCGGTGAATGCCAGGAGCCTGACACCACGCTCTGGCAGGCAGTGCCACAAAAAAATGTACGACCTCCTGCGAGCAGCAAGGGTGAGTGAGCATCCCATTTGGAACCACGCACATGCTTGGCACAGACCTCAAACCCTGTTGAGACACCTGAAGGGCATGCAACAAGTGACCCTTCATCCAGGAGCAGAATCTAATCCCTTCCCTTCACCCTTCAACGAGCACCCTCAGTGGTCACTGCTTTCCCCAAAACTGCCAGCACAACGCCCGAGGCACAGGCACGCATTGCACCCATGCACTGCAATATGTTAATGCTTGCTATCCACCTTATGTTCCCACAGGAAAAGAAAATCCGCAACACACGGGAGACAACACAGACTGGTTGTGATGTGCCTGACCTGCCACAGCTGACCAGCATGGAGGAGGGTGCCATGGAGCTGGCAAGAGGTGATGGGTCTTCCCGAATGGTCACTGACAGCCAGGTCGGTGTACAGCATGCAAGTGAACAGAAACGCACCCTCAGCCTTGGTCCTCCTCCAGGTAAGTGCATGGAATGTTTTGCCTCCCTCCCCCTAATGTGTGTTCCAGTTCTGGACTCAGAGGAACACGGCTCCTCGGGTGTTGCTGCCGCCCCCGCTGCTCTGGAGCAAATTGCCCATGACCTCCTGGATGACACCTCGGAGGGAGGCACTGAGGAATCCTTCAAGGGCAGCACCACTGAAGCGGCACCGGCATGTACCACACAACCAACCAACACAGAGATGAGCACCACGGTGGGTACCTTTAGTGTTGAGACTTCTGAGTCACGAACTGGTGAGCACATCACAGCCGCTGATGCACATCGGGTGGAGGCGGGCACACCCGAGGGCTCGGGCACACGGAGGTCTGCCGGAGGCCAGGATTCAGCTGTCCCCAAGCCAGCTGCTGGGCCTCTGGGTTTGTTCCTCCCAAGGCTGGTGGAGATGCATCAGGAAACCCGGGGAGTTGCTGATGGGCTGTCAGCAACCATGCTGCGACTGCAAGGCTGTTTAGGGGAGTCAAACAGAGAGCTGTTGCAGGAGGTGGTGTCGACACAGCGTGAGACCCAGGCCAACACTGCAAAGGTGGCGACCGCAGTGGAAAGTCTGGCTCACGGGCCTGTCCTCATGGGTGACAGGGTCCAGGCCATCCTGGGGACACTACAGGCCACGGACGAGTGTGTTTCTGGCATGCAGGAGACACAGCGTTCGATGGCCATAGATGTCGGGAGCATGTGGGAGACACTGCTGGCCAAGGCTGGGACTCTTGCTGGCATTCTGGAGACTCAGCAGGCCGTGGCTGTGAGCCTCGGCAACTTAGCCCAGGCTCAGAGGGCTACTGCTGAGGGGCTCCAAAGCCTGGCTCGCTCCCAGAATGCTGTAGCGGAGGGGCTCCGGAGCTTGGCCGAGTCTCAGAGCCAGGGCTGAGGATTCACACATCATGGTGCAGACGCATCTAGGCCTCCAGGACTGGCAGAGCCAGGTGACGCCAGAGCTTCTGAAGCTCAGTCCAACTACCCTGGCGTCCCATGGAGTGTCCCCGGGGCCTCTGGGCTCCCCATGGGAGGAGGAAGGATTTGAGCCCATGCCAGGGTCTTCCACCCAGGAGATCCTGGATGCCCAGAGACATTCCGATTTCCCCCTTCCTCACACTGGGGCATCTCAGGGCCAGCGAAATGAACAGGGTGGCACCAAAACGGGGTGTGCATCACAGCTGAACACCTCCACCTCCAATGTGCATCCTGGGAAAAGAGTAGGCAGCACAAAGTTAGAAAGTTGTAGTTCACTAGAAGGCACGGGTGAAGGTCAGCATTAGTCAGGGTTTGGTAATCATTTATGTTAAGAGCACAATAAACTGTTAATTGCATATCATGCTGTGACTAATGTGTCTCTGATTCTCTTCTCCACCCACCCCCCACAGCTCAGTGCTCCCGACTCCCAAACATAGAGGGGCAGACACAGCCCATGTTTCAGAGTGCCTGCCCTACCTTCCCCAACATCCACCAGACCCTTGGTGCAAGTGCCCCCCTCTCTCTTGGCCAAGAAACATGTGCCCCCAACCCTTACAGCTACGTGGACCAGGGTGGCAGCGTGCATTCAGAGTACAGGCAGAGATCAGACTTGAATTGCACCAGGGGCAGGATCCCAGTGAGCACAACAGCGAGTCATCATCATCCTCCAGCCTTCAACCAAGACTCACAACCATTGCCAGCCCAGGCACATTGACAGGAACGGATGTTTCTGGGGGATAGGGTGGTGGGATGACAGGAGCAAGGGAAGGGTGATGTGGTGGTTTGAGGGCCCAGGTCGGTTTGGAGAGGGAATAGCGGCTGCACTTGCTCCTGGGGTGTGGTGGATGTGTGTTGGTTGCAGCCCCCTCACTGCACAGCACCAGCTAGGTGAAGCGGGCTGCAATCAAGGCGTCCCTCGCTGCCCTTCCTTGCCAGACATCTGCCATTGTCACCCGCCATCTTTCCTCCGGCTCTTCGTGTGGTGGGGTGCCCACCTCGCCCCCTCGCCGCTCCTCTTCCGCCTCCTCCTCCTCCTGCTCCAGCTGGTCTCCCCGCTGCTGGGCGATGTTGTGAAGAGCACAGCAAATGATAACGCTGCGTGAAGCACGCACAGGGTCATACTGGAGGGCGCCCCACCCCAGAGCGGTCCAGGCAGTGGAACTGCATCTTCAGCAGGCCGATGCACCACTCAACAACAGACCAGGTGGCTGCATGGGTCTCGTTGTAGCAGGCCTCCGCCTCGGTCTGTACAGGCATCATCAGCCATGACCTTAGTGGGTAACCCTTGTCACCCAGTAGCCATCCCTCGAGCCTGGGCTGGTCTTCAAAGAGCCCAGGGATGTCCGACTGCCGGATCACAAAGCTGCCATGGACACTCCCTGGGTGGCGTGCATCGACATGCACGACCTTGAGCCGATGATTGCAGACGATTTGAATGTTCAGGGAGTGGAACACCTTCCTGTTCAGAAATTGCTGCAGCCCTGCATGGGAGGCCTGCAAGGCGATGTGCGTGCCATCCACTCCACCCTGCACATTCGGGAGGCTAAGCCAAGAACCCGGGCCTCCTGCTCTGCATGGCCCACATCGAAATTAATGTACTGCCCTGCCCGGGCATACAGGGCATCTGTGACCTGCCGCACACATCTGTGCACAGAGGCCTGGGAGATCCTAGCTAGGTCGCCACTGGGAGCCTGGAATGACCCAGAGGCATAGAAATTGAAGGCTGCCATCACCTTCACGTCCACAGGGAGCGGGTGGCCGCCGCTCCCCCGAGGTACCAGGTGTGAGAGCACTTCATAAATGTTTCGCAACGTGGCCTTGGACAAGTGGAGCCAGCGACGGTACATCTCCTCTGAGAGGGCCTCGAATGAATTGCGGGGCCTGTACCTCCTTGGCCTTGGCACCCTCCGCCTTCTATGCACCCTCTCGGGAGGCTGCTCACCCACCTCCTGGCCCTCAGTGGCAGCCCCCTGCCCTCCTTCCTGAGGGTCTGGTGGTGGCTGCTCTTACAGTGGTCTCTCCACATCCGCCACCTCCTGAGCCCCTGCCTCCTCTTCCTCCTCCGCCCCTGCTGCCGCCAATATGGCCAACTCCAGATCAAGCAAACCGATGTGGTGATATAAACAGGGCCTAGTTTTAAGGCTGATAAAATTGGATATCCTAAATTAAAGAATTGGGCATATTAAAATCAAACACAGTCAAACCTCAGGCAGGCCAATTGTACAAATACACAAATGTGTCTGCGCCTGACCCATCAACCACCCATCAAAGGTCATTGCACTCTACTGATACTTAGCAGGAGATCATTGCACCCCATTGAAATGCACCGGCCTATTGTTAGAAGCCCAGATCAGGCCAGACTTTCCGTCACCGAAAGTTCCTGGGAGATGGGACACCTGGGGGCGGACCCTGGTGTCCTGTCAGGCAGACATCAAGAAACCCACTGGGTATTGGAACCCCCTCCTGGGACCTCATTGGCCGGAAGCCAGAGAAGCTTCTGCAAAGGCAAGCAGGGTAGGGGATAAAGGGACACACTTTGAGAGACCAGCAGCAAAGACTCAATGAAGGAGGCGGCCTTGCCCATTCGGAAGACTGACCGAAGAAGGAAGGAAGGAAGAAGCTGCCATCGAGTCTCACCTTCATGACGACGGACCAGAAGGACTCAGAGAATTGGGCCTGCAGTTCAACCAAACCATCTTTACGGGTAGTATACTTGAATCTGCTGGGGTATCCTCTTGTTTTATGTGGGTAATTTAAGGGTTAATAGTGTTATTATTAATAAACTTGTTGAACCTTTACTTGTGTTTGTCCTTTGTCCATCTTGCAAATAAGGACACCGGGGTAAAACCTTGGAGTAAGTAAACTGGTTGAAAGTATCTGAGAATTAACAGGTACAACAGTGGCACCCCAGATGGGACTTCGATAAGAAGTGATACATTGCTCCGAAGTCGAACCTTCAACCCGGTATTCTCCGACACTCCGTCTGGGCCTGAATTAAGAGGGCAGCTGCCCCACGTGATGGCCAGTCTTAAGTGAGTGAAGGACTAATACAGATTCAACCAATAAATTGGGCCATTAACACAAGGTGGACAAACTGTGTAGTTAGAACTAGAACAGTCTAGGGATTTTGGGTAAAATCTATGGGAGGGAATTTAGTGAAAACCGGACCCCTACCCCGATCCCTTACCCATACTCAAGTGACGAATCCTAAAAGAAAATAATTATGGCCAGTCATGCTGAATGGGAGGACCTCTGGGATTGGGGTTCAAATGTTCAAATCCACCCATGGGTCCGCATTCTGTCACAACTGGCCGTAATAGGAATCCTACTTATGGCAGTGTACCTAACCATCCTCACATTTAAGTTCGCCCGATGGAAGACTGCGCGCATACAACAATTGGAAGCGGAGGTAAACACACGAGAGGAAAGGAACCAAATCAATATGATACACATGAGCCAATTCCAGGCTCAATGTGATAAAGCCTGCCAAAAGGCACAGCGTGCTGTCCGTGAGAGAGAGGCTACGTTGCAACAGGTAGAGGAAGTTAAACGTAAATGCAGCGACCTACAGGCTGCAGTAAAAGTTTTGCACCAAGCAGGAAAAGTAAATACAGCCCGCGCAACAGACCACTCCAAATGCCTGCGCCAGATTGAAGATTTAAAAGCACAACTAGCCATTAAAAGGGGTGTAATGTGTGCATACACGACCGAAACAGGGGATAGTGACCCAGGGATAGAATGGGGGGATTTAGAAGAGGATGCCTGCCATTATGCAACAGCTAGCATCACTGCCGACTGGGGACCCCCACCTCCCTTCCTGGTAGTGGAACCAACGGCACCACCTAATCCGGCTCCCATCCGGGGAAACTCAGACTCAGCTCCTAGTCCTTTTACCATCCCAATAAGCCCAGTCACTAATTCGGCTCCTGTACCGATGAATCCGGTCACCACCCAACGACAGGATGGACAGAACCACAATGTGACTTATGTAACTCCATACACCATGACACAGCTTACTGACATAGCTAAAGTGATTGGAGTATTTGAACCCTCCGGGGATCCACATGCTCTCTTTGACCAGATCACCCAATATCGTGTTTTAAACGGCCTCGACGAGGCAGAAGAGATTAAACTTATTCTGTTATGTTTAAGTCCTGCCATCCGTTCCGCCCTACCCGAACCCCAGAACGTGGCCGGGGGAATCCTACCAGAAATGAAGGCGGCCGTTCTGGCCGCCATAGGCTACAATAGGGTGACCTGGTATAAGGCTTAAACAACTGCCAACAAAAGAGAGGGGAGCACCCGACAGCCTATGCTGGCCGACTATGGAACCAATTTGTTGCAGTTTTTGGCCAATTAAATCGAGTCCAATTAAATGCACACCACCGGCCCACATGGATCCGGATCCTGATAGCACATGCCACCGAGGGGAGTCGGAAAGACTGTGAGAATTTTGATCCCGATGATGATACACACACAGAAGCCTGGGCCATCCGCAAAATGACTCGTGTGTGGGAACGGGAAGTCAGACAAACAGACACCCCCAAGCCCACAAAACACGGAAAGATGAACCCAATCCACACAGCCCCAGTTTGGCGTAATGAAGGGGAAGGTGGAAACAGGGGACAGGGAAACTCCGGGCGCCCACCCCCATATACCCCTGCCAATCATCGATACAGAAAACCGCAGCCCCGCGCAGAACCCCGATATATTCCCAACCCCAGGTACAGGAAACAAGGTAAAACCAACCTCAGATATGTATCCCCACAAGCACAGTGTTATAACTGTGGGCAACCCAACCATTTTGCCCGGGACTGTAGGGCACCACCAAATTTCAGGGGACCAGCAAACCCCGCACATCCATACACTATTGCTGATCGCCGACACAGGGAACCACAAGGCCGCACAGGACATAGGCCCAACCCCCAACACCGAAAACGATACAGAACTGAGCCCAGAGGCCCATGCCCACAAGCACAGTGTTATACCTGCGGGCAACCCAACCATTTCACCCGGAACTGTAGGGCACCACCCAACTACCCCACACGACCATCTCAGCGGTTCCCCGATGATGGACCCCAACCCATGCCCCTGAAGGTCCGGCCCAACAAGCAGCTATAACCCCCACATTCCTGGCAGACAACCTAACCTACGGCGGGGAGCCCCATGGATGCAAGGTTCCGGCAATAAAAGACCCCAAGGGGCCATCTTTGCCAAAACAAAAGGGGGGGAGGAGCCAAACCCAGGCTCAGGACAGTTTAAAAATTTTTGTAGATGGGTCATCCATGGTGGAAGAGGGAAACAGGAGGACAGGATGCGGGATACACGTGGAAGACCAAGAAGGCCAGCCCCTCGGTATACAAGGTCATGATAGACCACAAGAAAGCCGGGTGGTATCATGTGAACCAAATGAAGGCATTCGGCTCCCAGCAAAATTTTCACCAATACCATGTCACCCTGGAAGGAGTCTTTGAGTCACAAGGAAGCCCCAACCCTCACCCCACAGCACCGGACCTAAACCACGGTCCACAACCTGTACCCCAGGTTATCAACCCCCACCCAGTATCCCCAGGAATAGCACTCCCAACCTCGGTCCCCGCCCCAATTTACAGAGCTTCAGGAATAAAACCCCGGCCCAGGGGACCCCGACGGAAAGGATGGGGAACCCACATACCTTACCCCCTGTGGCACCCCTGGTACCGGGACTCCCAGAACCGTTTGACCCGGCGCTCACTACCAGAGGTGGTAATACTGTGGGTACCTGGCAGCCAAAGCTGGCCCTTATAGGTTCCCTCCACTAAGAAAGAATCAGGACATCACAGTCCAGATTGTAAATAGCTTTATCCATCCACTCCACGCATCACCCAATTGAAAAGGGTTTCTAATCTGCCCACGTTATCCTGCGTCATAATTTTCCGACACACCACAGTTTGGTTGTGGGATGAAGAATCTATTGTTATACTGTGCCATAGTCCTCCAACAACAAGGACACATGCCACATACCCAACATTTTATTTTCACGTTCTGCAAACTCCTTACCCCACTCAACCCCATCAACACTGATTGCCGACCATCCCTTCGTATGACACTATTGGGCCTTTATTATTCCTTTACTTATTTCTTTTTTTTTAAAAGAGGAGTCATATGACATTCTAGTAAAGAAAAGGAAAAGAGAATCAGGTATTAATAAGAATTAACATGTGCAACCTTGATTTTCCCCAGAATGAACTACATACTTCCCTGTTATCTGGGACTCCTCATCTCAGACCGAACCACAGAAACCACATCAACCAAAGACCAGAAGATCAGCCTACAATACCCCGGATATATGTGGTTCACCCCACGCCCAATGGAAGTACACTCGTCAGAAGTCAACCTTTTGGCGCCCCTTAGAAACTTTCTGGAAGGGGACGACAGAACAATATCTAAAGAACTCTTGCAGAATAAAAGACTTGATTTAGATGCAGCAAAAGCAAGACTGAAGAAGGCAAAGGTCTCAGAGGCCCGTTCAGCAGCAGAACAGGAAATGCAAATTACACAAAGTGAATTTGATCACCAGGCAGAGATCACAAGACCTTTGCTTGGCGGAATTAGCAGTACACATGCTCATCACCTTTGTTGCCTGCATGACTATGTTGATGCCCAGTTGACCTACTATGCTCAGTGTTACCAGTATATGGTTGATTTACAGAAGCAACTTGGACGTTTTCCAACCACGTTTTCTTCCAACAACAATCAGACTGCTCCGGCTTCCCTATCGTCCTAAGGAATTTCTGCAAAAACTTGGACTCGGCAAGGGCCATCCGACATCGGGAAAGGCTCTACAATCAAGACCCTTGATACTCTCCCATCTATATTTAATATGTATAATCACTTGTAATTTTGTACTGTTTATTGCTTTGTTTTGTATATACCCGATTGATGTATTGTTTCTTATTGTTTTTTTAAATTATTTTACTTTATTTAAATTTGTTGGTACTATTGTGAGTTAGGGATGATACTATCAACCCCAGATTCGGGGTATTTGCTTGTTGAGATGGTTTGGTGAGAATTGTGTGATCCGGTTCGCTGACTCTCATTGGATCAAGAGGAGGGAATGTGGTGATATAAACAGGGTCTAGTTTTAAGGCTGATAAAATTGGATATCCTAAATTAAAGAATTGGGCATATTAAAATCAAACACAGCCAAACCTCAGGCAGGCCAATTGTACAATACACAAACGTGTCTGCACCTGACCCATCAACCACCCATCAAAGGTCGTTACACTCTACTTGATACTTAGCAGGAGATCATTGCACCCCATTGAAATGCACCGGCCTATTGTTAGAAGCCCAGATCGGGCCAGACTTTCCGTCACCGAAAGTTCCTGGGAGTTGGGACACCTGGGGGCGGACCCTGGTGTCCTGTTAGGCAGACATCAAGAAACCCACTGGGTATTGGAACCCCCTCCTGGGACCTCATTGGCCGGAAGCCAGAGAGGTTTCTGCAAAGGCAAGCAGGCTGGGGGATAAAGGGACACACTTTGAGAGACCAGCAGCGAAGACTCGACGAAGGAGGCGGCCCTGCCCATTCGGAAGACTGACCGAAGATGGAAGGAAGGAAGAAGCTGCCATCGAGACTCACCTTCATGACGACGGACCAGAGGGACTCAGAGAATTGGGCCTGCAGTTCAACCAAACCATCTTTACGGGTAGTATACTTGAATCTGCTGGGGTATCCTCTTGTTTTATGTGGGTAATTTAAGGGTTAATGGTGTTATTATTAATAAACTTGTTGAACCTTTACTTGTGTTTGTCCTTTGTCCATCTTGCAAATAAGGACACCGGGGTAAAACCTTGGAGTAAGTAAACTGGTTGAAAGTATCTGAGAATTAACAGGTACAACACCAAGATCCATCTGCACAGTGGGGTTTGGAAAGAGCATAGCATGACGGATTAATATCATTGGCTGCATAGACCCAGCACCAGCCCAATCCCTCACTTGGGGCAGAATCCCCACTTGTGGGAGCTGGCAACCCCACACAATCCATGGTGCCATGCATGGCCCAATTAGGGTTGTGTGAGATTCCCATCATGACAAATCCTGGCACAGCACCAGATTTGTGCCCAGTGACAGCAGATCCATGCAGTCCATATCTGAACCTCTGCACCCCGGCCTGGAGCAGCAGCTGCTTCATCTGGTTAGGCCTCAGTCAGCACATGGTGCACTTCTCCCCCACCCCAGAACACCAGCAGTTAGTCGAGTCTCTGACCACAACTCGCGGCAATGCCACTGCAAAGTTCTTTGGAGTGGGGGGGAAGTGGGAGCCCTTGAGGCTGCCTCCCACAGTGCGCGACAGAGCTGCCCAGGAGAGCCGGGGGGAAGCGGGAGCCCTCGAGGCTGCCTCCCACAGTGCGCGACAGAGCTGCCCAGGAAAGGGGGTAGGGGTGTGGGACTCCCTGACAAGAACCTCACCCAGAGAGCTGTGAGGAAATAGAAGCCTCCCTGACCCCCATAGATATCACTGGTCCAATGGGCCAACACCTGAAGGCAGCAGGAGGTAGGCCACCAGGCATCTCCAGGGCCTGCCTGCACCATCTCCTGTGCTCTGCTGGCAGCATCTACTTCCTCACGCCAGTTCAAGGCTGCCACGCCAGGTTGCGACTTTTAAATACCTATTCTGATTCGCGCCAAAATGACATCGCGCCAAAGAGGTGGGAGATGCAGACGTGGGCGGAGATTGCCGTGTGGATTCCGATAATGGCATGTAAAGGGATGTAAACTCATGCTAATCAACGTCCCGCCGGTTTTGTGCAGGTTCCCAGCGGCGCCATTTTTCTCCGGCTGGGAGATGCGCATGGGTCGTAAAAGCTGCCTGGGAACCCATGAAATGGCCGACACACGTATCTCCCAGCCGGACCCAACAGAAAAGTTGTGGGTCGTGATGGGAGAATTGCAGCCAATATTTCAAAAATACCATCATGTTTGAAATTTCAGACTCTGTAGAACAGTTAGCACAGGATAAAAATATACATTATACCTGGATACTTTTTAATTTTACAATTGCTATGTCAGGATTCTGCCTGATACTGAATTGCAATGAATTTGGTTTGATGCTAAATTTATACTCCAGATGCTGTCTCAAATCAGAAACTGTCGAGTGCATTGTTAAACTGACAGACCTATGCTATACTGTCAACCATGTATCGCACTGAACTGAGGAACAGTAAAAGTCTGCAAATGTGTGTACTTGGGCATGTGCAGAGCTTCATTCCATGAGTAATTAATTTTTAATGCGAGGAGAGACTATATGGCACAATTCATGCTTTCCTAAAATTAAAAGGGTTTCAAAACTGAGCGCTTGTGCCACTCTCAATGATGGCTTTGCACCCAGCAGGAGTTATATCATGCTTGAAATGGAATCCAAACAATACTCGACTGTCCAAGTGGGTCCTGCCTTAGTGTCAGGAGGCAAGCTGTTAACGTGGGGCGGCACGGTAGCACAGTGGTTAGCACTGCTGCTTCACAGCTCCAGGGTCCCGGGTTCGATTCCCGGCTCGGGTCACTGTCTGTGTGGAGTTTGCACATTCTCCTCGTGTCTGCGTGGGTTTCCTCCGGGTGCTCCGGTTTCCTCCCACAGTCCAAAGATGTGTGGGTTAGGTTGATTGGCCAGGTTAAAAATTGCCCCTTAGAGTCCTGGGATGCATAGGTTAGAGGGATTAGCGGGTAAATATGTGGGGGTAGGGCCTGGGTGGGATTGTGGTCGGTGCAGACTCGATGGGCCAAATGGCTTCCTTCTGCACTGTAGGGTTTCTATAAAATATAGTTCATTCACGATTTCCATATCATTTATTTTGAACATAGAGATGCCAATTTGAGTATGTAGGATAAAATTTCACATGGATATGTATATGCTTTTTATAAGGCTGCAAAACAGTTTTTCAACATCAAGCTCATTCTTTAAGTCCAGCCTGTACTCAATGATACTACTCTGGTTACTGGGTTGAAAGGATTGTCTCAGCTGGCAGCTCAGTGTAATACTGAGGAGGTGCCACATTTTCAGCAGTGCTGTCTTTTGGGTGAGATATTAAACCAAGCCTTCATCGGCCTTCTCAAGTGGAAATAAAAGTGCCAATGGCACGATTTGAGGAGGACCAGTTTCCTAGTCAACATTTATTTCTCCATCAACACCACCAAATAGGTTAACTGGTCATTAATCTCATTGGTTGCTTGCATCCAGGCACTCCAGTCAGCTGGAGATAGAATTGTCAGGTCAGTGGGAAATTGTGGTTCAATGGGGGAGAGTGATGAGATTTCAAACACAGCAGGCGGGAGGGGTGATGGTAGATTGGCTAATCACAGGAGTAATTTTCAGGAGCTAGTGGAAAGCCATCACAGAGCAATGTCGAGTTGCCAAATCTGGTTGGACATATTTCGAGAGATTTTATCATGTGACCACTTGCCTCCGCGTCTAACAGCCTATTTTCTCATTTCCAATATTTTTAAAATTAAAATTAACATATCAATGTGTTAAAAGAAAATCTGTTTTAAAGGCATACATTTTCTTTTATGCTCATAACGATATCCATGAGATTAGTCTTTAATTTCTGGAAATTTCTGTCAGTAAGATATAAGTCACAGCTAGTAAACAGCAAGGTACACAATTTGTGAGATCTAAAGCTTTTGTTATTATAGTTCAGTATTCTCTATAAGGCATGCAGGTAAGCATCTCTTCCTTGTCTGCATAAGAAAATAAGACATAAGAGCAAACATAGGCTATATGGCCCTTCAAGTCTGCTCCTCTGCAATTCCTTCAGGCTAAGATGAAATGTCAGTGGAATTATTATTTGATATGTTTTCTGAAGCATCTGTACCTGTATGAATAGCAAGACTAGACATTCAAGTAATTGGAAGAAAATACAGATCATGTGAAATTCACCGTGTCACAAAGCCAAACTAGCTTATCTCATTGAAAAACCAAACATGCTAGAAATATCCAGCAGATCAGGCAGCAACTGTGGAGAGAGAAATAGAGTTAATGGGCCCTATTTTACCATTTTGATTCCAAGTGCTGGGTGGACTTGAAACTGGGAGTGTTTCAGATCCGACTTTTAGACCCGTTCTCAGGCGCCCCCATATGCACTCTGCCTGCAAAAATAACAGCGAGTCCAAATCGCGCTGCAGAAGCCTGTGGGTGGGGATTAATGTGCCCAAAACCCTGCAGCTCCGATTGGAGCCTCCAACTGCGCATACACAGAAAAAAAGATAGAACGCTGTTCCCCTGCCACATCCCTCCCAGGCCGGATAATGTCTCCCCCGGCCCCCACAGACACTGTCCCACACCCACAATATTACTGACCCCCTTATCCCCCCACCCCCTGCCACCCAGACAGATCGCGGGCCTTTGCCCCCTTCCCCCCCACCAATACCAGGCAGAGTGGCAGCGGACCCCCTTCTCCCCCACTGATCTCAGGCAGAGTGGCAGCAGACCCCCCCCCCCCCGATCTCAAGCAGAGAGCCGTCGAACGCTGGGCACCTTCCTCCTCACTAACCAGAGCGCCCAAATTGGACTTTTAAGGAGCATGTCTGTTTTGTGCCGATTCTGGATGGGCGAACGCGGTGGTAAAGGGGGATGTGCCGGTAAAGTTGGGCATGCAGCCCATTAAGTCAACTTAAATGCATGCAAATGCATTTAAATGGCCGTCGCGCCTGTTTCGGGCGTGGTCTCGATCACGGCCATTTTCAAGCCTTGGTAAAGGGGGAACTGGCGCAGAGATGGGCACAGATCACGCTACTCATGCCCGACTTTTTATCAAGTTTTCACACCCGAAAATGGGCGCAACTTGACGTTAAAATTGGGCCCAACGTTTCAGGCCAATGACTTTTGTCAGAACTGGAAGATGTTAGAGACGGAACAAAATTTAAGCAAATATAGAGGCAGGCAAAACATTAGGGGAAGACCTGTAATAAGGTGGAGAACAGGAACAATTAAATAATAAAAGGTATGATGGTACAAAACCTCCTCTCAAGGTCTCCAGTATCAGAGATGACAATTGTTGGCCAAATCAAATCACTCCATGAAACAACTGAAGGTAATGGATGCTGCAAAGACGATGCGCACTGACAACACCCTGGCAATAGTACTAAAGACTTGTACTGCAGAAATAGGCATGCCCCTTGCCAAGCTATTCCAATACATCTACAACACTGGCATCTATCCAACAATGTAGAAAATTGCACAGGGTATGTCTTGTCCACAAAAAGTAGGACAAATCCAATCCCGCCAATTCCACCCCAGCAAACTCCTCTTGGTCATCAGTAAAGTGATGGAAGGTGTCATTGGCAGTGCTTTCAAGCAGCACCTACACAGCTGTCTGAGGCTCAGTTTGGGTTCCACTGGGGCAACTCAGCCCCTGACTTCATTACAGCCTTGATATGAACATGGACAAAAGAACTGAATTACAGAGGTGAGGTGAAAGTGGCTGTCATTGACATTAAGACAGCATTTGACCAAGTTTAAGATCAAAGAGCTCTGGCAAAATTGAAGTAAATTGGAATCAGGTGGAAAACCCTCCACTGGCTGGAGTCACAGCTCGCACAAAAGACAATAATTGTGGTTGTTGGAGGTCAATAATTTCAGTCCCAGGACATCATTGCAGAAGTTCCTCAAGGTACGGTAGCACAGTGGTTAGCACTGCTGCTTCACAGCTCCAGGATCCGGGGTTCGATTCCCGGCTCGGGTCACTGTCTGTGTGGAGTTTGCACATTCTCCTCGTGTCTGCGTGGGTTTCCTCCGGGTGCTCCGGTTTCCTCCCACAGTCCAAAGATGTGCGGGTTAGGTTGATTGGCCAGGTTAAAAATTGTCCCTTAGAGTCCTGGGATGCGTAGGTTAGAGGGATTAGTGGGTAAAATATGTGGGGGGAGGGCCTGGGTGGGATTGTGGTCGGTGCAGACTCGATGGGCCGAATGGCCTCCTTCTGCACTGTAGGGTTTCTATGTTTCTATGTTATATGTTAGGCCCAACCATGTTCAGCTGCCTCGTCAATGTCCATCATAAGGTGGAAGACGCATGGGAACACCATCATCTGACTTGGAACTATGGGGGGCGATTCTCCCAAAAGTGCTGAATTGGCGAGAAGATTGTTCTAAATTCCAACTGTTCTGTCAATTCAGCTTCTCACCCGAATCGCCTCACTCTGTGCACTGCAGAGGTCCCAATCATGAATATCATTAAAAACCCAGGAGGTGGGGCCTATTTGCGCCAGAGCCTGATAGCGCCGGACCTCTGCGCATGCGCAGTGGCCCCAATCTGTCAGACTCCCCATTTGCTGGCCAGCTCAATCGCTAGCCAAGCTGGGAACCCCGCAGTGCTGCCCCTCCACCCCCACCCCCCCCAATGGCCCAATTGCGGCCCCCACAACAATTCCTAGGCCTGCCCTGCCACCCCAGCCCCATCTCGGAGCGTCCCGATGCTCAGCCCACCCCTCCAGCAGTGGCGATCCCCCCACCCCTCTCACCCAGCAGACACCCCCACCGGAGACCCCCCCCTGGGGTCAGACCCCTCCCCCCCCTTTGGAGGCAGCCCCCTCCCCCATCGGGCAGTGCCAAGGTGCCATCTGGCCATGGGCACTTTGCTCGTTGGGCAGTGCCGGGGGCACAGGCTGGCACTGTCAGGGTGCCCATGCCTTGGGGGCCCCAATTATCGCCCCTTCATTCCCAATAGCCCTGTGAGTGTACCAACACCACATGGAATGTAGTTGTTCAAGAAGGGGCTTCAAGGCAATTAGGGATGGGAAACAAATGATGGACTTGCCAGCAACGATCACATCCCAGGAAATGTTTTAAATCTTTACCTTGTTTGCTTCTACAGGACTCCTTCAAGTTGTTAATGCTTGACGACACCCTGAAATGGCACAGTGACATAGTGGTTAGCACTGCTGCCTCATAGCGCCAGGGACCTAGGTTCAATTGCAGCTTTGGGTGACTGGCTGTGTGGAGTTTTCATGTTCTCCCTGTGTCTGCGTGGGTTTCCTCTGGGAAATCCAGTTTCCTCCCACAGTCCAAAGATGTACTGGTTAGGTGGATTGGCTATGCTAAATTGCCCCTTAGCATTCAAAGATGTGTAGGTTAGGGGGGTTAGCAAGATAAATGTGTGGGGTTATGGATATAGGGCAGTGAGTGGGCCTGGGTGGGATGCTCTGTCATTGAGTTGGTACAGACTCAATGGGCCAAATAGCCTTCTTCTGTTCTGTAGGGATTTTAAGAACCTATGAAATGGCCTACTAACCAATTGAGTGCATCAAACCACTACAAAAAGAAATTCAGCAACAGCTCTGAAAGATAAATCATCCAAAAAGTAGCATTCGTTCAATAAAACACAGAGGTGTCAGCATAAATTATCTTTGCATTTACTGGTATGGTATTTTAACCCATGATTCTGACATGAGAGTGAGAAAGTTACTAAATAGGTCAAGCTGCAGCCAGAGCTTGTCTTTATTTAATCAGTGCATTAAATGGACACTGATTAAGGAGCACGACTTTCCAATTCCTTACAAAGTGTAAATCAAAGTAACATATCACTGCTGTAATTATTTTAATGAGGCCCATAATGTGGACCTCTTAAAATATGAACTCCCTGATTAAGGTAGTAACGGATTAACCAATCAGGGAGCCCTGCATGTGTACATAATGTGGAGTGTCAGACTTACTGGCACTCTGGGTTTATACTCTGTATGAGGAAGTGCTTGGCTGAGTGCTGCTTCCTATATAAATACATCTAAATTTGGTGAAGGGACGCTGGCTTCAGAGGAGTTATTTCAACTGCAACAGAGACATAATACTACCAAATGATGCACAACCGCCATTTCTTTTTTAATTACAGTTCCATTTCTCTGAAGTTGTAAAGGACAAAAGCTTTCTAATGTTATCTTGAATGTATCATATTAAAAGAAAGTGATGAAGTCAGAATAAAGTTCAGGGACATTACAGATCTTAGACTGATTAATATATAAAAGGTTTAATCATTTTAATGTAATCCTTATTATCAGAGGTAAAGTCAATTTTAATTTTAAGTAGGAATTGAATTAGTGGATTTCCCTGGGGTTATATTCTAATAATAATTGGAATGTGACTATTCAATTGAATGTATAGATCTTTTAGAGTGCTGTCTTCCTTATCAGTTTTGTCTTAATACTATCACTGCCTTGGAACTGGGATCTGATTTAAGGATCACTGGATGCTACAACATGCTTATTCTGGCAAGATTCAAATAGATGTTGGAGGTTGAGAGGAGACTTGATAGAGGTTTATAAGATGATGAGGGGGATAGATAGAGTGAACGTTCAAAGACTATTTCCTCGGGTGAATGGAGCGCTAACGAGGGGGCATAACTATAGGGTTCATGGTGGGAGATATAGGAAGGATGTCCGAGGTAGGTTTTTTACTCAGAGTGTGGTTGGGGTGCGGAATGGACTGCCTGCAGGGATAGTGGAGTCAGAAACTTTAGTAACATTTAAGAAGCTATTGGATAGGCACATGGAGTACTTCGGGATGATAGGGAGGAAATAGCTTGATCTGGGTTTCAGACAAAGCTCGGCACAACATCGTGGGCCGAAGGGCCTGTTCTGTGCTGTACTGTTCTATGTTCTATGTTCTAAATCACTAAGGTAGAAGAAAGAGGTATGTGTGCCAGAGAGTGGGGAGGAGAAGGAAGCATAGGAAGGAAAAGAGTCACAGAATGGGAAAACAAAGGGAGAACAAAAACAAGAAAAGGTGTTCAGTGAGGAAAAGTGTAAAGAATTATCTTCCAAGAGAATAGGAGCAGGATGGATACAAAGGTAATATCTTGTAGAAGAAGGGAATCGTTGAATGAGTGGAGGAAAATTAATGAATGGTGAATAGGAGATTTGCAGAATGCATCCAGAATAGATGAACAGTACATGGGGCAGGAAGTGGAGAAATGAGAGAAGAGACGTGGATAGCTCGAAATCAGGAAAATTAATTGAGAGGTAGCTAAAAGAACTAAATAAAGAAGGAACCAAACAAACTGCCAGAGAAGTTGGGAGCCCACTGATATTAAGAAAGTAACCTAGTAACCTCGTTGAATGTAGCTGAATGGCTACCATGCAGATAAAAGCCATTGAGGTAGGTCTTTCCTGTGTGGACCAGCTTTTTGATGGAAGGAAAAACAATCTTGCATGAACTCCCATAGCATGGAGACACAAATCCAACCAAGTTCATCAAACGTCTTTTTCATTTACTGTTCATAATTTAAAATAATTGGTCCCTTTAAAGTTCATTGTGACTTCGCACAGTAGGATAAAGTCAGCAGCCTGTTTTACATCTCCCCCAATTTTTTGGTTTGTAGCAATCCGAGCCATCAAGTGAAAGATAAAAGCACTGAAGAAATAAAATACATCAAAGAAATAAAGAGCCTGTGAGTAGCTATAGGAAGGATCTGAGGAAGATGTGAGAAATGGAAACTACAGCTCAGGTATGAAACTGAAACAGATTTAAAAGCAAACCCTTGCTGATTTTTCTCCTAGGAACTCCAACAATCTTTTTGTCTGATGTTGAATTCAATCATCTCAGAATTTAGCTACAATCCTAATGTTGCCATGATTGTAATAACACCTGAAACATAGACAATCCATCTTTCATTAGATGCCAATTCAGCATTTTTTTCTCTGTCTTCACGTTGTAACAGAATGGGGGAGAATTGGTTAGCCTTCTAAAGTGGATATGGAGATCAATGTTTGCAATTGCCCTGAGCCTGGCCACTGTAATGCAAGCAGCCACCTACCCAAGGCATGTTACTTGTGCGGAGGTGGGGTTTGCGTGGGGGACAATATTTTGAGCAGATGGTGTTATTTAAAATCAGCCTGCCCTTTTAGGAGAGGTGCATTGTGGCTGCAACAAGTAGTGGGGAGATTGCTCAAAATTGAATAAGTGCTGTGACACTTCAATCCATGGCTGAACATGCAAGATAGTGTGTACCAAGGTTTGCAGAGGCAATGCATTGGAGGACTCGATGGGAGAGGTGGAAAGGAGGAGAGATGTCCTCTATCTGTGCATGGGGTGGGAGAGGAGTGCAGTGTGGGGAAGAGAAGTGGGAGGGGGGTGTTGAAGGTAATCCTCCAAATACACACTCAAGAGGCAGTGAGAAGAAAGAGCAAGGGATGACAACTCCAGTAGTGTTGCTTTCCAAACATGGATGCAGTGTCGGAAGAAATTTCATGATCTCACGCAAGTTGTCAACGTGGGAGACTTCATCTTCAAATGGGACATTCTACAAATTGCACCAATAGTTTCTTCCACTACAATCCCACTTACCTATTAACAACCTCCAACACTCATGTCTTAACCCTAACATTGATCTGCTTTATCTCATTCATAAACACAGCACTGTTCCAAGCTTCAAGCCTCAGAGCTCACACACATTCATTTCAGCCATATCACCCAAACATATTACAGAACTTCCACTGCAGGCAGCAGCAAGGAACTGGAGGACAATGAGAGAGCTTGCATGGAAAAAAGTATTGCTAATCCATTGCAAAACCAAAAGCCTGGCTGATGGAAAGCTGCTAACTTTCATAGAACATAGAACATAGAACATAGAACATTACAGCGCAGAACAGGCCCTTCGGCCCACGATGTTGCACCGACCAGTTAAAAAAAAACTGTGACCCTCCAACCTAAACCAATTTCTTTTCGTCCATGAACCTATCTACGGATCTCTTAAACGCCCCCAAACTAGGCGCATTTACTACTGATGCTGGCAGGGCATTCCAATCCCTCACCACCCTCTGGGTAAAGAACCTACCCCTGACATCGGTTCTATAACTACCCCCCCTCAATTTAAAGCCATGCCCCCTCGTGCTGGATTTCTCCATCAGAGGAAAAAGGCTATCACTATCCACCCTATCTAAACCTCTAATCATCTTATATGTTTCAATAAGATCCCCTCTTAGCCGCCGCCTTTCCAGCGAAAACAATCCCAAATCCCTCAGCCTCTCCTCATAGGATCTCCCCTCCATACCAGGCAACATCCTGGTAAACCTCCTCTGCACCCTCTCCAAAGCCTCCACATCCTTCCTGTAATGTGGGGACCAGAACTGCACACAGTACTCCAAGTGCGGCCGCACCAGAGTTGTGTACAGTTGCAACATAACGCTACGACTCCTAAATTCAATCCCCCTACCAATAAACGCCAAGACACCATATGCCTTCTTAACAACCTTATCTACTTGATTCCCAACTTTCAGGGATCTATGCACACATACACCTAGATCCCTCTGCTCCTCCACACTATTCAAAGTCCTCCCGTTAGCCCTATACTCAACACATCTGTTATTCCTACCAAAGTGAATTACCTCACACTTCTCCGCATTAAACTCCATCCGCCACCTCTCGGCCCAACTTTGCAACCTGTCTAAGTCTTCCTGCAAACTACGACACCCTTCCTCACTGTCTACCACACCACCGACTTTGGTGTCATCAGCAAATTTGCTAATCCACCCAACTATACCCTCATCCAGATCATTAATAAATATTACAAACAGCAGTGGCCCCAAAACAGATCCCTGAGGTACACCACTTGTAACCGCACTCCATGATGAATATTTACTATCAACCACCACCCTCTGTTTCCTATCCGCTAGCCAATTCCTGATCCAATTTCCTAGATCACCCCCAATCCCATACATCTGCATTTTCTGCAGAAGCCTACCATGGTGAACCTTATCAAACGCCTTACTAAAATCCATATATACCACGTCCACTTTCAGTGGAAGAGACTGCAAATGCCTTGGAGGATCAGCCGGAGTACCTCTGTGCTTAGAAGGCCCAGTTATGAACCTATTGCTGTAATAGGCTTCAGCAGCCTGGGCTGGCTGATTGACATGCAACAGTTAGCGGATTGACAGGTAACAGTAGAGTGGCTGCAATTGGAGCAGGAATGTGGACACTGTGAGAGAGGGCAGTAAGTTTGTACGTCATAAATCATTCGCACTATCCTGGGGTAGCACCTTCACAATCCTCATAATTTGTTGAAGAACAGGTTGCTAGATTGTTGTGAAGACCTGGATTCCCCTTTGAACACTAGTATCCTGAGCCATTACGGCAGCAGTCTGAGCTTCCAGCTCAGCACTCAGACCATTTTTCCTCCACCTCCCTCACCTAGGATTATTAAAACCTCCTCGTGGATTCTGCAAGTTATTTGATATTTTAACCACCAAGTCTCCATCCACAGAATTATTTAAGTAGCTGTGTGGGTTATGTTTAATCGCAGGGGCAGTAAGACAACAATCTGGTGTTCACTGATTTTAGATTGAAGGTGCTGATGTAATCAAGATGTGTCTTACACTTGTTCCACTGGAGCAAGCTGAGAGGGAGTGATTGGAGGCAGCAGTGCTGGTGAGAGATTAATTGAATTGTTTATTTATTTAATTAGTCAGCTAGTGTGTGTTTTTTTGGCCTTTACTTTAGCAGTAGTATTTTAAGTTTAAAGTGAAAACTGGAAGTGGGCTGCTAAGGAGTCTGGGAAGGGTTTTTTAAGCGCGTGAAGTATAAAAGGTAGGCTGCAGTATACAGTGGGCAGCGTAGGGAGCGGGCAGTGTAGTGAGTGGGAAGCAGAGTGTGAGCTAGAAGGCTTTGGTTCACAGGGCTTAGGCAGAAAGGGCGAGCAGGGGTGAGTTTAATTCATTTTTGCTGTTTCTACCTGGTACTGGCAAGGTATCTAAAGGGGATGGGTGTGCAGCCAGTGCTATGTTCCTCTTGCACTATGTTTGAGGTGAGGGACGACGACAGTGCCCCTGCTGATTACACCTGTGGGAAGTGCACCCATCTGCAGCTCCTCCAAAACACTGTTAGGGAACTGGAGCTGGAGTTGGATGAACTTAGGATCATTAGGGACGCAGAGGTGGCCATAGACAGAAGCTTTAGGGATATAGTTACTCCGAGGAATGAAAACAGATGGGTGACGGTGAGAGGGGCTGGGAGGAAGCAGTCAGTGCAGGGATCCCCTGTGGTCGTTCCCCTTAGCAACAAGTATTCCGCTTTGGATACGGTTGAGGGGGATGACATACCAGTGGTGAGCCGCAGTGAGAGGATCTCCAGCACTGTGTCCGTCTCTGTGGCTCGGGAGGGTAAGGGGCAGAGCGGGAGGGCAATAGTTATTGGGGACTCGTTAGTTAGAGGGATAGATAGAAGGTTCTGTGGCAGCAAAAGAGACTCACGGATGGTATGCTGCCTACCGGATGCCAAGGTCCGTGACGTCTCAGACCGTGTTTTCCGGATTCTGAAGGGGGAGGTGAAACAGTCACAAGTCGTGGTACACATTGGTACCAATGACATAGGTAAGAGAAGGGACGGGGATTTAAAGCAGGAATTTCTGGAGCTGGGCTGGAAGCTGAGAGCCAAGACAAAACATGTGGTCATCTCTGGTACGTTGCCGGTGCCACGTGATAGCGAGTTGAGGAACAGGGAGAGAGTGCAGTTAAACATGTGGTTGCAGGGATGGTGTAGGAGGGAGGGTTTCAGATACGTGGATAATTGGAACACATTCTGGGGAAGGTGGGACCTGTACAAACAGGACGGAGTGCACCTGAACCAGAGGGGCACCAATATCCTAGGAGGGAAATTTGTTACGGCCCTTCAGGGGGGTTTAAACTAATAAGTCAGGAGAGTGGGAAAAGGAGTTGTAGTCCAGAAGTCAGTGAGGGTGGTGAGGTATTGGAGAAGGTATCAGGGTCAAGGGTGGGTATCGGTAGACAGGAAGGTGGGTTGAAGTGTGTCTACTTCAATGCAAGGAGCATCCGGAACAAGGTAGATGAACTTGGGTCGTGGATTGGTACTTGGGACTACGATGTTGTGGCCATTACGGAGACGTGGGTAGAACAAGGACAGGAATGGTTGTTGGATGTTCCGGGGTATAGATGTTTCACTAAGTGTAGGGAAGCTGGTAAAAGAGGTGGAGGAGTGGCATTGTTAATCAAGGATAGTTTAACGGCTGCGGAAAGGCAATTCGAGGGGGATCTGCACACTGAGGTAATATGGGCTGAGGTTAGAAATAGGAAAGGAGCGGTCACGTTGTTAGGAGTTTACTATAGGCCCCCAAATAGTCATAGAGATGTGGAGGAAGAAATTGCTAAGCAGATTATGGATATGTGTGGGGGTCACAGGGTAGTTGTCATGGGGGACTTTAACTTTCCAAATATTGATTGGAACCTTTGTAGGTCAAATAGTTCGGATGGGGCAGTTTTTGTGCAGAGTGTGCAGGAGGGTTTCCTGACACAATATGTGGATAGGCCGACAAGAGGTGAGGCCACATTGGATTTGTTACTGGGAAATGAACTGGGCCAAGTGTTAGATTTGGTTGTGGGAGAGCACTTTGGAGATAGCGACCACAATCGGTGTCTTTTGTTATTGCAATGGAGAGGGATAGGGCCGTACGGCAGGGCAAGGTTTACAATTGGGGGAGAGGTAATTATGATGCGATTAGGCAAGAATTAGGGGGCATAAGTTGGGAACAGAAACTGTCAGAGAAAGGAACTAATGAAAAGTGGAACTTTTTCAAGGAACAAATACTGGATGTCCTTGATAGGTATGTCCCTGTCAGGCAGGGAGGAAATGGCCGAGTGAGGGAACCATGGTTCACGAAAGAGGTGGAATGTCTTGTGAAAAGGAAGAGGGAAGCTTATGTAGGGATGAGGAAACAAGGTTCAGATGGCTCGATTGAGGGTTACAAGTTAGCAAGGAATGAGCTGAAAAAGGGGCTTAGGAGAGCTAGGAGGGGACACGAGAAGTCCTTGGTGGGTCGGATCAAGGAAAACCCCAAGGCTTTTTACTCTTATGTGAGGAATAAAAGAATGACCAGGGTGAGGTTAGGGCCGGTCAAGGACAGTAGTGGGAACTTGTGTATGGAGTCAGTAGAGATAGGCGAGGTGATGAATGAATACTTTTCTTCAGTGTTCACCAAGGAGAGAGGCCATGTTTTTGAGGAAGAGAAGGTGTTACAGGCTAATAGGCTGGAGGAAATAGATGTTTGGAGGGAGGATGTCCTGGCAGTTTTGAATAAACTGAAGGTCGATAAGTCCCCTGGGCCTGATGAAATGTATCCTAGGATTCTTTGGGAGGCAAGGGATGAGATTGCAGAGCCTTTGGCTTTGATCTTTGGGTCCTCGCTGTCCACGGGGATGGTGCCAGAGGACTGGAGAATGGCGAATGTTGTTCCTCTGTTTAAGAAAGGGAATAGAAATGACCCTGGTAATTATAGACCGGTTAATCTTACTTCGGTGGTTGGTAAATTGATGGAAAAGGTCCTTAGAGATGGGATTTACGACCATTTAGAAAGATGCGGATTAATCCGGGATAGTCAGCACGGATTTGTGAAGGGCAAGTCGTGTCTCACAAATTTGATAGAATATTTTGAGGAGGTAACTAAGTGAGTTGATGAAGGTAGGGCAGTTGATGTCATATACATGGATTTTAGTAAGGCGTTTGATAAGGTCCCCCATGGTCGGCTTATGATGAAAGTGAGGAGGTGTGGGATAGAGGGAAAGTTGGCCGATTGGATAGGTAACTGGCTGTCTGATCGAAGACAGAGGGTGGTGGTGAATGGAAAATTTTCGGATTGGAGGCAGGTTGCTAGCGGAGTGCCGCAGGGATCAGTGCTTGGTCCTCTGCTCTTAGTGATTTTTATTAATGACTTAGAGGAGGGGGCTGAAAGGTGGATCAGTAAATTTGCTGATGACACCAAGATTGGTGGAGTAGTGGATGAGGTGGAGGGCTGTTGTAGGCTGCAAAGAGACATAGATAGGATGCAAAGCTGGGCTGAAAAATGGCAAATGGAGTTTAACCCTGATAAATGTGAGGTGATTCATTTTGGTAGGACTAATTTAAATGTGGATTACAGGGTCAAAGGTAGGGTTCTGAAGACTGTGGAGGAACAGAGAGATCTTTGGGTTCATATCCACAGATCTCTAAAGGTTGCCACTCAAGTGGACAGAGCTGTGAAGAAGGCCTATAGTGTGTTAGCTTTTATTAACAGGGGGTTGGAGTTTAAGAGCCGTGGGGTTATGCTGCAACTGTACAGAACTTTGGTGAGACCACATTTGGAATATTGTGTGCAGTTCTGGTCACCTCACTATAAGAAGGATGTGGAAGCGCTGGAAAGAGTGCAGAGGAGATTTACCAGGATGCTGCCTGGTTTGGAGGGTAGGTCTTATGAGGAAACGTTGAGGGAGCTAGGGCTGTTCTCTCTGGAGCGGAGGAGGCTGAGGGGAGACTTGATAGAGGTTTATAAAATGATGAAGGGGATAGATAGAGTGAACGTTCAAAGACTATTTCCTCGGGTGGATGGAGCTATTACAAGGGGGCATAACTATAGGATTCGTGGTGGGAGATACAGGAAGGATATCAGAGGTAGGTTCTTTACGCAGAGAGTGGTTGGGGTGTGGAATGGACTGCCTGCAGTGATAGTGGAGTCAGACACTTTAGGAACATTTAAGCGGTTATTGGATAGGCACATGGAGCACACCAGGATGATAGGGAGTGGGATAGCTTGATCTTGGTTTCAGATAAAGCTCGGCACAACATCGTGGGCCGAAGGGCCTGTTCTGTGCTGTACTGTTCTATCTTCTGTTCTATCTATCTATCTACTATTAACCTAGGTTGTGCACGAGAATGTTTATATTCTCCCACCCAGATTGATATTGGATATTAAGGATCCAGTATCTAGTTTTACATAGACTTGCATAGAGTCAATGGCACAGACACAGGATATTCACCCTGACTGGTCAATGCCAGCAATTAGGCTCACCACAGGCATCCTCCCAGCCTTCTTAATGCCTATACTTCTGTTTCTTACTCTCCCATATGCTGATCTAACTTCACCTTAAATGCCCCAACTTCTCACCCCAACTAATGCTTGTGGTCGCAAGTTCCACATTCTTATTCTCTTTGGGTGAAGAGGCTTTTCTTTAATTCCCTTTTGGATTTATTGGTAACTGTTGTTACAACCAGGTCAGAACAGGTGAACAGTCTCCCCTCTATCAATTTCCTCGGTTGGTCACAACAAACATTTAAGTTTCTTTTTATGAGAATATGCCTTTTCCAAATCAAAGCTGCGATTAATCGAATTATTAATGAAATTAAGCTGCGAGCAATAAGGAACTATTTAGACAAGGTTTTCTTGAGTCAAAGAAAGTGTGAATTTATTAACCCCTAAACCTGTGAGAAATAACAAAAATACAACATCAAACCGAGTGATATGTTTAGAATCAGAGAATCCCTAGAGTACAGAAGGAGGCCATTTGGCCCATTGAGTCTACACCGACTGCAATGCCACCCAGGCCCTATTCCCGTAACCCCACACATTTACCATGCGAATTCTCTCAGACACCATGGTCAATTTAGCATGGCCAATCAATCTAACCCGCACATCTTTGGACTGTGGGAGGAAACCAGAGCATTCGGAGGAAACACACGCAAATACAGGGAGATTGTGCAAACTCCACGCAGACAGTGACCCAAGGCCGGAATCGAATCCAGATCCCTGATGCTGTGAGGCAGCAGTGCTAACCACTGTGCCACCGTGCCATCCTTTTTTATTCAAAAAGAGAGAGAGGGAAAGAACAAGCTGCCCTCGGCTTGTTTCCTCTTCATTCTAGACACTGCCTGTTTCTCTTGCGGTCTCTCTCTTGTGGCTGGTAGCCTTGCCTTGAATACTTTACTCATGGTGTATTTGCAAGAGGTTTTGGGTGGGTCTCTTTGTGGCAGCCATTGTTTCAATATTCAGTACTTTGCATTTTTAATGCTTTTTCCTTGATAATTACAAGTTTGAATGGATGTCTGGATTATAGGAAATATCTTTCTTTTCACATAACCCTGAGGATGATTTTTTGGTTTCTCGCCTTCTTTAGAATATGGCCTTGCACTTTAAAGCAGTTTGCTCTGTCACAGTTCAAATTGCAAAATTTCCAATCAGTTGAAAGTTGAAAAATCATATTTTCATAAATAAAGAGGCATTGCCTCATAACACCATCCTATATTTATGGTCCATAACTAAAGCCACCAACACAAGTGTAAATGTGTACCTTATCAATTGTCTTCAAAATTTTAAAACACCGCTGTTAAATTGTGCCTCAGCACCCACTTTTGTAGCGAAAAGAGCCTTAGCTGTTCAACCTTTCCAGGTAACTTTTCAGCATTTTATAACAAAAAGGGTTTTAAGGGTGTAATTTTACAAGGCTGTAACGATAGGGTCTAATTCTTGGGCTGCCGTTCCTTATTTAGCTTGATGCTGATCCTTGCCTTGCCTTCTTGCATCATGAAATAGAGGTTTGAGCACACACTTCCCGTAATTTACAGATATTTCATTTTAAAGATCAAATAATTGGATTTGGCGCATTCCTGAATTTCCCATTTGTTCTGCTGGATTGCGTGCTTGCTGTGTGCAAATTGGCTGTCATTTTCTGACAGTGTAACACTTAAAAGTACTTCACTGATGGTCAATTAGTTTTTGAAACTCCTGAAGACTTGAAAGATGGAAATGTTTTATTTTATTATAACCTCAAGTGCAAATTAGGTAGAACACCAATAAGCCATCATCTTAAAAATATATAGTTTTTATTTAGTTACGTAGTCTGCAATGTATTGTCTCCTGCTCAGAACAAGTGATGGAGGTCCCACAGCACTTTGTGTCCTTATCAGGGCAGCTACACAGCCCACAACCCCTGCAGAGTGTTGGTATCAAACCCTCTAGAATAGTTACAATGTGGACCAAATGCACAATAAATCTCTTTCATGCTTATCTTTACAAATGTATCTGCAACCTCAGAAGAGGGTCCCAGTAACATACCATACCAGTAACACATTTTTTTATTTTTCAAAACAAACAGCCTTTTGATCAGATCAGCTTAGCCAATTACTGCCCAGTGGGACTGGTTTATTTGTGAGACAAGACCTTTGTGATAGCTACAGTCTAACACTGACCAAATTCATTTTACAGCCAGGAGAAAGGGAAGACTTGAGGCAAATAATATAGATTCTTTTAATGGCAGTCTAGATAAATACATGAGTGAGATCATTGGTAGTGGTAGGAAAATCATGGGGATGACAAATTGGGTGTGTTGACCTCAATACCTGAATTCCTGAGCTGTGTTCCCATCGCTAACTTGTAACATTGATCTCATTGTATTAACACCTGTGGTGGTGTGTTTCCATTCTTTGCATCTTTTAGAGTCCACGTGACTCTTGCCAGCGCCACTGGGCATCAATGCATTGGTGCTTTACTTTGTCGGGGCCAGCTACAAAACATGTACTCTGATTCATTTTTCTCCTGCAAGTTACTGCAGAAATGATGTACAGGTGTGGCTGAGGAACCTTGCATTGACAATGTAATGTCAGTGAAATGGTCAAACATTGGTGAATTAATAAGTGTATTTAAATGATGTACTGTGGTCTTTTTATTTGTTTAGTTTATTCATTCACATGATGTGATCATTGCTGGCAAGGTTAGCATTTGTTGCCTATCCCTTGTAGAGATTTTAAAATCTATGACAATGAAGAAAGAGTAATGTATGTCTAAGAATAACATGTGACTTGAAGGGAACCTCAGAGGTTGTGGTGAGTGAGATTCTGACTAGAATAACTGGAAAGTACAAACAGAACTAGACCACACCAGTTCAATGAAATAAAACTAAACAAGGAAGCAGCAAAGCGAGCCACAGCCAAACACTGATTCAGGAAAGAGAATGGTGAGACTGGTTAAATGTGAGATAATGCACAAAGGTGGAGGATTGTGGGGCACAGAGTGTGAAATGAAATGAAGGCAATGAATCCTGCTGAAAGTTACCATGAGGAACTAGGAGATCAAAAGCTTGGAATTGAGACAGGGAGCAAACTGGAACCATTCTAATATAGGACAAAGAAAAAGTATATAAAGATTTTTGACTGCAGGGAGCAGCATCAAACCAAATGAAGATTGACAGCTAAGAATGAGACCACTGAGTGCAGATATCAGTTAATAACATCTCCCCTGATTTTCATTTTCATTTACTTTGCAGCTCCAGTGCCACCCTCTTTATGAACACATTGATCGTTTGTTCAAACATGAATATATTGCCATGATCACTTCCTCAGCTTCTTCTCTATTTATATGTGGTTGATATCAGCTTGATAAAACAGACTAATTTTGATGTTAATCACATAAAGAGATCCTGCTGTTTTGAATTTGTTAACAGTTGGCAAATTGGTGGGTTTCTCTAAAGCAATATCTCAGATAATGAATTTTAATGCTAGCTGACCCTCATACTAAAGCATCTGAAACATCAAGTGAACTAATATACATTCTGCTATCAACATCAATCACATTACAATATACTTGATCATCTTTACTGTCATTTGAATGTATATGCTTTGCATTTTCTCAGATAAATGTCTCTGCAGCGTTATTCATATGCTGAATGTAAATGTTAACTAAATACCTTCAGTAATAACAGGCAAAGAAATGTATCCAAAAAGAAAATGTGCTGTCAGGTTTGATTTATCGTCATGTCAGCCAGTACAATTTAAATATGTGGCAGGACTCATAATCAGCCCCATTTAATGATGAAATGTAGAAAGACAGCTTCCTTTCCACTAGTCTGCTTTAATGTAACCTATCCTTTGTTGACTAAGGGAGCTTGAAGATGGTTGTCGTGGAATTTCAAGCAACCCAGATACCTGGTGGCAGTTGCTTACTATGAAAGGTACTTCATCATCATAGCTTAGTAGCTGAAGATATTTATGTGAGGCCTTTTGGGATGGTTCATTATAGTACAGTGAAGTCAGGTACACTGTTAATATTATGAAAGCAATAATTACCTCGGGCTAGGTGGATAAAATTTAATGCAAAGCTTTTGATTTACTGAGAAGGAGGAATTTATAGATGTTACAAAACGACTGTAAAAATGCCAAAGTACTTTTAAATAGTGTTTTATGTTCATCTGCAGGAGATTGATTATAGGAGGAAGGACTGGTCAGATCTGACCAATCTGTTTAAACCACATAGTGAATAATAGGGTGGGGAGTACAGTCATATTCTCAGTAAGTGCTCCGGATGGGCAAGGACCTCCTGCTGGGAATATGATTTCAAAAAACTATTTACAGAAAAGAAAAAAGTGTCCCATTTAAATGACAGGTAGAATTATAGTTTTGCAGAACAGAAGTGGGTCACTCTGGCCTGTGCTAGCTCTCTGAAAGAGCTGTTCAATTTAGTCCTACACACTAGCTTTCAGCTCGCCCTGAAAATGAGTTCCCTTCAAATACATGCTCACAAGACATCTAGCAAAAAAAAGGTTGTGTGCTGCAATGAAACGTAACTTTGGACAGACATGTGAAAGGAGTTCAGCAATTTCAGTATGTGTACTATATGGAGTTACATTGCCTTGTCATTAAACCCCATCACTGATCACCAGTAACACTGAAATAATTCATCAGCCGTAAAGAAAATGTATCAGCAAAAACGAATACTGCAGATAAAAGAAAGTTGAAAAGCCTTCCAATTGGCTTCAATATGTACAAGATCTTTACTTGATTACAGAGTTGCAGTACAGAAAAAATAAATGCTTACCCACAATATTATAAAAGCATGAAAACGCAGTTACTTGATATAATGAGCAAAGAAGCAGATCTGGCATTGGAAGAAATCTTTGATCTTCTTGTACCAACATGTACTTCTAATCAACAGGGTATAATCAGTATGTTGCTAGGATTCTAGCAGGCCTGTTCCTTGCATCTGTAATTTGAATTAAGAAGTCTGGAGAAGCATGTAGCCCGTTAATGATGTTGACTCCAGACTATTATCTGAAGGAAGCTTACTCAGATCATGTTGAGTTACCATATAAATGTGCCACCAGGTACGAAGATAAGCTGTCTATTCCAGCAGGGACTGAGTTTTCTGCTGTCGGCTTATTGCCGTAATTACTCTGTGACGTGGAGATCAATGCATAGGTTAGAAAATTGGGTTGTTCATTAATAAATAGTACGGTAATGGCAAACAGTTCAAATGTGTATCTCCTGCTTCTATGGTAAATTGTCATGTCTATATATGTCCAAATCTTCACCACGTCCAAATTCATAAAGTGTAAACTGATGTCTTGAGTTTAATATTAAGCCTTTGTATCAAACCTTTACATAGCTGAGCTGTAAACCAGAATGGTAGTTTTGGAATTTGTATTAAAGAAGGGGCCATTGGAATATTTAATTTTGCTGAAAGGTAAGCGGAACATAACCATGGTTTCCTATCAAGATAATATTTGTACCCATCTACTCCTCAGCTTTAATACCTCAAATTAAAATGTAATATTCTGGCATAAAATCATACTCGAAGTGTTATTCTTTCAGTAGGTAAAGTGATGAATGGTGGATTTGAATACAGCATTTATGTTTCTGTCTAAGTCCCCTTCAATCATAGCAAGTACAAAGATAACATTATTGGAAATATTATTTATCATGTAATAATTTATTTTGGAGTGATTTTGACTTATCAAAATAATTGACATGAGTGAAACAGCAAAAAGAACATTTTCCACTTTTTGCACTCAGTGTCATCAGTCATTTGAAGTTCACTGCCCCCACAATGTACTTCAATTAAACCTTTAGAAGAACCTCACAAATGTAATAATTTCCATTCCCACACCAGTGATCCACCTGCACCCTTCCTGTTTCTGAGCTCCACCCACAGTGACTCGTTACCTGACCCTTCCACATTGTCCACCCTCTGTACCACTGTAATATGCTCCCTAACCAGCATTGCTACTCCCCCACCTCTCCTCGCCAGGAGAGCAATAGTAGTGGGGGATGAAATGGTTAGAGGCACAGACAAGCGGTTCTGTGGGCGTGAACGAGACTCCAGGATGGTTGTCTGCCTCCCTGGTGCCCGGGGTCCTGGATGTCTCTGAGCGGGTAGGAAGCATCCTAAAAAAGGTGGGTAACCAGATAGACGTCATTGTCCACATTGGTGCAAATGACGTAGGCAGAAAGAGCAGGGAGGTCCTGCGAGAGCAATTCAGGGAGTTGGGTAGTAGGCTGAAAAGCAGGGCCTCTAGGGCAGCGATCTCTGGACTACTCCCAGTGCCACAAGCTAGTGAGGCTAGGAACAGGGAGACTGCACAGCTGAATGCGTGGCTAAAGGACTGGTGCAGGAGGGAGGGTTTCGAATTCGTGGATCACTGGGAAGTCTTCAAGAGAGGATGGCACCTGTACAAGAAGGACAGGTTGCACCTAAACTGGAGGGGTACGAATATCCTAGCTGGGAGTTTTGCTAGTGTGGTTCGGGTGGGTTTAAACTAATGTGGCAGGGGGGTGGGGATCAGAACAATAGGTCAATAAGCATAGAGGCTGGGGACGAGGTTGGGGCCAAGACAAGGCTATCTAAGAGGAAGAGCATTCTGGGGGAGGATGACCTCAGTGGGCCTGGAGGTCTGGAGTGCATCTGCTTCAATGCAAGGAGCGTCACGGGCAAGACAGACGAGCTTAGAGCCTTAATGCTTGCGCAGAACTTGGATGTGGTTGTAGTGACGGAGACTTGGTTAAAAGGACAGGTCTGGCAGCTGAATATTCTGGGGTATAAGTGTTTTAGGTGAGACAGAGGAGGGGTGAGGAGAGGTGGGGGAGTAGCAATGCTGGTTAGGGAGCATATTACAGCGGTACAGAGGGTGGACAATATGGAAGGGTCTGGTAATGAGTCACTGTGGATGGAGCTCAGAAACAGGAAGGGCGCAGTCACTGTGCTGGGGGTATACTACAGGCCTCCCAACAGCCCACGGGAAGTTGAGGAACAGATATGTAAGGAGATTCTGGACAGGTGCAGAAAAAATAGGGTTGTTGTAGTGGGAGACTTTAATTTCCCTTGTATAGACTGGAAATCGCTTAGTGCTGGGGGCCTGGATGGGGAAGAATTTATAAAATGCGTGCAGGAAGGTTCTTTGGAACAATATGTTGACAGTCCAACTAGAGAGGGGGCTATACTGGACCTAGTACTGGGGAATGAGCCCGGTCAGGTCATCAAAGTTGCAGTAGGGGAACATGTGGCAAATAGTGACCACAATTCTGTAAACGTTAGGATAGTAATGGAAAAAGATGAGTGTTGTCTTATGGGTAAGGTGCTGAATTGGGGGAAGGCTAACTACAGCTGGATTAGGCAGGATTTAGTGGCTGTTGATTGGGAGAGGCTGTTCGAGGGTAAATCCACATCTGGCATGTGGGAGTCTTTTAAGGAGCAGTTGATAGGACTGCAGGACAGGCATGTGCCTGTAAAGAGGAAAGGTAGGATTCGAGAGCCGTGGATAACCAGTGGAATTGTGGGTCTAATCTAAAAGAAAAATGAGGTCCAGGCAGCTAAAAACAGATGGAGCACTGGTGGAATACAGAGAAAGTAGAAAAGAACTCAAACAGGGACTTAGAAGGGCAAAAAGGGTCACGAAATGTCCTTGGCAGACAGGATTAAGGAGAATCCTAAGGCATTTTATACATACGTTAGGAATAAGGGGGTTGTTAGGGAAAGAATCAGACCTCTCAGGGACAAAGGAGGGGAATTATGCTTAGAACCAAAGGAAGTAAGTGAGATCCTAAACGAATACTTTGCATCAGTATTCACAAAGGAGAGGGACATGTTGACTGGTATTGTCTGAGAGAGATGTGTTGACCCGTTAGAAAAAATCACAATTATAAGGGAGGAAGTGTTAGGTTTTTTAGGAAACATTAAGACAGACAAATCCCCAGGGCCAGATGGCATCTATCCTAGACTCCTCAGGGAGGCGAGAGATGTAATTGCTGGGCCTCTAACAGAAATCTTTGTCTCTTCACTGGACACAGGTGAGGTCCCAGAAGATTGGAGGATAGCAAATGTGGTCCTGTTATTTAAGAAGGGTAGCAAGGATAACCCAGGTAATTATAGGCCGGTGAGCTTGACGTCCGTGGTAGGGAAGTTGTTGGAGAAGATTCTTAGAGATAGGATATATGCGCATTTAGAACTGAATAATCTTATTAGCGATAGACAGCATGGTTTTGTACGAGGGAGGTCATGCCTCACAAATTTGGTTGAGTTTTTTGAGGAGGTGACAAAAACGATTGACGAGGGAAGGGCCGTGGATGTCGTCTATATGGATTTTAGTAAAGCGTTTGACAAGGTCCCTCATGGCAGGCTGGTGCAAAAGGTTAAATCTCACGGGATAAAAGGTGAGCTAGCTAGATGGGTGGAGAACTGGCTTAGCCATAGAAGTGTAGATGCCAGCATTGGACTGGGGTAAGCACAGTAAGAAGTTTAACAACACCAGGTTAAAGTCCAACAGGTTTATTTGGTAGCTTGTGGCCTTTGCTCCCAAATAAACCTGTTGGACTTTAACCTGGTGTTGTTAAACTTCTTACTGTGTTAGCCATAGAAGACAGAGGGTAGCAGTGGAGGGGTCTTTTTCCGGTTGGAGGTCTGTGACTGGTGGTGTTCCGCAGGGCTCTGTACTGGGACCTCTGCTGTTTGTGATATATATAAATGATTTGAAGGAAGATGTAACTGGTGTGATCAGTAAGTTTGCGGACGACACGAAGATTGCTGGAGTTGCGGATAGTGATGAACATTGTCAGAGATTACAGCAGGATATAGATAGGCTGGAACATTGGGTGGAGAAATGGCAGATGGAATTTAATCCAGATAAATGCGAAGTGATGCATTTTGGTAGATCTAATGTAAGGGGGAGCTATACAATAAATGGCAGAACCATCAGGAGTATGGACACACAGAGGGACCTGGGTGTGCAAGTCCACAGATCCTTAAAAGGTGGCAGCACAGGTGGAGAGGGTGGTGAAGAAGGCATATGGCATGCTTGCCTTCATTGGACGGGGCATAGAATATAAAAGTTGGCATATGGTGTTGCAGCTGTATAGAACAATGGTTAGGCCACATTTGGAATACTGCGTCCAGTTCTGGTCGCCACACTACCAGAAGGACGTGGAGGCTTTGGAGAGAGTACAGAGAAGGTTTACCAGGATGTTGCCTGGTATGGAGGGTCTAGCTATGAGGAGAGATTGGGTAAACTGGGGTTGTTCTCCCTGGAAAGACGGAGGATGAGGGGCGATCTAATAGAGATGTATAAAATTATGAAGGGCATAGATAGAGTGAACAGTAGGAAGCTTTTTCCCAGGTCGGCGGTGACGAACACAAGGGGTCACGGGTTCAAGGTGAGCGGGGCAAGGTTCAACACAGATGTCAGGGGGACGTATTTTACACAGAGGGTGGTGGGGGCCTGATTGAGGCAGACACGCTGGGATTGTTTAAGACTTATCCAGATAACCACATGAACAGACTGGGAATAGAGGGATACTAAAGAATGGTCTAGTGGGCACATGAGCGGCGGAGGCTTGGAGGGCTAAGGGGCCTGTTTCTATGCTGTATTGTTCTTTGTTCTTTCTATTTGAGGAAGACTGTCTATGAACTTGAATCCATTATGAACAAGAAAGTTTATTGTCAGTTACTGACAAACCATTAACAGCATCAGAAGTAAAGTATAATTTAAATTTCCTCTGAGTAGCATGTTGGTTTGTATGTCATGATACACCTCCAAAATAATAAACACAAAAATCAATAATCTAAAGTGAGAAAAACATAATTTATCAATAAATCAAACCATCCAATTTTCCCAGTACTTTGTCCATACAGGTCTTCCCCTCTCAAGGGTTTTGTCTTGCCCGCTGCTACATTTGGAATCATCATAGAATTCCTACAGTGCAGAAGGAGGCCATTTGACCCATCGAGTCTGCACCGACAACAATCCCATTCAGGCCCTATCCCCATAACCCCACATATTTACCCTGCTAGTTCCCCTGACACTAAGGGGCAATTTATCATGGCCAATCAACCTAACCCGCACATCTTTGGAATGTGGGGGGAAACTGGAACACTCGGGGGAAGCCCACACAGACACGGGGAGAATGTGCAAACTCCACATAGACAGTGACCCCAGGCTGGAATTGAACCTGGGTCCCTGACACTGTGAGGCAGCAGTGCTAACCACTGTGCCACCGTGCTGCCCACTGTGGAACCTGGGTCATTCAACTGGGCTTCAGGTTGTGATTTTTTTGCAGTCTTCAAATGTACCTGGGGGAGGACGACCTCACTGAGCCTGGGGGTCTGGAGTGCTTATACTTCGATGCAAGGAGCGTAGCAGGTAAAACAGACGAACTTGGGGCCTTAATGCGCACGAGGAATTTGGATGTGGTTGCGGTGACAGAGACTTGGTTGAAAGAGGGACAGGACTGGCAGCTGAATATTCCAGGGTACAAGTGTTTTAGGCGAGACAGAGGAGGGGCCAAAAGAGGTGGGGGAGTAGCGGTATTGGTTGGAGAGCATATTACAGCGGTGCAGAGGGAGGACAATTCGGAGGAGTCGTGTAGCGAGTCACTCTGGGTGGAGCTTAGAAACAGGAAAGGCGCAGTCACTATGTTGGGGGTGTACTACAGGCCCCCCAACAGCCCAAGAGAAGTGGAAGAATGGATATGTCAGGAGATACTGGGTAGGTGCAGGAAATATAGGGTTGTTGTAGTGGGAGACTTCAATTTCCCTGGTATAGACTGGAAATCGCTGAGGGCAGGGACTCTGGATGGTGAGGCATTTGTAAAATGTGTACAGGAGGGTTCGTTGGAACAATATGTGGACAGCCCAACTAGAGAGGGGGCTATACTGGACCTGGTGCTGGGGAATGAGCCCGGTCAGGTCTTCAAAGTTTTGGTTGGGGAACATGTGGCAAATAGTGACCACAATTCTGTTAGCTTTAGGATAGTGATGGAAAAGGATGAGTGGTGTCCCAAGGGTAAGGTGTTGGATTGGGGGAAGGCTAACTTTATTGGGATCAGGCAGAAATTGGCAGCTCTTGATTGGGAGAGGCTGTTTGAGGGTAAATCCACATCTGGTATGTGGCAGTCTTTTAAGGAACGGTTGTTAGGGCTACAGGACAAGCATGTGCCTGTAAAAAAGAAGGATAGGAAGGGTAGGATTAGAGAACCGTGGATAACCAGGGAAATTGAGGGACTGGTCAAAAGGAAAAGAGAGGCGTATGTTAGGTCCAAGCAGCTAAAAACGGAGGGAGCTCTGGAGGAGTATAATGAAAGTAGGAAAATACTCAAACGGGGAATTAGAAGAGCAAAAAGGGGTCACGAAATGTTCTTGGCAGACAGGATTAAGGAGAATCCCAAGGCATTTTATTCATACGTTAGGAACAAAAGGGTTGTTAGGGAAAAAATCGGACCTCTCAGGGACAAAAGTGGG
Source organism: Mustelus asterias (assembly GCF_964213995.1). NCBI lineage: Eukaryota > Metazoa > Chordata > Chondrichthyes > Carcharhiniformes > Triakidae > Mustelus > Mustelus asterias. The sequence goes on along the minus strand of NC_135803.1, from coordinate 63,186,233 downwards.
GACTTATGCTTGGAGCCCAAAGAGGTAGGGGAGATCCTAAATGAATACTTTGCGTCGGTATTCACTAAGGAGAGGGATGTGTTGACTGGGACTGTCTCGGAGGGGAGTGTTGAACCGTTGGAGAAAATCTCCATTACAAAGGAGGAAGTGTTAGGTTTGTTAGAGAATATAAAGACTGACAAATCCCCAGGGCCTGATGGAATCTATCCAAGGCTGCTCAGGGAGACGAGAGGTGAAATCGTTGGGCCTCTGACGCAAATCTTTGTCTCGTCACTGGACACAGGTGAGGTCCCAGAGGATTGGAGGATAGCCAATGTGGTCCCGTTATTTAAGAAGGGTAGGAAGGATAACCCGGGTAATTATAGGCCGGTGAGCTTGACGTCCGTGGTGGGGAAGTTGTTGGAGAAGATTCTTAAAGATAGGATGTATGCGCATTTAGAAAGGAATAAACTCATTAACGATAGTCAACATGGTTTTGTGAGAGGGAGGTCATGCCTCACGAACCTGGTGGTGTTTTTTGAAGAAGTGACCAAAATGGTTGACGAAGGAAGGGCCGTGGATGTTGTCTATATGGACTTTAGTAAAGCATTTGACAAAGTCTCTCATGGTAGGCTAGTGAAAAAGGTTGGATCCCATGGGATAAAGGGGGAGGTGGCTAGATGGGTGGAGAACTGGCTTGGTCATAGAAGACAGAGGGTGGTAGTGGAAGGGTCTTTTTCCGGCTGGAGGCCTGTGACTAGTGGTGTACTGCAGGGCTCTGTATTGGGACCTCTGCTGTTTGTGATTTATATAAATGATCTGGAAGAAGGAGTAACTGGGGTGATCAGTAAGTTTGCGGACGACACAAAACTGGCAGGACTTGCAGATAGTGAGGAACATTGTCAGAGGCTACAGAAGGATATAGATAGGCTGGAAATTTGGGCAAGGAAATGGCAGATGGAGTTCAATCCTGATAAATGCGAAGTGATGCATTTTGGTGGGAATAATGTAGGGAGGAGCTACACGATAAATGGAAGAACCATAAAGGGTGTAGAGACGCAGAGGGACCTGGGTGTGCAAGTCCACAGATCTTTGAAGGTGACGTCACAGGTGGAGAAGGTGGTGAAGAAGGCATATGGCATGCTTGCCTTTATAGGACGGGGCATAGAGTATAAAAGTTGGGGTCTGATGTTGCAGATGTATAGAACGTTGGTTCGGCCGCATTTGGAATACTGCGTCCAGTTCTGGTCGCCACACTACCAGAAGGACGTGGAGGCTTTGGAGAGAGTACAGAGGAGGTTTACCAGGATGTTGCCTGGTATGGAGGGGCTTGGTTATGAGGAGAGATTGGGGAAACTGGGGTTGTTCTCCTTGGAAAGACGGAGGATGAGGGGAGACTTAATAGAGGTGTATAAAATTATGAAAGGCATAGAAAGGGTGAACGGTGGGAAGCTTTTCCCCGGGTCGGTGGTGACGTTCACGAGGGGTCATAGGTTCAAGGTGAAGGGGGGGAGGTTTAACACAGATATCAGAAGGACATATTTCACACAGAGGGTCGTGGGGGCCTGGAATGTGTTGCCGGGCAAGGTGGTGGAGGCGGACACACTGGGAACGTTTAAGACTTATCTAGACAGCTATATGAACGGAGTGGGAATGGAGGGATACAAAAGAGTGGTCTAGTTTGGACCAGGGAGCGGCGCGGGCTAATTGTTCCTGGTTTCTCGTTTCAAGGCTTCATTCTATGATCATCTTGCTGGTGCCAGTACAGAGTGAGACTGCGGATAGTTGGGAACCTGTCTCGGGGGCAGGGAATTCATATGGTGTTCGTGGAAGTGGAAATGACTAGGGTTGGGAAGCATTTTCCGATCGGGGCCATTGTGATCTCCTGGACTCATTTCGATCGCCTCAGGGGGTCGGAGAGGAATTTCCCAGATTTTTTTTCCCCATATTGGCCCTGGGGTTTTTCACTCTGGGTTTTCGCCTCTCCCTGGAGATCACATGGTCTGGAATGGGGGGGTGGGGGTAAGTTAATAGGTTGTAATGAACAAAGCATCGTAGCTGTGAGGGACAGCTCGGTGGATAGGATATTGGTATGGAGATAGGCTGGAAAATTGGGCGGGGATCCTGGATTCAGGATTCAATCCTGGACCGGGGAGCGGCGCGGGCTTGGAGGGCCGAAGGGCCTGTTCCTGTGCTGTATTGTTCTTTGTTCTTTGTACCATTTCAGGCCTCTGTACTTGAGAAACCTCAGTATTTCTTGGCAACCACAGCACGATTTAATTCCCTGCTGCCATCCCGACAACCCAACCCCTCCAAATTATTCAATTTGTGTTCTTGGGGTTCTACCCTTGTCTTTTGTACTTTTTGTCCAATGCACTACTCTCTCTACTCCCTGTAGCTGTGATCATTCTTTATGTCAACCTACAGTACTCCCATTTCCCCTATGCCAACACACCCACCCATTGTGTGATCTCATATCTTAGACTCTAAGTACTTTCCAATCCAGATACCTAAGTTTCCAAACTCCTTGAACTTCTCTTAAGCCCCTGGTCCTGACATTCCGAGGGTTCTGAGGCATCGACTCCATCCAAGTGCTGTCAGATTTCAATAGTCCCATGTACTCTTGCATTCCCGGCATTCTCACTAGCCAAATCTCTGAGCTTAAACCATCAACTATTAACTCAGCAGTGTTAACCACTGTGCCACTGTGCACCCGTAATCAAGAATCTATCTAGCTCCACCTTAAAAATATTCATAGACTCTGCTTCCACTGCCTTTTGAGGAAGAGTGTTCCAGAGACCCATGACCCTCTGAGAGAAGAAATTTCACTTCATCGCTTGTCTTAAATGAGTGACCCCTTATTTTTAAACAGTGATTCCTTGTTGTATGATTGCAAAGTTGAGGTCAAAAGTGTGCATTTTTTAAGATAATCATGGCATTGCTTTGTTGTCTCCAGAAGCTGTGAAATTGTGTCTTGGCATGTCTTAATTTCTCTTTTTATCTTTTCCCTTTTTTAACATACAAACGTACAATTAGGAGCAGGGGTAGGTCATTTGGCTCATCAAACCTGCTCTACGATTCAATAAGATCTTTGCTGTAGTGATGGTTGCCTCAACACCACTATCCTGCCTACTCCCAATACCCTCTGATTCTCTTATTAGTCAAGAGTCTATCTACCTCTGCCTTAAAGACCTTCAATGACATTGCCTCTACTACTCTTTGGGGAAGAGTTCCAGAGACTCATGACCCTCTGGGAGAAAATAATTATCTTCATCTATGTCTTAAATGGGAGATCCCTTATTTTAAATTATGACTCCTAGTTCTGGTCTAACATCCATTCAGCATCCACGTTATCTAGCCCCTTCAGGATTTTATGTTTCACTAAGATCTCCTCTCGATCTTCTAAACTCCAATGGATTAGTGGCAGTGATCATAACAACCTGTCCAACCTATCCTCAAAAAATAACTCCGTCATCCCATGAATCAGTTGAATGAACATTCATGACCAGCTTCTAATGTGATTATATCCTTTTTGAAATGAGACAAAATCTGTACACAGTCCTGCAGATGTGGTCTCACCATTACACTACAGCTGTAGCAAAAGACCCCTACTTTTATATTCCTTTCCCCTTGCAATAAACAACAACATTCCATTTGCCTGCCTAATCACTGGCTGTACCTGCATTCTAATGTTTTGTGATTCATGTACCAGGACACCCAGATCCCTCTGCACCTCAAAGTTCTGCAATCTCTCTCCATTTAGATAATTTACTGTTTTTTTCTGTTCTTACTGCCAAAATGGAATTTCCCACATTATACTTGATTTGCCAAAGTTTTGCCACTTTCTTTAAACTATCTATATTCCTTTGCAGACCCTTTACATCCTCTTCACAACTTACTTTCTGACCTACCTTGGTGTTGTCAGCAAATTTAGCAACTACACATTTGGACCCTACATGCAAGTCAAAGATAAAATTCTAAATAGCTAAAGCCCCAATACTAATCCCTGTGACACACTACTCATTACATCTTGCCAAACTGAAAATGATCCATTTATGCCTTTTCTGTTAGCTAACCAATCAAAGAACAAAGAACAAAGAAAATTACAGCACAGGAACAGACCCTTCGGCCCTACAAGCCTGCATCGACCATGCTGCCCAACTCAACTAAAACCACCTACCCTTCCGGGGACCATATCCCTCTCTTCCCATCCTATTCATGTATTTGTCAAGATGTTCCTTAAAAGTCACTACCGTATCCACTTCCACTACCTCCCCCAGCAACGAGTTCCAGGCACCCACGACTCTCTGTGTAAAAAATCTGCCTCGTACATCTCCTTTAAATCTTGCCCCTTGCACCTTAAACCTATGCCCCCTAGTAATTGACTCTTCCACCCTGGGAAAAAGCTTCTGACTATCCACTCTGTCCCTGCCTCTCATAATCTTGTAGACTTCTATCAGGTCACCCCTCAGCCTCCGTCGTTCCAGTGAGAACAAACCAAGTTTCTCCAACCTCTCCTCATAGCTAATGCCCTCCATACCAGGCAACATCCTGGTAAATCTTTTTTGTATCCTCTCCAGAACCTCCACATCCTTCTGGTAGTGTGGCGACCAGAATTGAACACTATATTCCAAGTGCGGCCTAACTAAGGTTCTATAAAGCTGCAACATGACTTGTTAATTTTTAAACTCAATGCCCTGGCTGATGAAGGCAAGCATGCCGTATGCCTTCTTTACTACCTTCTCCACCTGCGTCGCCACTTTCAGTGACCTGTGTACCAGTACAGCCAGATCCCTTTGCCTATCAATACTCTTAAGGGTTCTGCCATTTACTGTATATTTCCTATCTGTATCAGACCTTCCAAAATGCATTACCTCACATTTGTCCGGATTAAACTCCATCTGCCATCTCTCCAACCAAGTCTCCAATTGATCTATATCCTGCTGTATCCTCTGATGGTCCACATCGCTATCCGCAAATCCACCAACCTTTGTGTCATCTGCAAACTTACTAATCAAACCAGTTACATTTTCCTCCAAATCATTTTTATATATTACAAACAGCAAAGGTCCCAGCACTGATCCCTGAGGAATGCCACTTATCACAGCCCTCCATTCAGAAACGCACCCTTCCACTGCTACCTTTTTAACTTTTCTTTGACCGACATGATGTGGAGATGCCGGCGTTGGACTGGGGTGAACACAGTAAGAGTTTTAACAACACGAAGGAGCAGCACTCCAAAAGCGAATGGTATTTGCTACCAAATAAACCTGTTGGACTTTAACCTGGTGTTGTTAAAACTCTTTCTTTGACCGAGCCAGTTTTGTATCCACCTTGCCAACTCACCTCTGATCCCATGCGACTTCACCTTCTGCACCAGTCTGCCATGAGGGACCTTGTCAAAGGCCCTCCATCTATGCCAGCTATCCCCTACACCATGAGCTCTTAGATTGTGTAGTAATCTTTGATTTGGAACCTTATCAAACACCTTCTGGAAATCTAAGTACACCCTATTCACAGGTTCACCTTTATTCACATTGCTATTTACTTCCTCAAAGAACTCCAATGAATTAGTCAAACATGATTTCCCTTTCACAAAATTATATTGGCTCTGCCTGATTGTACTGAGATGTTCTTAGTGCCCAGCTATAACCTCTTTAATAATTGATTCCAACATTTGCAAGAGTACAAAGTTTATGAGGAGTGCCAAACACAATGCCTTGAGTCACCAACCTTCCTTTCCTGCCAGTGTCTTTGTATTTGTTGCTGCCTTTCAAATCTATGCTCATCACACATGCAAGTCTGTGTTTGAATTGGTCTGTTCCATTTTCTATATCTGCTACTTGCCCAGAATAGTCCTAACCAATTTCACATAGCCCATTCTCTGTGACTGTGATCATGAGGCATTATCACTCTTCATTCTACCAGACCTCACTGCAGCCTTTCACACTGCTCAATAGTGAACCATTTATAAGGCCAATAAGCATGTGGACCAGGTAGGAAATTAGATAATCGAATTTTGGTGGAAATTGAAACAAAGGAGCGGTTAATGTGTCTCATAGACAAGATGAATTCAGAGAAGGTGTGAAAGGAAAAAGAAGGCAAAATAGAGAAAGTTGTGGGTTCAGTGTGAAAGTAGGGGGAGCCTGAGGAGAGGGTTAGTTTGTTATTTACGGGATAGGATGGAGAATCAACAGAAACAGCTGGACCAATGATCTCAATCTCAATGACATTTAAGTCCCTAAGCTCCTTGCTCTTGCTGTTGGAGGTGACAGTGGTGGAGGCAGGAGAGAGGAGTTTAAAGAGATGGTTATTAATGGGGAACAGGCTAGTTCATCTTTGCTGTCCAGGATAACACTGGAATAACAGTTGGCTTTGACAGAGGGAAGGGCGAATCAGCTTGACGTGATCCAGTCATATCTGACGCTGCATTGCTAAAGCAGCTCTGCGCCAGCAATCGTCCTGAAATTGCTATTTTCCGTTTGAAGAAACATGCATCAAAAATAAATCTTCTTAAAGGCAAGATTAATGCCGAATGCGCCGTTGATGAGACATGCGTGACATCCTGTACCAGAATATTTCTGTTGGTTTCTACCTGAATATATAGGTATGGGAATCATTTCGGATTGATTGGCAGTGCTCAGTGCAGGCACCTGAACTTCTGCACAGAATTGCTGGGGGGGGCATGTACACCAGACTATTAGTTAGGCATGAGTATGACCCGGGGAACATTGGGAATCTCGATCAACATGCGGGATTGACTGTGAGGAGAAGTTGTTTTGCTGAAGCTATCACCTCCAGGCTATTGAATGAAATGACTCCAGCCTCCTGTGCGCATGCACTCTCGCTTTACCCCCCTCTTCATTTTCTCTTGCAGCTGTTTGGCTCTAGCTCAGTCTAGGTGAAGGAGAGAGAGGAGAGGTTAGAGCTTGGAAACACGGCCATCTCTGCCGTGCAGCATCTCCCCCTGGTGCCTTCTGCTCAGGTAACCTGCAAAGCAAACCGACGCGTTTCATCTCCCTTCCATCCCCCTCCCTAACCCCCCCAGCACAGCCCCGGTCCCGGGAACATCTCCATGTCTGCTCGGTGCCAGGGAGGGATGGTAGGAGCCTGGCAGCCTTCTCATGGAAGACGCCGCCGCGCTCCTTGGACCGTTTAACCCGACTGCTTCCCAGCACCATTGCAAAGTGCTCAGTCCGACAGAAGGGAAGGTAAAGTCTTGTTACTGTCCACTGTGATGGATGGAGAGTCCAGTGAGCTGGGGTTAGCTTCCTCTGCCATGCATTGGGGGGTAGGCTGGGAGGCACCTCGCCGCGGTTGTATCTATCCGATTTAGCACTCGCTGTGTCCTTAAGCTTGCCAATTTTAACCCTTCAGTCTTACTTTCTCCAGCCAGATTGTCATTCACCGTTACTATTTCAGTACATGTCCGGTTTAATTAATGCTGCTCTTTGGTAGCTCAGGATCTCGGAAGGTAAAGCTAACGACTGGAGCATCGCATCAATGCAGGGCTGATGGACCAGTGAACCGTTCGCGTTTTCACCCCAAACGTGTTTGCTCAGCTGCTCCCAGGCGGGTGATTGTAAACGGCGAGGAGTGAATGACAAGTGAATGTTAACAGCAGCGTTCAAGGGCGGCTTCCAGTACAATTTAACTGCAGCTTGTTCGCGGAAACGCCACAAATATCTTCATTTACATCCTCGTGTGTATTGGGAGCACAGAAGAAGATAACTTGTCAGTGTGATCCATACTGAAGACAGGAAACCCCCAATCTAACTGCTTCCCTCGCCAGCTAGGTATTTAAAGGTAACATTATTCCAGATCTAAAGGTGGAATTTCATGTCTCACATATCATTCCGTTCACAGAAATAAAATCATTGGCATTCAATATCGGCAGTTTTGCACATGGTTCTTCAACCGCTTATAAAGTGGCTTTTTGATGATGTACATGTTGCAGTCGCTTTATTCGTAGAATTTCATGGCAGCTGCCAGCCCCTCACGTGTGGAATTTTTTTTAAAGGATCCCAGAAACAAGCAAGCAAACATGGTGAAAATTTCCAATGATTGCTGGAAAAGGCGAACAAATGTTGTGCAACCCAAGATTAAAGTCATCAGTGGTGCCTCGCGTTTGGAGTCTGAATACCTTGCCGAAGTGACCTTATTTTCGAACATTTTCTGACTAACTGCTTTTAATTCCAGTATGAAGTCCATTCCGTTTACCGCTTTGTATCATCTCCCGTGCCCGCATTCATTGATGTGCTGGCCAGTTAACTGTTCTGCTGCCGCTTCGTGGTACAGCCCAGACCTACAGCACACACACACTTGTTTTGGGGCTTCTGATACCATTGTGTGAACAAGAGAGAGACTGACCAGATGCAGCTTGGTGTAAGTCTGAGGTGTGCCTGCCCCAAAATTTCACCGCGTCGACCAGAAGGCAATAAAACACAAGCGGAATACTGGGGATACTAGAAACCTGGAATAAAAACAGCAAATGCCGGGAAGACACATCAAAGGTCTGGCAACATCTGTGCAGAGAGAGAGGAAAGAAAGCAGGTCATTAGATCAACATTACCTGTTCACCTTTCTTCACAGATGCCGCCTGACCTGTTGAGTCCTTCCAGCATTTTCCTTTACGTATTTAAACGTGTTGCTTTAATTGGAAACATTGGAAGTGCACATCAGTTTGCTTGCAATTGCCCTAGCGTCAGGAACGAGGAATCAAACATTTCTGATAACTACCTGGGCCATTTCTTTGCAAAGTAACATTTCAGCCTTCACTTCAATCTCCATCGTCAAAAATGTTGAATCGAACATGCACCATCAGTGCGCAGTATTCATTTATTCCTATAAAATTTATCAAGTTCACTTGATCAGACGGGCAGTTGACCTTCCTTATTTTTTAACCTGTACTCTGGAAGCTGGATCAAGAAAATAATTCGTCCAGATCTTAACCTGAAAGAGAATTCACCATTAAATGAACCAATACATGCTTCAGCGTTCAGTTGACCTGGGGAACCAGAATGTAATGATGCATCGAGTAATTGAGCCATGAACTGTCATAATAGACGTATCCCAAGAGAGCCACCACTACTCAAACTCTGGTGTAAATTACTCCACAGGGATTATTCTGTTGCACACTGCGTGGGTTACATTTGTCCCTGCAACAAGGAGCTCCTGTTTGTAATGAGGCCATCTGAGCAAGAATAGACAGTGAATTTTCATTCCCGTTTGGAGTGTTTTTTAAATTTTAAACAGAGTCTATGCTTATTATTTATCTGTGTCACTATTCCCTGATTAAGGCACCATTCAAGTACAGTATGGCAGCCTGAACAGAGATGCTAAAAGGATTTCCAAGTGCTAATTGTGGAATGCATGTTCAGGTAGCAATAGATCCTCCAATCAAAGTGAATTAAATTCAGTTCCATCATCCTTGCCAGCATGCCTCCCTACCTTTATTGTTGCCTCAATACAAATCCAGTCAGTGGTCATTACATCTGCATTTATGAATACATTTTTCATTTGATTTAATAAAATAAATTATAACACACAACTCATCACGGTTAATGTCGAATGAATTTGAAGTAAATCACCCTTTTGCTTTATTCATTCATGGGATGTGGGCATTGCTGGCTCAAGCAGCATTTATTACCCATCCCTAATTGTCCTTCAGAAGGTGGTGGTGAGCTGTCTTCTTGAACCGCTGCAGTCTATGTGGTGTAGGTACACTCACAGTGCTGTCAGGGAAGGTGTTCCAGGACTTTGATCCAGGGACAATGCAGGTTGCAAGTCAGGATAGTGAGTGACTTGGAGGGGAACATGGAATAGAACTCTGTAAGTTAACATTGCAGTGTTTTTGTAAAAAGTTCCTGTCATATATATGGAACTGAATGGAACTGGTCCTTGTTTCCATTAGGCATCATTGTTTCTGTTAGCACAGTTAAGGAAAATGATGGAGATAATTAAATTTCAAACTAACTTTAATGGCGTAACCCGCAAGTCTGATATAGTGACACAACCAAGTCACATTTTGGGGATCTCTAGCCAGTTTCTTTTCCCTGATTAACAGTTACTATGCATAGCTAAATAAATGTTTGTTTTGACAGCACTAAAAATAAAAAGTGCACTTTGACACCGTTCATGTTTGTAATTAAATGTAATTTTAACAAGTACTTACCCATGTTTTAGGAAACAGTTGGCTTTAAATTATTTGGCGTGAAGGACTCCCTTATGAAAATTGAGACAGCATAAAATCTGTAGTGAACACTGAAACCAGCTATTCATGTATTGCTTGGATTAGTTTATTACTACCATTCGGATTAGCTATCTAAAGTTCCATCAGAAACAATTCATGTTTTAAAGTTTTTGCTCAATCTCTGAATCATGGATTTCTGTTTTGGAATTAGAGCAAGTGGCTGGTATGGTGTGTAACCGCCCCAGGCTTTCAATGTGTATGATTTCTTTTGCAGGTCTGGGGATAATGGAAATTGTGTCCAGACATTTTTGTTCCTCGTTCAAATGCAGGAGCGTAAACAAAGAAAGTGATCCCTTAAACATTTTTTTCAACTGGTCAAATGAATGACCACGAGTCCTAGCTGTCACTTCTATTTTAAGAAATCTTGATGAATAACTAATCATCATTAATGTAAAAAAAAAGGATGATAAAAGATGAACTCTTTCAAACTTAGTATTGCACTGCCAAACTTACTATTCCGAAAGCCAATGAAAAGTATATCGGAGTGGACAAGAAGACTGATAGGGCAGCATTATTTGTGGAACAAAGGGTCAAGATAAAGATCAAGAGGGCACTTACATGAATAAGCAAAAGAAGGAAAGATACATAGAACATAGAACAGTACAGCACAGAACAGGCCCTTCGGCCCACGATGTTGTGCTGAGCTTTATCTGAAACCAAGATCAAGCTATCCCACTCCCTATCATCCTGGTGTGCTCCATGTGCCTATCCAATAACCGCTTATATGTTCCTAAAGTGTCTGACTCCACTATCACTGCAGGCAGTCCATTCCACACCCCAACTACTCTCTGCGTAAAGAACCTACCTCTGATATCCTTCCTGTATCTCCCACCACGAACCTATAGTTATGCCCCCTTGTAATAGCTCCATCCACCCGAGGAAATAGTCTTTGAACGTTCACTCTATCTATCCCCTTCATCATTTTATAAACCTCTATTAAGTCTCCCCTCAGCCTCCTCCGCTCCAGAGAGAACAGCCCTAGCTCCCTCAACCTTTCCTCATAAGACCTACCCTCCAAACCAGGCAGCATCCTGGTAAATCTCCTCTGCACTCTTTCCAGCGCTTCCACATCCTTCCTATAGTGAGGTGACCAGAACTGCACACAATACTTCAAATGTGGTCTCACCAAGGTCCTGTACAGTTGCAGCATAACCCCACGGCTCTTAAACTCAATCCCCCTGTTAATAAACGCTAACACACTATAGGCCTTCTTCACGGCTCTATCCACTTGAGTGGCAACCTTCAGAGATCTGTGGATATGAACCCCAAGATCTCTCTGTTCCTCCACACTCCTCAGAACCCTACCTTTGACCCTGTAATCCGCAGTCAAATTTGTCCTATCAAAATGAATCACCTCGCACTTATCAGGGTTAAACTCCATTTGCCAACCTGTCAGGTGTAACCTGTCTGTGTGGAGGTTACACAAAGATTAGGGTTAAAAAAATCCTCAAAACACAATACTTATTTGCAGAATTCAATGAGACCAGAAGCTTTCATGTTATTCTGTTTAAGGATCCCTGCCCATATTGATATACTCCTTGCCACCCCATAAAAATATTAGCACAATCCCTGTGATCCTCTACATATTAAAGGCTGCAGGTCCAACCAAGTCCTTTCCTCAGCCAGTACACCAGGCAGATTGGAATCGAAGTGGATAATATTTGCAGTATATTGTCTTGAATTTTCTATTTCATTTGAAATGTCTGTTATAATTTTTTAGTCACGCAAAACCTAGGCTCTGGCATGGATCTTGCGATGGTGATGAGAGCTAAACTGTCAGTATTTGCAACCACTGAAGCTGACAGCAACTTCTGAGTCCACCCATTCGTAGAATACCGAGAAATCCTGCGAACTGCTGTATGCCAAGATATCCACGAGACTTGGCGCCAGATGTAAACTGCTATTGGGAAAATGGAAAATTCCTGCCACAGAGATTGTTAGACCTTTCGGGAAACCTTTCTTCAAGGTCAGGGGAGAGTGTCCTTGCTCTGCCACTGACCAAAAAATCTTTGAAGAAAACATATTTGTTCATAACAAAGTTCATGTTTGATGATTCTATCATCCGCTTCCTACTAGCATCACCAACTGGTTCACTGTTATCAGAAACACTAAGTTCAAACAAAAAAAGCAAATAATGTTACTAAGGTTTCTATAACACTTTTAATGGTTCAGATGTAGCTCCCATGTAAAGATACCAAGCCATGCCAATCAGCTGTCTTCTCCAGAAGTCTGGTCTAGCACAGGGAATACTTATCAAGCACTTTTGGATCTCTGGTTCAATAATAAATGAACTAAAGTTGGCAGTATTTGTATTTTCTGTCGATGCTGCCATTTTGAAAACCATTGCAGTAATAAAATAAAACTCCCCAGTTACTGCAACTCAGTGTGATCACAATGTTTGCCTGTAATATGAAAGAGGCAATATAGAAGAGAAAATGTTAATTCATTCATGGAACATGAGCTGGTTAGCATTTATTGCCCATCCCTAGTTGTCCTTGGAGGACAGTTAAGAGTCAAACACATTGCTGTGGCTCTGGAGTCACATGTAGGCCAGATCGCAAAAGGATGCAGATTTCCTTCCCTAAAGGACATTAGTGAACCAAATGGGTATTTCTGACAATCAGCAATAGTTTCATGGTCATCAGTAGATTCTTAATTCCAGATATTTTTAATTGAATTGAAATGCCACCATCTGCCTTGGCGGGAATCAAACCTGGGTCCTCAGAACATTAGCTGAGTTTCTGGATTAATGGTCTAGCGATAATGCCACTAGACCTTCGCCTCCTTTCTGTTAAAATGTAATAACAAATTATTCAAGCACTGATAGGAGATAGAGAGTTCATCTGGAGGGCAAAGTGGCGGGCAGCAGAAGGATCTAGACAACTTAGACATAGTTAGATGATGAATGTCAGCATGGTTGCAGATAAGCTATAGTGGATGTGTGAGCATGGCATACCATGACAGCAGATCTCCTAGTAGGAGTAGCTCCATGCAGCATCCAGAAGGAGGATAATTGAAATGTGCTTTGTTTGCAAGGTAGCTGAATTTTCTACAAATTGCTAACATTAATATCTGACTGATATTAAATTCTTGAATAGTTCTGTTATAAAAATAAAGTGTTGCAATTGTGTCAGGTTTAACATCCAGTTATTTATTGTGGTTTGTATATATTCTATATCAACTCACCAGTTTATCATCTCATACCTTTGTCTCTTTTCTATTGAGAGAGTAATAAATTGATGCAGAATTAGCTACCCAGGGATTAACTAAATTTACTATCATTGGGTACTCTGAAGTATTTTTTTTAGCATTCTGTACTCTTGTGGTTGAAGGAAATGTTGTTTTAATACATACATGGAAGGGTTAGCACTTAAATTAAGGCTTTGAAATAACCAGTTGGACTTCCTAGTATATGCAGCAGTTGATGTGGCACATAGTTGCCCGTAAATATAAACTACAAATGCTGTTCCACACGTACAGTAATGACAAACAATATGAAGGTTTAACTTTTCTGTGAAATTTGCTGCAGGGAAGAGATTCTGCTGCAGAAAAATGGCATCTTCACCTATGAAGACAACAAATCCCTCAAAGAAAAGAGTGAAAATCCACCCAAACACAGTGACTGTGAAATACACGGCACATTACCCACAGCCCGAAGAAGAGGGTAATGAAGAGACATACCTAGACAGTGAAAATTATGTTGAAGACAACCCAAAGAAAAAACTTCTGGGTGACACTAAAAATAAAGGAAGAACATACTTTGGGACAATTGATGTTCGTCAGAGTTTATCAGAAGAACAGAAAGATAAGGGAATGGGGCAACAGACAGAAAGTACTCGACAAAGTGTGGTCTCTGAGCCAAGAATAACCTGGGTGGCTCTGTTTGGGGCTGCCTTGGCCCATGGTTGTGTTGCATTAATAACGCGACTTGCTGCTGATCGGTCCAAAGTGCCATCCCTGGAGCTCCTCTTCATTCGTTCTGTCCTGCAAATCTTTGCTGTTGTGATTGTCTGCTATGGTAATGAGCATCCTCTTGGACCCAAAGGATACAGAATGGGTCTGTTTCTCTATGGGGTGTGTAATGTTATCTCCATCACCTGCGCCTACACCTCCTTCGCAATTGTGCCCCCGAGCAATGGGACCATTATGTGGAGAGCCACCACCACAGTCTTCAGTGCCATTCTAGCTTTTCTACTGGTAGATGAACGCTTGGACTATACTGATGTTGTCACGGTGGTCTGCAGTGTCTTTGGTCTTTGCCTGGTAATGATCCCGAATATTGTTGATGAAGATAATTCCTTGGTGGGCCTTTGGAAGGAAGCTTTTGGCTATACCATGACAGTAATGGCTGGGTTAACTACAGCTCTGGCCATGATCATTTACAGAGCTATCAAAGAAAAAGTTAGCATGTGGACTGCTCTTTTCACCTTTGGATGGACAGGTACAGTCTGGGGTGCATCCACAATGTTTATCCTACAAGAGCCTATTATACCATTGGATGGAGAAACCTGGGGATATCTATTAGGGATCTGCATCTGTTCTACTGTGGCTTTCTTAGGTGTATATTATGCATTAAATCGATTCCACCCAGCATTAGTTAGCACAGTGCAACACTTAGAGATCGTAGTTGCCATGATCCTTCAGTTGCTGGTCCTCCGTATGTTTCCAACTATCTATGACCTAATTGGTGGATCAGTAATCATCTTCAGTGTCTTTGCACTGACTGCTTACAAGCTTTACTGGGTCAATCGTAATGGCAGACAGGATTACCTGGAGATAACAAATTCCCCCATCAAATGAATGTTGATAATGTCAGAAGTAACCCGAAGATTAAATGTGAGCAATGTCTATAAGTGTCAACTGTGCAATGTTCTTTTGTACTGTGGTGTCGAAAGATGGTCAGTTGCTGTTATGTTCTCTGAATGTTCTGTGGAATAAAATGTGCAGCAGATAATTCTGAAGTGTCTGTATTCATTAATGAAAAGTAATCCAGTGTACATGCAAGACTGATAGAATGATGAATGAAATAACATGTTATCCATGGAGAGTATTTTAGAACTTTTGCTTGGTGGTTTGAAATGTTGACACAACCTTGTGTGGTTATGTTTTTCAATACTTCAATATCAAGCATGGGTAAATAAGCAATATTATTTAAAGCATAATATTCTACATATTTGATCTTCTACAGTAAAGTGACTTTCCTCCCAAATAGGGTACCCTGATTTATCACCTTGAAACACTCATCAATTAAATATGTTTTGTAATGAAATGATACCAGATTAATGAAAATCTGGATCCTCACATTTATTTACCTATTTTAATTTGGACTGAATATATTCATGACACGCGCTTAGATCGCAGTTTTGTTTAACATTGCAGTTAAACTGCTACTTTTGCATGCATGAATAAGACTTGCAAATTGAAGAGAGATAGGATCTATGATCTGACTGCTAACCATTATAACAGGAGGAGTGAACACCATGTGGGCTTTCTTCAAACTGTCGCATAATTCAGGAGTCATAGCATCCGTCAGCTTGCAGCAATGTCAGGACTATCAGTATTGGATAGACAAAGCTCATCTCAGGAAAAGTTTTTTTTTGCCAGATTCCAGGAATTTTAGTGTCTATCCATTCTTTTCATTTTAGCAAGCATGCTTGTAATTGTGTATGTAAATCATCACACCAACATCAATGGTTAATGGATATCCAGACAGCCATCAGTGGTTTACAGAGAACAAAGCAAAGCTGAGTACTGGAACAACAGAACTCCAACCTGTACAGCATGTTGAACCAGAACCCTATAACCGGTGTACAGAACAGGAATATGTAGCAATGGCTCAGTGGCAGCATTCCTGCATTTGAACCAGAAGTTGGCATGTTCCAACCACAGGCTTGAGCATGTAAGCTTTGCTAACATTCAAGTGCAGTACTGAGGGACTGTTGCACTGTCAATGATGCCATCTTTTAGGTGAGACACTAAATCGAGGCCCACTCTGCCCAATCAGGTGGGTGTAAAGATCATATGGCATTATTTGAAGACAAGCAGCAGAATTCTCCTGGTGTCCTGGTCAACAGATATCCCTCAAAATAATTAAAACAGGTTATTTGTTTTTTTTTAGCTCATTACCATTTTTGTAATTTTGCTGTATGCAGTTTGACAAGCTAAACTACAACAGTGACTTTAGTTTATAAAGACTTTGTTGGCTGTAAAACACCTTGGGACATCTTGAGATCATCAAAGGCACTATATAAATCCAGGTTCTTTCTTAGCACAACTGCACCTGTGGAATATCAGATCTGGTCGGATAACTTCCAAATTGAAAAATATCTCTCTCCTAAAGTAAATGGCTCTTTGACAGGCTTCCCTGGTTGCTATCTATCTAAGCAAGAGCCTGAAAAGTGAAGCTCGGTTGGCTTTCAAAGTATATAGATAGCACAGCCAGGCCAAGCCACAATATCATTTGAAATTCACACTTGCAGTTCTAGCAAAGGTGACTGGAAAGCAGTCAGGAGCAATGTTCTCCCTTTCTAACCCAAGTTACTGAGGCCAACTGTCGAATTCTTATTGCTGCCCAGCTGAGATCAACTCAGTCTGCATTGCCAGTGATTAGAATACCATGGAAAAGCAATATATGGATACAGAAATTTGGTTACCACCTAATCTTCCATTAAGTCTTCTATTGTATTTTCTTATCCCCGCTGCAGTAGCCAACCCATAAAATTAGGCTGGTGAACAATAAGCCCCAACTATCTTAATTCCAAATAATACTAATTTAACAATAACAACTGAGCAACACTTAATTGCAGAGACACGTTACAATAACAATAAACAGCTGATAAACTGTGATCTAAATATATGTTTTTAATCATGTTTTACCAAATGATAACACTGAATTTTCTGCATTTGTAAAAAGGCATTCAGACAACTGAATCAGTTCAGATTCTAATTGTTATCTATAGGGAATCCAATTAAATGATTGTAATGGCTAGTTACACCAGTCAAAACCTTGTCGTAGTTTCCATCTAAGATTAACAATTCACTTGAATTTTAATCTTGTATTAGTATTTTTTTAACCAATTCATCAGAAAATCAATAATTTCTATGTAATGACAACTGGGAAAATGCTTCTATAATGGATCATTAAATTGATCCTTTGAATAGTCGATCCATACAGATCAGGAAGATGCCACGTTCAGTCATTGGTCTGTACTAAGTTAACTGATCTCAGCTATGGCTGAGCAGTTGGGGTGTTACAATTGGCTCTGTGACTCAGGGCGAGAGATGGGAAATTCTTCCATGGTTCCTGCTCTTGTCTGAATGTATCCACGTATAGTTATCAGTCTCCTTGTGATGCCTTCTGCAGTCAACCAGATGATCGACATGTTCTGCAGAGACTCCTATGTAATGTCCACCCAGGTGACATATCTTGGAACGGTACAAGAAATGAAGGGAAACAATTGGTGAGAAAAATCATCTGAACCTTTTCCAAGGCCACTATATCACTCATCCTGTGAGGGGACTGGTAATGAATGCAGTACTCCAGACATGGCGTAACCAGTCACCTATATAATAGCTTTCCAGATAACATAGGTACTATCTATATGATCTCATGGACTAATTTCAATCGTCTAAGGAACTTGGAAAGGAATTTTCCAGTGTATTTTTCCCTTAATGGCCTTAGGTATATATATTTTTCTTTTATCTCTGCTAAGAGATTATATGCTTCTTGGGGCAGGAGGTAAGGAAGTGTCCTGTCATGATGCACCAGCCTTTGTGAATGTGGGGTAAGCTTGATGGACCAGCTGGTCTTTTTCTACCTGTCATTTGTCTATATCCACAAGAGAACAAAAGGTAAATGGAAAAGACTGAACATTCTGTATAAAGCAACTACTATTCAGTATACTGTCTGGTTATTTAATATAATTGTGCAGGTAATCCCAGAGAATGTGTTAATATGTACACAGTGTACAAACACATTATACTATTTGTCTTATTTTTCTAATGTTGATTCCCTCTTGATATATTTTTACACTTTTTCATTTTTACTAATCTTAACTAAAATATACAAAACAAGGTAGTAAAAGATATTGTTGCCACAGAATCTGCCATCAGGAGATGATCAACCATGTGTTTCTCACTCGCACTTGAGAAACATAAAATTGAGTAGATGTAATAGCCACAATTCACTGTGAGCGCAAATGGCGATGTGGGCATAAAATCTTGCCAAAGGCCGAAAATGAGAATCTTGCTGACGAGATCTCACGATGTCATTGCTCCTGACTCCTGCTAGTGATGTAATGAGGTTCACGCTCATGATGGTTAAGAACCTCATTTGATTGCATTATAATATCATGAGCGGGTAGTCCCTCCACAACTTCCCTCTTCATTGTCAATTCTGACCTCACGCTGACTCAGTTTACAACAGACTTTTAAAAAAGTGAACCTGATGACATCATCTCCAAGGGGGAGTTCGAAGGTGAGCAGGCAGGTCGTCACTACCTGCCAGGGAGTCCATGGGGAGAAAGGGCACTGGAGAGCTGGGGGAGAAGAACCAGATCGAGGGTGGCATTCTGGGGGATGTTTGGGTTTGGGGTGCTTGCGGATTTGGCGGGATGTTCACAGGTTCTAGGGAATGCTGTGTAGGCTGGATAGGCCAATCCCAGAGCAGGGCACCATTGTGGGGGGAGTGGTGGCCAGAGAGGCCAGTGCCAGACAGTTGTGACTGAGGGGTCTCCGACATAGACTCCCATCTGTCATGCTGAGTAAGGAGAGGCTCGAGACTGTAAGGGAGTGGAGCTCAGCGACAAGGCGAGCACAGCTGTGTGTAGGATGCTCCCAGGGTTGGATGGGCAATGAGTCAGGGCACAGACAGGACTCCTCAACGGTCACTCATTCTCCTTCTTCCCTTTCAGTTAGTGCACAGAAACACATGTGGAGCCAGTAGAGTTGGCAATAATCCTTCTCGCCATGAGGCAGGAGAGGTGACACCAGCTTCAACTTGCAGCTTCCTGGAGGCAGCAAAAGAACCCTGAGGAGGAGGGGGTGTCAGGGGCAGGGCCTGCTTAGCTGCCGGAGGCTGTTCCACAGAGAGTGGCTGCTCGGAGGCATCATCATCGGCCTAGAGTTTACAAACAGCAGCTGACGTTCTTGGAACAAGTGCAGGAGGAGCTTCGGAATGTCCAAGAACATGTTCACTTACCTTTGCAAGGTTCTCCAAGAGTTGGCGCCTCATGGACTCGGAAGCCACCCACTACCTGTCACCCTGAAGGTAACAGCCACCCTAAATTTCAATGCAGTGGCTGCATTCAGGTCTCCACCAGTGACCTTTGTGGCATCTCTTTGCACATAGGTGCATTCGGCGGTCATGGGTGTGATCTTTACAAAGGTGCACCACTGCACCAATTTTGACCAGGGCCAGGCTAGCCAGGATGCCAGTACCATGGGGTTCACCTAGATAGCTGGCTTCCCTCAAGTGCAAAGTACCACTGATTGCACGCACATGGCTCGCCATTCCCTTTCACTCCCTGAATGTCCAGAACATCTGTGACTATACAAAGTGCAACCTGCAGGTGTGTGCTTGATCCTGGGGCGTATACATGACAGTTACATCCTTGGCTGCTCTCAGATATCAGAGATATTTGAGGGAGTCATCAGCTACAAGGTTGGTTCCTCGGGTACAAGGTTACCCCCCTCAGGACATGGCTGATGACACCTGTGCAGAGGCCTCAGAGTGCATTAGAGACCTGTTACAATGAGGCTCATGTAGCTAGTCACGCTTTGGTAGGCGATTGGGATTCTGAAGATGCGGTTCTGGTGCCTGGACTGATCAGGTGGAGCTCCCGGAGGATTTTGCGCTTTGTTGTTGTGTGCTGTGCCCTTCATAACTTGGCGCAGCTATCGGCCAAGGAGCTGACAGAGGAAGAGATGGATGAGCGGCACATCTCCTCTGATGAGGAGGACATCAAGGAAGATGCCGAAGGGGGACCCCTGGAGGAGGCAGAGGAAGGTGTTAGCCAGTGGCAAGGGCTCAAATGGGGAGGAGAGCTCATGGAGCCTGATAGCCTCCCACATCACAGATAATCAGGACTAGGGTGGGCACTGAGGTCCCATCATGGGAGGTGGCCCTTCCTCACTATATGGTGGCACAGTGACCACAGCCCTGATATTTCCCCTATAATGGGAAGAGTGCAGTTACCCACAGTCCATATGATGCAGGAAGATGGTGAGGACTTGCAGTGAGAACAGAGTATGGTCCTCAAAGAGAGACTGCGAATGTCTGTGCCCTGTCTGGTTGAAGGCAGCTCGTGAACTCCCAGTAATCAGGGTAATACCAGGGTGATGATACACAGGGCAGCACGGTGGCACAGTGGTTAGCACTGCTGCCTCACAGCGCCAGAGACCTGGGTCACTGTCTGTGTGGAGTTTGCACATTCTTCCCGTGTCTGCATGGGTTTCCTCTGGGTGCTCTGGTTTCCTCCAACAGTCCAAAGATGTGCTGATTATGTTGATTGGCCATGCTAAATTGACCCTGGTTTCAGGGGATTTATCAGGGTAAATATGTGGGGTTACGAGGATAGGGTGGGATTGTTGATATTGTAGGCTTGATGGGCTGAATGGCCTCCTTCTGTACTGTAGGAGTTCTATGATACATGGACAGAGCCATCTCTCCTGATACAGGCTCCTCCTTAGTTAAGGGTGCCTCTGAAGATCTGTGTCACTGGTGCCAGAGGGACAACTCTCACAAGGATGTAGCCGTTGGGTTTCATTTGCTAAGATCTGACTGTCGTAAATAACTAGTTGACTGATGGGGTTGGCCATAGTGAGGCTCCCCGTGGCCAGGGTGACACTGGCATGATTGTGTGCTGTCGGTGTAAGGGAAGACCAACCAATGGGCTGACATCCTCATGGATGCAAGACAGAGGCAGCACCATTTGCCAGCATCCAGCCATTACGTGTTAGATGGATGCCGCTGTGTATGTGGCAGGTTATGGAGCAATGGAATGAGAGCAGGGATGCACTAAGATGGAGCAAGAACTTAGCTTTATTACAGAGATGTTCACATACTAACATAAATGCTCGCTATGTACAAGCGACTAAAAACACCTGTGCTCACAATGTGCAATTATAACTTCATTACCTTTCTAACCCCGTTGCTATGTCTTGGTGTATCCACAGGATCAGCAGCTGAGGTGGAGGCTGCCTGTTGTCTGCCATGCCCTGTTGACTAAGATTAACTTGGCGGCTGTCCTCTGGAGAGCCGAGACTTGGAGGGCCTCAATTAGAGCTGTGTTGGTCACAGGAAGAAGGGAGTCAGATGGGCTGGACACCCCAGGGTTCCCTGTGCCAGCTGAATCTCTTCCCCATGGGATCTTAGGGGCCCTGTGTTCTTCCTTGGGAAAATAGGGCAGCATGGTTGAGATCCAGAAGCCCTGCCATCCTCTGGCACTAGCACTCATGGATGCCCACAAGTGCCTACACCATGGAGTTCATGGTCTGAACCATGCAGTGAACATCCCCTACTGTGGAGTGAAGGTCCTGAGCCAAGGTCTGCACTGTGGCAGCCACTCTCGCAGTATTAGCCTGGTTGCCTCGGAGTGTTGACACAATCTCCTCAGACAGAAGGTGATGGGACTCCTCCAGCTGAGGAGTGAGACTGACATCCCTTCCTGATGTTCCTGATTTTGTCTTTGTAGCTCCAGCAGCTGAGTGACGACCAAGTTCAGAGTCACATCGTCTGCCTGGGGTTCGGCAGAGTCCTGATCTTCAGGAGTCCTCCAAGTGCAGGATCCCTGGGACGTACCAGCCTCCGCCTGCTGTGGATCATCAGAAGTGAGGTGCTCACCAGTTAGTGACCAAGGAGCCTATCTATTACTAATTCAACTGAAGTATGAATCTCTGCTAGTGGAGGGTATGGGTGACATCAGTGATGCCTCTTCAATGAGAAATCTGAGAGTTTGTTCGAGCTGTTCTCCTGGCTGGCCTCCAAAGTTGCACCTGTGGATGGACCGGGCTGCTCCACTAATTTTCCTGCAGGGAAAGGGAGATGGCATTAATACATGGCAGAGGCATAGGATAGGAGAGAAGAAT
Organism: Mustelus asterias; assembly: GCF_964213995.1. NCBI lineage: Eukaryota > Metazoa > Chordata > Chondrichthyes > Carcharhiniformes > Triakidae > Mustelus > Mustelus asterias. The sequence continues at coordinate 63,163,915 of NC_135803.1, read as the reverse complement.
TCACGTGAAGTTGGCCAAATGGATGATTGTGTTGTGGGCCCACACTTTTTTCTCTGGCACCCATCATGCCCTCAGGGCAGCAGCGCTCCTCTTCCTGCCTGGCAAGCTGGTGGACTCTCTCCTCAAACGGTGAGAAGATTTTCAGTTCAGGTGTGCCTCCGCTGGTCTGTGCTCTCTCCTTTTTATTTTGAGCCAACCTATCCTGCAAGGAGACAGATGGGGAGAGTGCAAACAAGACGCATGCCAGGTCAGGTGATTAGGATGCCTGGCATGTGTGATTGGCGAGAGGGAGCTGTGATGTGATGAGGAGAGGAGCATCGGGGGAGGTGAGGAAGCATGCGGAAGGGCGAGTTGTGGAGCCCTGTGAGGTGGCAGTAGGTGAGCTCCCAGTAGATGTGTGATGGGTGTGTGAGTGGGTGAGTGTTAGTAAATGAGAAGAGTGACTTACCCTAGCTGCGCAGAGGAGGCCATTTATCTTTTTCCTAAGCTGGATGCCCATCCTCTTGTGTAGGGAGCTTGAGCTTACCAGCACTGCTGCTGCCTCCCAGGCGGGTTTGGCCACCTTGCTGGCTGTTCTCCTGCCAGCCTGCGGGCACAGGATGTTCTGCCTCTCTCCTGCCTCATCCAGCATTCTGGTTGGTGCTCCCTCAAAAAGCTTTGTGGCAACCTTCCTAGCAGCCAGCCTCTTGACTGGACCTGGAGCAAGTGCTGAGAAGGCATTTAAATGGAGTTCTCCAGCTGATTGAAGAGCTCAGCTGATGGTGGGGTGGCCAAATCAGAGTCAGCTTACCACAGGCATGGTGTGAGAGTCATGCAAAGTCATTTTTTCAAAATGGTTAAAAATACAGCACAAAAATGCGTCAGTTCAGCAGCAGTTTCTTCTCACTGCTTTTCCTGCTCAAAACCACACTTAGCCAAAAAGTGAGAAAGTTACGCCTGACATGTGGTAAACTAGAATGGTACTGGATTCCTTATGAGATCATTTCTTGACTTTAGTTGAGTTTGTATGGTGAAACTTAGAGGCAATATTCTTTTCCATGCCAAAAGCATGAAATCAGTTCATCACCGACAACAATGTGATTTATTTCTTCGGGATAATTTTAGGTGATGCTATTCAAGCCCTGGAGATCTGTTACACGTTTTCTTGCTCCCAAGAGACAAAGTAAGGAAATGGCAGAAGAAAACATCCAAAATTGGGAAAGGAGGATAAAATCACCATGACTGACTTTTAAAATGTTTTTTCATTCTTTCAAAAGGTATATTTTCATTCAGTAAATTTGATAACATAATAATGTTGAAACAAATTGCAATATATATCGAAGGTTCTGAATTCGATCTGTGTAGCACACTGGACAAAATTCACCAACCTCGCCTGCAGCTGGGATTCTCCAGTCTTGCTGTGGTGAATGGAGGTTTGGCTGAGCACCAAATTTTCCATTCTTGCTGGCAGCGGTCGCGGGGTGTATGAGACCAGAGAATTCCAGCCACTGTAGCTTCAAAGTAAAGCCTCATTGGTAAAACACTTTTATCTGGAGAAAATAAGTTCCTTGTAGGAACTTTTAAGGTCCAAAATACTGAAACCATCTTAAATTTAGCATCTGCATCTTGGACTCAGAATAGCCTCGTGACTCAAATGTTAACTTTGACCCAAGTTATTTATCAGGTGATTAGCTGAGCCATAAAAGCTGGGAAGATCCTAAGTTTGTGCTGAGTTTGCTGGTGATCCAAGATAAGGACACAACTATTGAGATTGATGTGTCTTAGTTAAGGATGGAAACTTGTCTAGGGATTACATTCCTGACTGTAAATTGACTCCTACTGGAATTGTATATTTTGGCCTTAATTGGATCAGGCTGCCTGTGTTACTCCCTATGGTAAGAAAACAAATATTATTCATTGTTAAAACTGATGCCTGGGAAATAGCCATCTAACAGAGCTGCCAGGAGGAACGTGGTTTCTGCAGAGCGATACCCAAGCAAGCAGTCATTGCCTTCAGGGCAAAAGAGATGGGGGAGAAAATTGACGGGAAAAAATTGACAGCGAAATAGATATAAACCTCTGAATGGAATAAATTTAGTTAATTCTGGGCACTTGACAGATGCAGGATTCCAAATCCTTACTTCTGAATGGAATCAATTTTAAATAATTTCTATCATGTTAAAAGTTGTTCTCGCTAAGTGGCACAGAGATTTTATATTACAATGGGCTATAGGATGGGCTATAATAATAACATTTCCTTTCATGTAGCATTCTAGGTCAGTGCTTGTAATGATTGTGTCCTCTATCAGCAAGCAGCTTTTCTTTTCAATAATTAAACCCTATTGTATGAACGTGGGTGGGGAAAGTGTTCATAATTCACCCAGCTAGACAAATAGTACAAGGTTTCCTCTCAAGTGGAATATTTAGATGTTCTATTGTAATTCTGTGTGAAGTGGGAAGTTTAGCTCCATCCATCAGGCAGAAGCACGGGACAATGGGAGTTACTAACCAGTAAGTACACTTACCACTCATATCTTGCCCCTTGATTCTTTAACTGTCACTGTTGTTGTTTTCTTGAACAGCTGCGTCTCCTGTCTGCGTATAATAACTGAATGTAAATTAGGGTTCAATCACTTGAATAGGGCATGGATTCCATGTTACCTGCCTTCTAAGTTGATGGCCACTTTAGATGTCCCATTCATTAAAATGTGGTGGATACCCAGCGATGTAGATCTAAATCTGATCCTCATTGAGGTTAAAGCCGGAGGATCAAGAATACCCCTCCAGTTTCACAAAGAATGTTTGTTGCTGCTGTAGAATTCCCCTTTCTGACTCAAGAAGCCCTCCTGAATCCCTTCACAATGACTTAACCAACTATTGGCTTAGCAGCCAATCTTCAAAGGCTCAAATGTAGCAAACTACTTTTGGACACCCAAACTGCTGGCTGGCAAGATATTATTGAGGCCCAGATTTTAAAATGGACTTGGGACTCACCGTAGCATGTTTCCTGGAAAGGCTGTCATATCTTAACCTTACATTTCAATTGATTGTTAATACATTATAACTGACTTAATTGTCTTTTATTAACATTTTACTTCCATTCATTACTTTTGATGTTGGTTATTAGATAGAAAGCTGGAATATTTTGAAGTGCAACTCGTGGAGTGCATAACATATACAGTCTGAACTTCCTAATGTGCTTGTAGGCACATATACCAAATTTGACACTTTGGAATTGACAACTCAAGAAGTGTGGAGTCTGATGGTATCCACAGCATCTGAGACTGGCAGTATGAGAGGCATGACAGAGAGAGAGAGAGAGCAGGACTAGATGCAAGTTATTGTATGGGAAGATAGGATAGTCCATTGGAAAAGCTGATTGTGTGTTGTAAGAACTTTCATGGAAAGTGCATGCTTTTTATACTTCCCTCTTGGATCCTTCCATGATCCTTCCATTCAATGCATTATTGCTTCCCCAAGCCACTGACAATATTGATACTTCTCTTATTTTAAATCATCTGACTGACTTTGTTAGCAGTGAATCCACATCTTGTTTACATTGCTTAATTCAAATTATTAGATAACTCAAGTATTTTTGACATAAGATAATACTTCGAATCATCATGAGTAGACCTTATTAATGTGTCAACATTTCACCTGGTGTTCCTTTCACCCAGCATTGTTTGAGGCTGTGATGTCAAGCATTACAATGCAAATGATTAGAGTCTTGGAAGTCAGGGATAACCAGAGATTCAACCCATGTTCCACTCAGTACCAGTGCAATGCTAAGTGGAAAAGTGCAATGTATAGATTGTGGTACCTAAAATTGCTTGCAAAGGGAGGGAATTCAGAAGAGAAATGGACTCTGATACAGGTAAGTGCAAGTTGTGCATGGCAGTATGCAGAAGAGGTATTAATAGTGGTCTGGGAGCAGACCAAATGCTTGGACAGCTTAATACGTGGACCTAGGCACTCCATGGGCAGTCTGGAGCCAAATATAGGACCCTGAGTAAAACATACCACAATGCAGAAATACTGCAGACAAACACTGGATTGGTTTTGTTTAAGTATAGTACATTGTGACATGATTTGCTTTAATTAATTCATTCATTAATTCATGGTGTGAATGTTTTGTAAGCCTGATTTTGTCAAATGGATTTGGCTTGAAATGAGAGTGTGGATATTGACTGATGTCAGAATCAGCCTTGTCTGTGAAAGTTGGCAAATGTTTTGTCCACTGGGCCATCACAGCCAAAATGAGTTAAATATATATTTTTTATCAATAGAGCAGCAAACCTATTACTGAATTATTTCCAAAGCAGTAATTTTCATTACAGCACTATATTTCTTAATGATAACCATCTGCTTTGAATGATTCTGCTCCCATAACTTTACAAAGCTAACTTTCATGAAAACAGAACTTTGCATAGACTATAAAGTTTAAAGTTTATTTATTATTCACATATAGGCTTACATTCACACTGTAATGAAGTTACTGTGAAAATCCCCAAGTCGCCACACTCAGGTGCCTGTTCTGGTACACTGAGGGAGAATTTAAAATGGCCAGTGCACACTAACCAACACGTCTTTGGACTGTGGGAGGAAACCAGAGCACTCAGAGGAAACCCATGCAGACACGGGGAGAACATGCAAACTCCACACAGACAGTGGCCGAAGTCGGGAGTCGAACCCGAGTCCCTGGCACTAAGATTGTTTTTATTTCTGAAATATCATTAATGCATGAAATGATGCAAGTGGAATATTATATCATATTATAAAATGAAGAATCATTTAAATGAACTATTATAACCTTGTGCTATGCCTTTGAAGAGGAAAATAAGAATGCATGTTGTGGCATAAATGAGATTATAATAAGCGCACTGGCAGCAGAAAAAGTTTAAATTCTGATGTGGCACAGTGGTTAGAATTGCTACATCACAGCACCAGAGGCCGAGTTCGATTCCAGCCTTGGGTGACTGTCTATGTGGAGATTTTATGTTCTCTCCATGTCTGCGTGGGTTTCCTCCCACAGTCCAAAGATGTGCAGATTAGGTGGATTGGCCAAGGTAAATTGTCCCTTAGATATATAGGTTCCAAGATATATAGGTTGGGGGGGATTAGCAAGGTAAATACATGAGGTTACTGGGTAAGAGTCAGTACAGACTGGATGGGTTGAATGGCCTCCTTCTGCACTGTAGGGTTTCTATGATTCTATGATGTGGAATGCGCATATAGGGCTGAATTTTATGAGGGGTGGGGTTCTCGCCGTCCGGTGAAAAAGTCCAGGACAAGACCGTTAGTGCTTGACTGGCTCACCTGGCAGCCATTTAATGGCTGCGGGCCTTTAATTGACTTGGAGTAGGACTTCTGCCTCCATCTGAGAGGAAGCTGTGTCTCTGAGAGTTGCTGATCTATCAAATGGCTGGCAGTTGTCTTGTCCCAACAGGGCCACAGGAAGTGGTGCTCACTGTTGGGATTGCAGCCATCCCAAAGAGGAGGCACCAATGGAAACCAGGACAGGATGAGTCCAGGTGTTCGCTGGGACCAGACTGACAGGTGGACAGGGCAGGGTCAGCGAGGAAACATGGCAAGGACAGGGTATAGGATGCCCAAGCAGGAAATTCTCCTCCAGTTCCCGTCGGGCCAGCTTCACTGAGTGGCCTGGACACTGGGTGCCAGCCTAGCTCCAGAAAAATCCGTGTCAGCCCACAGGTGAGAAGGCCACCCTACCTGAGCAGGCATGGGCTGGGTAGGTGATAAAAACTACCATGGCACTCAATTCTTACTGCCTGCCATCCCACTTCCTGAGGACCATAAAATTCAACCCATATTCTGCATTCATAAACCATGCAATTAATTATTGAAAGTAATGAACTATAAAGGATAACAACCAAACTCGCCTCAAAGCAGGTTAAAAAAATAGAAATGAAGAAGTTGACTGTAAGCAGTTAGGAATGAAGATGGGTAGTGTTGCTGGGTCTGTTCAAATAGGCATAGGAAGAAGAGTGTTCTGAACCACTGTATTATCTCTGTTTCTGGGATTGGATAATTATGCCCTTTCTGTTTTTTGCAGTGTAGCTAATAAAGTCATTACAGATAATTTGTTACTGTGAGTTAAAACTATAGGATTCCTGACATTAGAGTCACCAGATACAAAATCATTTAATTTGTGCATTTTAGTTTGAGAATTGTGCATGTTAATTGTTTTTAGCTATCTTTTCCTGTTAATTTATTGATCATGAATAGATCTATGCAGATGTCAGGATAATCCATGTGGTTTATTTGATGCCTGATTCATCAGTCATCCTGGATAACTCATAGTACCTTGGACATTCAGATTAATTTGTATAAACTTCTAGCTTTTCCCACCTAGAACAAACATTACCTGCAATTCAAGCAGAGGGTCAATAAAAACAAAGAGTTTTTACTTTCATGTTTTCTTAAGTACTTTGGAGTATTATTCTGAAAAACACAGGCCGGGTTCTCTGACCTTGCTGGCAGCTGGGATCCTCTGGTCCCGTTACAGTAATTGAAGATTTGGCTGAGTGCCAAATTCTCCGCTCTTGCTGGCAGTGGTGGTGGGGCAAATGAGATCGGAGAATCCAGCCGTAGTTATTGTTAGGTTTTTCTTTTGACAAACTTTAATAGCGAATGGTTTGACATTGAATCCTATTGATGACAGTGATTAGACTTTATTCAACACAAGCATGAAACTACATTCCAACATTTGAGCAGTAGCTTAAAAGGTATAATTGAGATTTACATTGCCCCATTTGGTAAACATTACAGTAAGAAGTTTAACAACACCAGGTTAAAGTCCAACAGGTTTATTTGGTAGCAAAAGCCACACAAGCTTTCGGAGCTCCAAGCCCCTTCTTCAGGTGAGTGGGAATTCTGTAGAAGGGGCTTGGAGCTCCGAAAGCTTGTGTGTCTTTTGCTACCAAATAAACCTGTTGGACTTTAACCTGGTGTTGTTAAACTTCTTACTGTGTTTACCCCAGTCCAATGCCAGCATCTCCACATCAAACATGACAGTAACAGGCAACTGCCCCCTCTGGCTCTAAATCCTTGACCTGAACCCTAGCTCGCCCTCCTGAAGTTTTCTACATATTCTGTCTTAAGGTTCCCTTTTATACCCCTAGAATAAAAATTCACTATATTTCATTAGACCAACCCTTGAGTTACAGTAATCACATTATTGTCCAAGTAGCAAATACATAAGGCCCTGGCTTTGTGCAAGCATCTGTCTAATGACCCCTGACATCACTTTTTACCAACTGCTAAACTTGTTATTTGTGCAACTGTGGCAGTCTAGAGGGGTATCTTTGCACTGCCTTGATGATCGAATAAGTCTGCTGAAGGTACCCATTTATCCTGCCCTGAACCAGGCCATCAGTTCTCCTTTACTCCTCATCACATTTCAATTAAGATACTCAATCTACATTACCATGGGAAGAAGCTGTTTCTGCTTGTTGTTCTGGTCTTGTAATTCAACTCGCCTTATTCCCCATTACCTCCTTTTTAAGTGTCCCTCCTCCTTCGATCTCCACTTTCCTAACTTTGTCCCCACCTGCATGAAATAATGGTTTCTTAGGCTGATACGAAGGTAAAATGATTCAGAAGTATGTGTATAGGTATTCTTAAGATTACATGGCAGTAGCAGTATTCTAACAAGTACACGTTCTGATTAAGAACTCACCCTCACAAGCAACCAATGAATATACAGGACGACCCCAAAATACTCCATCTCTATGAAATAAGAAAAGAAAAATTAAACACAATCCTGTTCTTTTCATAGACATGGGTTCTCCTCCAGCTGTTTCACATCTTGAGGAAATGATATGTAAAAATACTCAGATCAAGCAAACATGAGAATATTCATCTATCTCACCCCCACTATTCAACCTTGCCTTTCATCTTCTACAGCATTTTCCCACTCCAGCTGTACAGGGCCTATTAAACCTTCTGGACTATTTGATCATCTTAGTGCGTACATGTCCCTATAATCTACAAGCCTACTCCCGATGAGTCATTTACACAATTTCCTTTCCAAAGCAGTTAATCAACGCAGCTTTGTTTCTCATATTGGGTCCTCTGTCAGTGGAAACCAAATGTTCCTTCTAATTATTAATCTCACTTGAGGCTTAGATATCTTAAAGTTGGAACTAGTTCCAAGCTTGTTGTCTCTGTCAATTGTTTTCTTGCAATCATATGTTCTGTTCCCATCTATATTGTAGATTTGTGTCCTCCCTCTTAAACACATAATAGGCACTTATAAAGCATGCTGAAATTAACAATAAACTAATTTGTTTGACAAAAACCTGTTATTTTCAGTACCAGAAAAAATTGCGACAGACATACTTGCCTTTTTTGTAATAGATTGATTTCGCTAATTTTATTCTGTGGAATTCACTCTTATTTTCTGAAGATGTTGAAGTGTGGGTCATACAGCCTTCTGGCACCTCTGTCAAATACCTTCATATGTAAACTTAGTGACCATTGCAGACTAGTTATCTATGGGAAGCACCAGTTCAGTCATACCCTCAATGATGTCTACGTGCAGAAACCTCCGAGAAGGACAATTCAAGCAGCCAGGAATCCCAGAGAAAACATTTCCCCACTGCCTGTTGGTTAAGCATGGCTGCAAATAAATAGCCAGGGATCTAACCTGGATCCTGACCTGCAGGATCATGTCTTCTCCCCATAGATAACACATAAACATGAACACGTTCACCAGCAACAGCAACAACTTGCATTAAAACATGAAGCATCTTTAATAAAACATTTCACGGCACTTGATGCAGAAGTGTTATCAAACTAAAGTTAAAATAAGGAGATCTTATTACAGATAATCAAAAGTTTGGTTGAATAGGTAAATTTTGAAGAGCAATAAGAGAAAGAAGTGGAGAGGTAGGAGTTTTAGGAGCGATTTTCAAAGCTTAGTGCATGGCAGCTGACAGCATTGATACCAATGGTACAGAAAATTATTAGAACTAAAAGCAAACAAATCCCCAGGTCCAAATGGATATGTTCTTAAAAACAAATGGCTGTTGAGATAGTAGATGCATTGGTTTTAATTTAATTTGCGTTTTAATTTAAATGCGTTTAATTTTAATTTAAAGATGGCCTCTTTCTGCACTGTTGGGATTCAATGGTTCGATAGTGGTAGGCATAAATGGGTTGGCAAGATGTGAGAAGTGGAGTGCAACAAGGATCAGTGCTGCGGCATCTACCATTTATAGTTTATTTCAATGACTTGGATAAAAGACTAAGATAAGTAGGAAAGCTAGTTGTGAAGAGGACCTAGTCTGCAAAAGGACATAAATAGGTTAAGTGAGTGGATAAAAATCTGGCACATGGAGTATAATGTGAGAAAATGTGAACTTTGGCAGGAAGAATAGGAAAACAGCATACTATTCAAATGGAGAGAGATCGCAGAACTCTGGAGGTACAGAAGGGTCTGGGTGTCCTGGCGCATGCATCACAAAAGGTTAGTATGTAGGTGCAGCAAGTGATTAAGACGACAAATGGAATGTTGTTGTTTATTGCAAGGGGAATAGAATATAAAAAGAAGAATGTTTTGCTATAAGTTGTACAGGACATTGGTGAGGCTACATCGAGAGTACTGTGTACAGTTTTGAACACCTTATTTAAAAAAACCTTTAAATGTGTTAGGAGTTCAGTGAAGGTTCACTCAACTGATATGTTGAGAGTTATGACTGGACAAGGTCACCTAATCTGTTGAATTCCCGAATAGGATCCCAATTTTGTTATGCTCCTGGGTGAGGAGGAAGGAGCTGGCTCCCTTTCTTTATTCAACCTCCTCGATTGGTTACAACAAGGCTAATTTAACAGGGACCCTTTCCCCCTGTAGATTCCTTTCCCCAGTTCAAATGCATTTATTTTTTTCAAAGAAGTCAATTTAGCTAAGCTTTCTTTAGTCAAGGAAAGGGTAAGGGCAGAATTCTCCCAACCAGCGCACGACTGATTTTGTTATAGGTGGGCATGGTAAATCTCACAGGAGCCAAAACGTTGGAAACCCACTGGAGTAAAATCACGTTGCAATTCTCCTGAAGGCTTGTTAATGGTGGGTCGCTCTTCCCATTGGCAAGTGGCGCAAACAACATTTGCATCTTATGTGTGCTGACTGCTGGCATACTTTTACTCTTGGATCACACCAATGGGACTTTACGTCAGCATCAAACCTAGCTAATAATGAGTGGCGTGCACAAGGCAGTCCTCAATTCACCAGACACATCGGGGTGAGTGCAACAACTTTCTGCCATAGTGCTGTGCTGCTTCTGATGCGCTGTTCACCGCTCTGCCATGGCAGACCAGTTCCTGCTTTCACTTCTGAGCTGGCCTTCATGGACAGTGACAGCATAGTGCTCCTGGACGCATGAACACTCATGTATCATTGAGTCGGATCAGCACAGGGCCTGTGCTTTGGGGATACTTGCCTCCGATGCCACATACCAGTGTTTATCTGGACAGCAGTTGGCTGTGAAACTCATGCAGCCACCACAAGAAAGGTCCAAAGTTTGACCGGGGATGAATTGGTGAAGTGCAAGGTGAGGTGGGGGGGAGAGGGGGGGGGGGCAATTTGGTTGGGGGAGTGGTGCTGTGGCCTAATGAAGATAAGGGAGGGGTGCAAGGGGGTGGGAAGGGTGAGGGCTCATAATGGCATGCAGAGGAGCAAGGAGTTGGATGAAGGAGATGAACAAAGGAAGGCAGAGTGAGGGAAGCTAGATCCTGACAAGGCTGCATAAAAAGCTCACAAACAATGGGGTCAAAGGAATACCACATTGCCAACTGGAGGGGGATGGATGAAGACTCCAGGTGTCATGGGTACAGGTCCAAATGGGGCATGGGTGCCTCGCAGGTGATGGGCTTGGGGGGAGGATGGTTGAACCAAGGAACAGACTTCCTCTTGAGACTGCTTAGTTGACAATCTGCACGGTCTGGTGGAGACTGGTGGGGTGTCGACAATGACATGAGTGTACTGGACTGGTATTTAAATATGGCACCAGGACCTTTGAGCCTGTTAGCTGAGGGCGGGTGGATGAATCAGCTGCCGGCCAGCCAGGAGAATCAGAGAGGAACTCGCTTGTGCAGTTTGAGGGTTCATAATTAATGAACTTCCAAGTGCAAGAAAAAAATACGCAACATGGTCTTTGGTTAGTCACTGAGCGTAGATGAAGGTAGGTTGCAGCTGTTACACAGGGTGAATCCAGTAGAGCTGACTTTGGCAGTTTAGGAGTTGGTTTGGAGACATTGGGTTCTGCAGCCAACTGAAGAGACTGCTCAATTTCCTTTTGAAGGTGGCTTCTGCTGACCCCTCTTCCAACAACGGAGAGAGAGACTTTCACCTGCAACTACAGGAGTGACTGACTGCTGTTTCTTTTTATTTCTGTGCCACTCACACATTAACACACCATCACACCAATGCACCAGTACACACCGGCCTGCAGCTAGCTTTTTAATTGATTTCCCTGTTTATTCCTGGAAGGGGAAAAAAACAAGCATGTCTTTTGCCCAGAGTCCATGTTCTTGCTGCTGAGACCATTTCCACACTCAGATATAACTCAAGAAGAGATGAATTTTGGATATCTGCTGAAATGTGATAATCAGTTTCTATTGTCTCCACAACTGAAGAAGAATAAAGTTAAGTCTTATGCATTTCATCTCTTCTTTTCAGTGTCTCTGACTGAAATAGGCCTTGACACCTTTTTAGGTGTGACATTCCATGTTCTTTAAGGACTAGTCAAACAATTCTAATCCATATAGGAATTTTCTGGAAGGTTATCACTTTACATCATCAGCCATCTTTTGCTCAATGTCTTTTCTTGCATTTCTTTTAAAAAAACACGTGCCTTTCTTAAAATGTTCAATATGCCCGTAAGAAATTAGGGGCTGTAATCCAATGCTGTGACACCTGGGATGGGGGAGCTTTATCTTATGAGGAAAGGTTATATCAGAGGTGGACGTACGTAATTTTGGTAATGGAAGGATGCGGAGTCAGAAGCTACCATGTCTCCACATTTGCAAGCTATCAATCTGAATTTCACCGTGGCTGAGTTCAAGTATATGTACTTGAATGTCAAGTGAGTTAACCACCTAATTAAATAAGAAAGTAAAACCCTGACTTGACTCAAGAAAGAAAGCATTGCAGCAGGAAATCTACCACATTCTCCAATAGAATGACAAATAAAAATGGTCTCCTATCCAACTAAAACGAGAATCAACAAGTGTCTCCCCTTCATCCTGATAAAGATCAAATGGTAAGACAATCAATCACAATGGTCCCAGTGTGTCCCCAAATTTTCTAACACTCTGCAAATTCCTCCCCTGTGCCCATTATCCCAAAGGCTTTCATTGGAGATGTCGGGCCAGCTGGATTCTCCAATCTCACTTGCAGCTGGGGTTCTCTGGTCCCACTGCAGTGAATGGAAATTTGGCTGAGTGGCAAATTCTCCGTTCTCATTGGCAGCAGCAGAGGGGTGTGAACGGCCAGAGAATTTGGTTCGGTGAATGTAGGAGGAAAACTAAAATACACAAAGGAGTACACATGAGAACATGAGAAAGAGGAGTAAGAGAAGGGCATATACCCTCTTGAGCCTGCTCTGTTATTCAGGAAAATCATGGCTGATCATTGACCTAAACTCCATTTTTCCACTTAATCCAACTGAAATGCATACAATTTATGTTCCAGAATTAATTACTCTCCTGAAACAAATATCTGGTCTTGATATCTGTACTGAAGCTGCCAGCAATGGCCCTAACCATATCAGGCCATTCACCAATTCCCTGCCAGTTCGCCCTCACTAACCTACCACCCCAACCATGTTGTCTTTTGAAGCAGAAAAGTTTGTGCAGTTCACCAAGGGGACTTATTATGGGCCAATTGAATGAACTTGGTAAACCTCTGGGATACACGCTGAACAACAAACATGGAACAGAACTTGGACATAAATCAGTGGAAAAGCTTACCTCAGTTCCAAATGAGATCAGCAAGAGATGCAGACTCCGATGACTCATTGCATACTAGGAATGTGGGGCTCTGGAAAGCTAATCACTTGTCCCTACTTACACACTCAGACTGTCCTGAAGGAAGGTAAAATGAGTCAATATGTGATACCGTCACAAGCGATTAAAGATTCTCTTTTGCTCAATTCGGCCACAAAATCCCCACAATGGTCGAACCCTGTGAAATATTGTTGGAATGTAATCACATTGAGTAAGCATGTTCAGAGCATGGTTTAACTGTACCAACAACCAGCAGTATCACTCTAGGCCATGTAGCAAAAGTGTACAGGAACTTCATGAGATGCGTGCCTGTATTTTTTCATCTCAGTAAAAACCACAGTGGCACGCAGTGGTTAGCACTGCTGCCTCACAGCACCAAGGACCTGGGTTTGATTCCTGGCTTGGGTCACTGTCTGTATGGAGTTTGCATGTTCTCCCTGTGTTTGTGTGGGTTTCAGGTTTCCTCTGGGTACTCCAGTTTCCTCCCACATTCTGAAAAACGTGCTGGTTAGATGCATTGACCCAAACAGGCGCCGGAGTGTGGCATCAAGGGGAATTTCACAGTAACTTCATTGCGGTGTTAATGTAAGCCTTACTTGTGACTAATAAATATACTTTACTTTAATTTTAACAATAAGGTATTTCCCATTCATATTTGAGATCTATTCAAAATTATGACAACCTTATAATCTGCAATAACATACTACCACATTAAATGTAATTATCTAATTCATTAGTGTATGGAAATTACTCCAGAAATAAGTCTTCATTCTACTGGGTGGCACAGTGGTTAGCATTGCTGCCTCACAGCACCATGGACCTGGGTTCAATTCTAGCTTCAGATCACTGTCTGTGTGGAGTTTGCACATTCTCCTTGTGTTTGCGTGGGTTTCCTCCTGGCGCTCTGGTTTCCTCCCACAGTGCAAAGATGTACGGGTTAGCTTGATTGGCCATGCTAAGTTGACCCTAGTATCAGGGGGATTAGCGTAAATGAGGGTTATGGGAATAGGACCTGGGTGGGATTGTGATGGGTACAGACTCAATGGGCCGAATGGCCTCCTTCTGTACTGTAGGGATTCTATGACTCTATAATAAGTACCAGTGTATGAAGTAAATAAGCAATCAGATGTAAAACATCAACAAATAATGATTATTGGAAAATTCACACAATTATATACATATTTAATACCCTTAAAATGTATACTGAGTGTAAACACCCATTTAGTTTGTTAGCTGTTGGGCAACTTCTGAAGTAAAATTTCAACTAAATTATATTTTCTGCTTTATTGTTTCTCGGTCTTTTGCATTTCTTTCATCCAAATAATACTGAATTAAGACCAAGTAACAATAAAAAATGTTGAAAATCTGCATCTAAATCATGAATTACTGAAAAGGATCCAGCGAGTCATTTATTAGAATGGAGTTGATATGTTCTTGAGCCTATTAGATGAGTCAAGACAATTGTGTATTAACCAGTATCATTAAAGAGAAACATTCACTTGATTATCCTCTGTGTTCCCAATTATTCAGAATTGGTTGAAATGTAAATGTGATATGATTTTTACTGGATTACAGTTGTTCATGTAACAACTTAACAAAGTTCAAATTTGGGTTAAAAAAATAATATTTTAAGGAGATAATGGAGCAGATAGGAACATAAGAATCAGGAGCAATAGGCCCTTCAAGCCTGCTCTGCCATTCAATAAGATTATGGCTGATCTGGTTGTGATCTCAACTCCACTTGCCTGTCTGCGTCCCCCTCTTAACCATTGACTCCCTCATCTATCAAAAATCTATCTAACTCAGATGCAAGCATTAAATCGATTAGAACTGTCCTTGAAAAGTAACTTTTCAGCACTACCTTATAAAACTTTTGCAGTACTACAGCCAAGGCAAAGCTGAAATGATGTGAGACCATCTCCTGGATATGCCAACCTATAACTTACGCATAGTGCCAACCTGCATAGGTTTTTAATTCTCCAATCAGTTGTACAATGTTGTGAAATTCCTTGCGCATAGCTCAGTTAATTGCGGCATACTGAACATGAGGTTGACACAAATGCAAACTCTAATAATTAGAAGTTGATCTTTCACTGTAAATAACATTCTATCAGATAATTTACATCGAGGTCAGTTAATGAGAGAAGTTTGAAATTAGACATTCGAAACATTTCAAATTGGAATTCTGCCGTAACATGAGACTGACACATTTCACTAAATGGTTCATCATCTGTGTTCCATTCTATGATTGAAAGACCCTCTTCATCTGTGCTACTGGTGTTTTTTTTCATTGATTTCAGAGGATAAATTTCTTTAATTTGCAGAGGAATTTTGAGGAATTTTGATTAATTTTGAAGAATGAAAGGTTAAAACAGATGATTTGAGAAATTCATCAAGTAGGGAGTAATGTTTTTTCAGCACTGACTTTGATTAATTTTAGAATGACCTACTTACATTTGTTTGTTGCACATGCAGCTGCCACCTTAGCTTAATGTTTCCAGACTCACGGACGGAGAAATCTAACTCTGTTTAATGTGGTTGTTAAAATTCTACCTCCGCACTGAATGTAGTGTTGCAATAAATTACACTCATGTATCGCATTAAAAATCTCCCCATTGCACGCTGTACCAAATCAAATCCCCAGATGGTGCTACAGTTCCACCTTGTAAGTTGTTGAATGTCACAAGACAAATCTGGTG
Organism: Mustelus asterias; assembly: GCF_964213995.1. NCBI lineage: Eukaryota > Metazoa > Chordata > Chondrichthyes > Carcharhiniformes > Triakidae > Mustelus > Mustelus asterias. Next base: position 63,148,211 of record NC_135803.1, on the reverse strand, counting down.
TGACCAAGAGAAAAGGAAACACACATGGAAATCACAACGCAATTGCACACAAGTGAATAACAGAAAACATACGTATTTACTGAAAAATCAAAGACAATATCTATTTCACAACTGGTAAATTATTTTCAAAATTCAATTTAGATAGTACAAAGGGCATTTTATTGTTTTTTAAAAATCATGCTCAGGGGGTAAGCAATTAAGGGATATTAGTTATTAGGACCATCTAATGAACTGCAGTGTCTTTTCTGACCCTCTATGTTTTTACATCACACTCATTTCATTATCAAATAATACATTACTTCTTCACAAATTTACAGTACTGACATGCAGAGTGCCAGAGCACAGTTGTCCCTTTGGGTCAGCACTTGACATTGTGGTCAAATGGGGATCCTGATCCCAAAGGCTGTCAGGAGCAGTAACCTGATAGTGACTTTATTGGATTTGGTGGGGTGAGGTGGGGAGCGGGGAGTGCAGTTGCTATCCAGTTAAGAATTGTGATGGGCTCACAAAGCTGGACAGCCAATAGGAGGTCCTCCAGCACTGAAAGAGCTGCAGCCTGCCATTGTTGGGAAGGGTGAGAGAGGGCTTCTCAATCTTGAGGCACCTGTGGAGCGGCTTTAAAACGTATAAAAAGAAATGGCCAGACCTGCCAGGCCACCAATGTGCAGTGATAACCCATCCACAAGGTAGCCTGTAGCCAAGGCTGTAGCCGAGTAGATGGGGGTTAGGCCTCAAAGGCAACTTGGTTGCTGCCACCCCCCTCGCTCCCCTGTAAAATTTCTCATCACTGCTCTTAAAGATAGGCAAAAGCAACATCGATATACCTCAGATAAAAGCAAAATGCTGCGGATGCTGGAATCTGAAACAAAAACAGAAAATGCTGGAAAATCTCAACAGGTTCTGACAGCTTCTGTGGAGAGAGAATAGAACCAACGTTTCAACTCTGGATGACCCTCTGTTAGAGCTCTGATGAAGGGCCATCCAGACTCTAAACATTGGTTCCATTCTCTCTCCACAGATGCTGTCAGACCTGCTGAGATTTTCCAGCAATTTCTATATCCCTCAACATGAAGTGAAACTCAACTTATCTACAGTTGGGAAACAGATAGGTCTAATTATATGTTGTTGGGCACTTAATTTGAAGATGGAACACAATTCTGAGAAATTGGCCTTTTAATGAGCATTCAAGAGATGCAAATTAATGCAACTATGATGCCCGACATAGAAGAACATGAAACTCATTAACCCACCATCAAAGTTGGGGGAACAAAATTCCAAACTAATTTCCAATGGACAGGAAACAGACTTTTGCCAAATCTCATGCCCCCCAGTCTGTCATAATTCTTGCCACATGCTGAAGTGAAAAATTCCACCCGAAGTTTGGTGGACAGTAGTTAGTGCAGATGGAAGCAGGAAATTGCAAAAGGACATTGATATATTGAGTGAACAAAACTGGGGTCGGTGGAGTTTAATGTGGGCAAGTGTAAGGTCATCCACTTCTGACTTTAGAAAGTTTTTTTCTAACTTGTGAGAATTTATGAGCTTGGAAGAGGGCAAAGAGATTTAGGATTCATGTACTGATGTGACTAAAAGCTGGAGGACAGGTGCAAAAATAATTTAATAGTCTAATGAAATGTTAGCTGTGATCTCAAGAGGGTTGGAGAAGAAGGGCTGGAAATGGCATTATAATTACATGAACGACTAGTTAATCCCCTTCTGAAATTCTCCATTTAGTTCTGGACACTGCATCTCTGGACGGATGTTATTGACTTGGAGCTGGTAACAGCACAGATTCAGCAGTTAGATGATGGGGATTAAAGGATTTCATTATGAGATTACAAGGTGTGCACTGGACCCATATTCATTTGAATATAGAAAATTAAGGGACAATCTAATTGACCTGTTCGTGATAATTAGAAGATTCTGGGAGAAACACCTGACCAGAGAGTGATTATAATGTGGGACATGCTGCTGCTCAGAGTAGTTGAGTTTTATATTTTGAACATCTTAAAGGGTAGGTACATAAGTATATGTAGGAAATGGAAGGATATGCAGATAGGATTTGATGAAATGAGGAGGCGGGGGACGAGGTTCGTGTGCATCTTGGGGCATAGTACCTGAAGGAGGAGGAGGAAGTTCCATGTCATGCATTTTGAGAGCATGGGGAGACACCATTTCCTGCATTGTGGGAGTCTAGAACAAGAGGGTATAATCCTAAAGTCTGAGCTCAGCAAACCAAAGATGGCGGGGGATTCTCCCATCCTGCTGCACTAAGATTTTAACACAGCAGGCCAGGAGAATCTCACAGCGGCCGATGCATGGGATTCACGCATGCATTCCCACCCCAATAGCATCTCCCAGCACCTGATTTCCAGCGCCATCAACACCGTGCCAGGAATCGGCGGGTAGGCGCCAAGACCATTTAAATTGGTATTTCCATATATTTTAAATATTATTAGCGGGCCTGGAACTGAAGTCTCTGGGCCCACTAGCATCTCCCCCTCACCACCAGGGTGGTTCACTCCAGTGGGGATTACACTAGCTCCCCACTAATGGGGAACCAGCGGCCCGATCCTGCTGGAGTGAAGGAAGGGCAGTCGGAGCCCTCCAGAGGGACATTGGCACCTTGACAGCGCCAGCCTGTGCCCCCTGGTACTGCCCAAGGGGCAAACTGCTAATGCCTGCCCATCGAGCATGGAACAGTGCCAAGGGGATAGGGCCTGGTGGGGCAGGGCACGGTAGGACAATTGGTGGGGTGCTGTTCCCGCTGCCACTCTGAAGACAGGATCGGTGGGGGAAGGACGGAGGCCAGCGATTGGGGCAGGCTGGGTGCGGTGGAGGGGAGGCTCAGCCTGCTGTGGTGTCGGGACAATGTGGAGGGGGGGGGGGGGGTCAGGACTGCAGCGGGGGGAATTGGGGGGGTGGTTGGAGATCAGGGTGGGCTGGGAGGGACAGGTTCAGGGCTGAGCTCGGGAATGGTTGGGGGGGCAGCGATCGGGCCATCGGGGGGCAGAGGGCCGGCAATGTAGAGGTCATGGGGATGGCCAGCTCGTGAGGCCAGCAGTTCGGGCTACTGCGCATGCGCCAATTTTGCATGCGCAGTGGCCCTCTCAACACGCTGATTTCAGCCTCTCCAGTGGGAATAGGCCCCGCCCACTGATTTTCAATGATATTCACGTTAGTGACCTCTGCAGTGCACAGAGTGTGGGAGATTCTTCTCTGAGCTCCTACTGATTAAACCAGTATGGCTTACTCCAGTTTTCACACAAATTCGGCACTTAGAATGTTTTTGGGAGAATTCCAGTTGTGATGTCTGGAAACACTTTCTCATGAAAAAGTAGACATCTGGAGCACTCCCCCCACAAGCTGTTGAGGCTCGGTCAATTAACAATTTCAAAACAAAGATTGATTGGTTTTTGATCAGCAAGTATTTTGTTAGGTAGATTTTAAGGGTTACAGAACCAAAGCAAGCAGATAGCATTAAAATATAGATCAGTCAGGATCTAATTGAATGACAGAACAGTTATTAGGAGCTGAGTGACCGACACTCGCTCATATATTTCTTCCTACAGACGTCAGTGTTCCTCTCACAGTTTTAAAATGCCCCTGTGTTCCAATTCCTTTGTCTCAGAAATGTTTGCTTTGCTAAAACCTCAGTAACTTGTTACTGCAAGAATAACTTTCACATCGGGTTTGCTCATTTTACTTCTTTTGAATACATGAGACTGATTATTCAGTTCAAATAATGTCAACCACAGTAACTTTGCCAATACATGGTGCAGTGAGCCCACTGCCATGCAGCATTCAACTTCTTTATAGGCTGTATGTGCTCTTGGAGTTCTGAATGGCTGCAACCAGTTCTTTTGGTTGGTTCATTACTTTTTTTAAATTTCCCCTGAGTGTAAGTACATCGTAACACACACACGTTAGCAAGTGAGTCACAACGGTAACACATTCTTTCACACCCACATACTGATAGTCAGTGCTGTCCTGTTATCAAGTTTCTGTGGTGTATTTGTTCAGTTCCCTGTCTTTTCCTTTGACTAGTAAAGTATAACCAATTTCCTTCCTTTGCTCTTGCAACTTCCGAACAATTCTTTGCTCCCTTAGTTCTGTTTATGGTCTTTATTTAGCATTAATCCACTCTGCAGAAAGTTTAACAGTTAATCAACCTACTACAGAATACAGGGGAAGACATATTAAAGTCACATATGCTGAGGCAGATGGAACAATGATGAATGCATCAGAACATGAGTCATGATCTGCCTTGCAAGTATTGTAGTAAGATATGATTTGTACAACAGATTTGGTTGAATAGTTGCCAGGTCCCTAAAGATGAGTTATAAATTTGTAGCTTTCCGATCAGTTACATTTTCTTTTGGGTGGAGAACACTGATGAGGTGGGCGGGAGGGGGTGTTGGGGTTGGATTTTAATCTGGAGGAGCAGCTGAGTTTGGTTGCAGCTGGGTAGAGAATTGGGAGGTATCAAGAAACAGGCTCCAATCTGCTGACTTCCACATTTAACTCGAGCGCATTGTGTTTGGTTATATGAACCTAGCTTGGGAGAGACATTCAATTGGAATGAAATTTCAACTCAAAGCTTAACTCCACATCCATGGCGTTTTGAGTCTTCCTGAAACTCGCCATTGAAAACAAGGTGAGAACACAATGGCAATGGAGGGGCAATAAAAGCTCAGTACTCATAGCTCCCTTCTTTCCGACTTTTTTTTAATCCATTCATGGGACTCAGGCATCGCTGGCTGGCCAGCATTTATTGCTCATCCCTATATGCCCTTGAAGGGTAGTTGAGAGTCAACCACATTGCTGTGACTCTGGAGTCACATGTGGGCCAGACCAGGTAAGGGCAGCCGACTTCCTTCCCTAAAGGATATAGTGAACCAGATGGGTTTTTCTGACAATCAACAGTGGTTTCATGGTCATCAGCAGATTCTTAATTCCAGATATTTTTTGTTACATTAAAATTCCACCATCTGCCATTGGGGAATTCAAACCCAGGTCCCCAAAACATTAGCTGAGGTTCTCGATAAATAGTCTAAATACCACTAGGCCATCGCCTTCCAGTGGGAAAGGTGTTGTTCACAGGACTTTTGTTGACACTTCTGAGGTTTTCTGAATCACATTAGGTTGGGCTAGTTTAGCTATTTTAGATCAGACTAGTTTAGCTAGTTTAGCTATTTTAGCTATTTTAGTTTAGCTAGTTTAGCTATTTTAGCTATTTTAGATCAGACCTTGGTTGAGGAAAAATTGGAGCAGCAGCAGCTTGAGAGACCTGTAGTGGGACAACAGAGAGGTGAGTAATAGAGGAGAGTGGCTTTGTGAGGCACTTTCCATCACCAGGATACCATCAGAAGCTGACTTTTTAGTGCTTCAGTAATCTCAGGGTTGTTGTAGCGTTTGGCAGCAGACATCTGCAGCCTCTTAGAAGAAGCCATGATCCCATACACCTCTAGGTCACATGCTAGCAATAACTATTAAAGTGACAACAACCTTCAACTCTTTCGCCTGTGAATCCCTCCAGCGCTA